>NW_006208732.1:546108-565197 GCF_000334495.1 Tupaia belangeri chinensis
TCCCAAAAAAAAAATACATAGATAAAATTAAAAATAAAATAATTATTTAAAAAAATAAAAAGGGGGTGACAGATGGCATGGTGGTTAAGGGTGCTGGACTCCCACATGGCCAACCATGGTTAAAGTTCAGACCTGGCAGCTTTCTTTCTCGCTTTCCCTGCCTCTCTCTCTCTCACCCTCCCTCTCTGTTCAAATGAAAATAAATTAATTAATTAAAAAGGTTAAAGAAAATAATTTTTTTTTTTTAAAAAGAGAGACATTGTATATCTCCTCTTAATCTATAACTAATGTCAGCATACTGTGGCAGAAACTGAAAGACTACAAGATATAAAAGCATGTCCAACAATTGCTGATACTAGAGAAGTGTGGGTGGAGGGTGGGGAATGGAAGAGGGTTAGAGGAAGGGAATCAAGAGGAAAAAGAAAGAAACAAAACATTTAAGGGACATAAAAGTGGAAAATTATCTGTTGATAATGTGCATAATCATACCTTTAACTGGGCTAATACACAGTGTATTCATATTAGGAAAATTCATTTTACAAGCTCTAATAATATACAGTGGCTGAATGCATAATAAATAAACTATAAAAGAAAAAAGTCATAAAATCAAATGAGAAAAAATCGTTGGTCAGGAATATAAATAATAGTAAAGAATTTATAACAACACTTATGAAGTATATCATCTTTTGAACAATAAAAAATGGTTTTAATTAGCATTTAGTGAGTGATTTCTATATGGAGATACATTAGTGTTTAATGTATGTACAATTCTCATTTTACATTTTCATAACTCAAAGATTTCCAGTGATTATACACACACACACACACACACACACACACACACACATATATGAGAGAGAGAGAAGAGAGAATGAGATTAGTTGTTTAGTAATATAAATACATGTTATACTCTGTGAACATATATCTATAATTACTATTAATTAAAAATTAATAGTTTTTAAATCTCATTGTAGAGATGACAAGACTGACACTTACAGAGGTTAGCTTGACCATTCTCACACAGTTAAATGCAATGGAACTGAGATTCAAATCCAGGCAGACTGCCTGCAGGTGTCTTCATACTTCATAGTTGCTTTATACTGTCTTGCATCACTAAGGAATAAATAAAAAGCAAATGGGAGAGATACAGTCAAAGTGAAAAATGAATTGACTATTCTGAAAGAGCTAAGGGCAGTAACAGTGAACTATGTGAACTGGTTGTTAATTACCAACATCTCCACTTAACACATCCTCATCCTTTCAACTTTAAAACACGCACACACTCACACACTATGTGTGTGTGTGTGTGTGTGTGTGTGTGTGAATTTGTTTCTTTTTGGTGGAATTAGTTTTTTAAATTTTTTATTGTTATTTAATAAGACCCAACCACCAACTTCTCTCAATAACAAAAAAATCCACTAGATGAAATGCAGTGAAAGGCATATGCCTTATGATCCCGTGTAGTATTTCAAAGACAGTGAAGAATATAAATACCCTTTCTCTCTTCAGTTGAGTCTGTCATAAATAACCTTGGTCTTCTAGGATAACCTTCTAAGATAGGTTTCTTGAGAAACATCAGTGCTTCACCTACTTGTGTAAATTAAAGAAGAAAGATGATTGTAAAAATCAAAAACAAATATTAGATTTGGTGCATTGTTATTGTAACAATTTCTTTAATTTAGAAAGACATTCTATGGTTGATTCTGGATGGAAAATCTCATATTAGAATTTGACAGATGATTTTTTTGTTTGTTTGTTTCGTATTCCCTCTGGATGTCTCTCTAGCTTTGTTTTAAAGGAATCTGAAATTTCATGATAGTCTTTGGAATAGGTTGAAAGTGAACTTCTATTAATATCTAAATGCTTTCAGGATATAAACCTTTGTAAATGTGCACTTTACAAGCATTTAAATTACTACTGAAAAAAACAGCATAAATAAGATGGAGTTCTAAACATGAACCATCACAGTTCCTTAATATAAAATTGCAGGAGCAATACATGAAGTGCTTACTTCAAGAACTTTGGTAGTTTTATCCAAACCTGTGGAAGCATTTTTCAGCAGCTTCTCTGAAATGTATCAAACTACATTTGCATATGGGTACAATTTAAATATACATTTCACTTACTCTCTCATTACCTTTAGTGAATTACAAAATAACAGGAAAAGCTAAAAGATGTTTTACTCCTCTCTAAGAAGAACTTGATTATTGAAGTGTACTTCATTGATTTGATTTGTTCACAACACGTGATTCTGTAGAATGTATACTTTTTTTTTTTTTTAGTTTTTTGCCATAGGGCACATGTACTCTCCAGAGAGAGACATGGTAGGAAAGTGAGAAATCGCTCCCTAGGGTGTCATGATCACTCTGCAATCCCCTCTCCTCCATTCTCCTCTCAGGATTATGGGCATATATGCACATGTGTCCAGCATGATTTGTCAAACTGCTGGGTCTGGGACTCAAACAAAGGTTGGCCATTTGGGAGTCCAGTTCCTTAACCGCCATGCCACCTGCTGACCCCATATGTTTTTAATTTAGATATTTTTTCAGCAGACATACAACTTTAAGAGTTATTATAGAAGTAGCAAAATGTAATTAATTCACAAACTGTTTCTCTAACAATTGTCATAGACTCTCATATTTGGAAGGGATTGTCAAGTCTACTTCAGTACTGGTAAGCCTTTTGATCATTAGAAAGTTCAAACTCAAAGCTCATATTTTGACTAATACCTTAGCGAGTCCCTGATGACAATAGTGTCTAATTTCCTTCATTTTCTTGTTCAGACCAATCACTCTAGATCCCTCAAATTATATTTATATGGGTGATTTCGAACATATTGGTCATCATGGTATACATACCTTAATTTTTCAAAGTTAAGGTGAAGTGATATCCAGGGTTATTAGATGAGGTCTAAACACTTTAGAGTATAAATAAACTATTATTTTCTATATTCTGGGTAATATAATTTGGGCAATCTAAAATAAAAATCTCCTTTCTTTTTCTCTCCTTCTCTCCATTTTTTCCATCTCTCTCTTTCCATCCTTCCTTTCTTTTCTTTTCCCACTGTAATATTCAATTCTTATGATAATTTTATTTTAGGCTTTAAAAATGTTTTGATGGGGAGAAGGATGTAAAATGACAGATACTGTTAACGGATGGGAGAAGGTCCAGCTGCGTTGTGATGTCCTCGGTGGGCGGGCAGATTGAGGGGTGGCAACTGCGCTTGATACTGGTTGTTACTTTTATTACTAGAGGTCATGAATATTCATTAGTGGGAGGCCCCTTATGCTGCTTATGTCCTTCCTTTAAATTTGAATCCATACATTTTCTCCTGCACCTGCACACCTTCCTCACAGGTAAAGAATGAGGAACTTGACCACCTAATTGCGCATGCCCAGTGCAAGCCAGGTTGCCCCAATTAGACTGCTCAATTAGTCCATCGCCCTAATAGGAATTAGGGCATTGACCAAAATGCTCGCTTGGGTCTTTTTGATAAGAGAAAAATCTACGAATCATCCCTGTGTGCTGCCTTCAAGGAAGGAAGGAAGGCCTCAAGGAAGGAGGATGGCAAATTGCCTCGCCCTCCTGGAGCCCAGGGCTAGATGAGCCTTTCAGCTCTTCTCTTAGGGCTGCCCACTCATGACTGACTAACTGCCTACAATACCATGTTCTTTGTATAAACTTTCTCATTCATTCAACAACTATTTCTTAAGGCTAAATTAGTTTCCTTTTGCTAATGCAAATAGCCACAATTTATTAGCTTAAAAATGACACAAATTTAGTCTCTTACATTCTGAAGGTCAGAAGCCTAGAACGGAGCAGCATTTCAGAGATTTTCTTCTTCAGCTTTGGGGGGAAGAATGAGTTTCCTTGCTGTTGTTAGCTTCTTGAGGCTTCCTGCATTCTCAGAGAATGACCTTTCATCACCATTTTTCAACATTTCTCTCCATCCTCCCATCTCCTCCTATTCCTCCTATGCTACTACTTCTCTGATACAGGGACTTTTGTGATTGCGTGGCCTACTCCGATAATCCAGGATAAATTTCCAAATTGAAGTCTTCTGCATCACCTAGGTTTGCCATGTAAAGTCAGAGGATTGGGATGTTACCTCTCTGGGAGCAGAGCACTGTTTAGCCCACCACCAGTGCCTAATATAGTCCTACCAGACTAGTCTGGAGATCCTATTTTTAAAATTTATTCTATAGGGACCAGCAGTTAGCGTAATGGCTATGTCGCTGGACTCCCACGTAGTCGACCGCGGTTCACGTCCCAGACCAGGTGGCTTAAAACTCACGCCGGGCACGTGTGCATGCGTGCCCAAGATCCCGAGAGGAGAATGGAGGAGAAGGGATTGTGGCGTGGCCATACCCCCTGGGAGGTGATTTCTTGCTTTCTGTCTCTCTGTCTCTCTCTCTCTGTCTGGAGAGCACACATGCCCTATGGCAAAAACTTCTCAAAAAATAAAAAAAATGTCTTCTATGTCTTTGGGCCTTGACATTCTAGAAGATTAAAAGCATTGTTGAGAAGTGAGAAGTCGTGGTGTAATGCTTAAATCTAGACTCTGAAGTATTGTTTGGTGTGGGCATCCTCTAAAATGATCTCGAATTATCTCTACTTCCTATTAGTCCTGCCTTGGTGCTGCCTCCTCCCAGTAAGTGCGAGCGGAACCTAGAGACTCATATTCTAGGAATGGGATATGGTAATAATGGTGGGATTTCATTTTCTGGATGAGGTCACAAAATCACTGTATTCTATCTTGCTCACCCACTTTCTCTCAGACACGTACTCTTTCTCAGAGAAGGTGCTGAGAGCTTCCCTGTGGAGAGTTCTGTGTGTCAAGCAACCAAGGTAAGCCTGGGGCCAGCAGCCCATGAGGAAGGTCTTTGTCTAATAACTCACAAAGGGCTAGAGCCTGCCAATAGTTTCATCAGTGATCTTGCAAAGGATCTATCCCTAGTGGCAGCCTCATGCCCTGAGCCAGGACACTCAATTCAGCTGCACCCAGACTCAGCTCCACATCACAGAAAGTATGAGAAAAACATAAGGGCTAGGCCCTAGCCTAGTGGTTGAGGATGGTGGATCCCATGTGGCTCGCACACTGTTTGAATCCTGAACCAGTGACTTGAAAACATGCTGTCTATGTTGACCAAAACTCTGAGAGAATAAAGAAATGGAGGAGAAAGGGCTGTGGTGTGACCACAATCAATTGGGGGGTGCTTTTTCTCTCTCCCTCTCTGTCTCCCTCTGACAAGTGCATGAATCCTCTGGTAAAATTAAAAAAAAAAAAAAGGACCAGCAGTTAGCGTAATGGCTATGTCACTGGACTCCCATGTAGTCGACCACGGTTCGAGTCCCGGACCCGGTGGCTTAAACTCACACCAGGCGCGTGTGCGTGCATGCCCAAGATCCCAAGAGGAGAATGGAGGAGAAGGGATTGTGGTGTGGCCATCCCCCCTGGGATGGCTGATTTCTTGCTTTCTACCTGTCTATCTCTCTCTTTCTGGCAAGCACATGTGCCCTATAGCACAATCCTCTCCAAAAGAAAGAAAAACTTTTTTTAAAAAGTAGGAAAAAAATCTTGATCTTTAAATTGTCAAATTCTTAAGTCAGTTGTTCCACAACAATAGATAGCAAATGTAGTTTTTATTTAAACTAGAATTTGAATGTCACCTATAGTTTATAAGCCTCTTGTTTGACAGAGTCTCTGATAAATACATATTTAAAAATGACTAACTGATTGTTTTAGTGTATTTTTTAAAGTATTCATTAAGCTAATCAGGAAAACAACGATCCACAATAAATACGATGAATAAAGTGAAAAAATAACATGCTGTGATATCAGGTAACCGGGAAATTTGAATTCACTGTATTTCAGTCAATATTCTATTTCTGTCAGTATTTTTCCTTTTGAAGCCAAGATTTAAAAGAAAAGAACTAGCACAGCAAAGATCAGAAAGAGTTGTCCAAGACAAAATAAATAATCATGCATAGAGGCCTGGAAGTGGGAAAGAAAAAATGCGGTCATTAGATATCCATAGAAAAGCAAAACAAAGTAAAAATCATTTGCAAAACAAAATCAATGAGGACCAGCAGTTACTGCAATGACTGTGTCGTTGGACTACCATGTAGCCGACCACAGTTCGAGTCCTGGACTGGTGACTTAAACTCAGGCCAGGGGCATGTGCCTGTGTGTCCAAGATCTCGAGAGGAGAATGAAGGAGAAGGGATTGTGGTGTGGCCATCCCCCATGGGGGGTGATTTCTCGCTTTCTATCTGTCTCTCTCTGTCTTTCTGGCAAGAGTACCTGCCACATAGGAAAAACTTCTCAAAAAAAAACCAAAAAACAAAAAAAAACACTGCATCTGGAGTTTAGAGTTTAGTGGGTAACAGTGGTGAGTAGCAGCAGTTG
Source organism: Tupaia belangeri chinensis (assembly GCF_000334495.1). NCBI lineage: Eukaryota > Metazoa > Chordata > Mammalia > Scandentia > Tupaiidae > Tupaia > Tupaia belangeri. The sequence goes on from NW_006208732.1 coordinate 552,518, forward strand.
AAAGTGAGGAAGAGGCATTCATCTAAATGCCTAGCTTGGAACACCATGGTAGAAAATGCATTTTGAACTCAGTACAATGGGATTGTGTGTTGAGAATAAACAAAGATGAAGCTTGATTTCTATTGGAGTACATTAGGAGATATTATCTTATTTACTTCAAGATCATAAGGAAAGAAGTTTTAATATAGGAGAAATTAAAAGTCAAGTTTAGCCATAATATGTTCGACCATACATCCACTTGCAGATGTCAAGAAAGAATGCGTTAGAAGAGACAGAGTTATTTTATTCATTAATTATTTCATCAATATTTACCCTGCATGAAAGACGAAGTTCATAGAGACCAGAGAAATGTAGATTACAAAGCCAACAGTATACAGATAGTGTATACATTAAAGGTGAGGTCCCTGTATAATCCCTGGAAAATAGTCTTTTTCTCACATAGGAAGAATTCTGATGGTATAGGCCTGCTAACATTGGTTCAGAGACTGAGTAATATCAAGAATTTGTTTTTTGTTTTGTATTTTGATCTTCCCATCACAGTTGCAAATTTACTACAGCAGCTCTAATCACCATGTCATGTTCAAACATGCAAATTAGGGGAACCAGCAGTTAGCGTAATGGCTATGTAGCTGGACTCCCACGTAGTCAACCGCGGTTTGCATCCCAGACCCGGTGGATTAAAACTCACGCCGGGTGCGTGTGCGTGCGTGCCCAAGATCCTGAGAGGAGAATGGAGAAGGGATTGCGGTGTGACCATCCCCCCTGGGAGGTGATTTCTCGCTTTCTGTCTCTATGTCTCTCTCTGCCTGTCTGGCGAGCACACGCGCCCTATAGCGAAAATCTCTCAAAAAAAAAAAAAAAAACCATGCAAAATAGGTAGCAGTATGGGACAGAGTTCCTTTAAATGCATGTCTACCTCTTATCAGAGTTAAATTTATCCCCCAAAGCCCTTCAGGAAATGTGCTCTTTCTTATCATTGGCAAGAAATGGGGAATTATTTTGCACAGAGACTAAGACCAGGGTCTTGTTTTTCATAGGTTTAGGGACCTTAATGTGATACACAGAGGGAACTCACGCCGGGTGCGTGTGCGTGCGTGCCCAAGATCCTGAGAGGAGAATGGAGAAGGGATTGCGGTGTGACCATCCCCCCTGGGAGGTGATTTCTCGCTTTCTGTCTCTATGTCTCTCTCTGCCTGTCTGGCGAGCACACGCGCCCTATAGCGAAAATCTCTCAAAAAAAAAAAAAAAAACCATGCAAAATAGGTAGCAGTATGGGACAGAGTTCCTTTAAATGCATGTCTACCTCTTATCAGAGTTAAATTTATCCCCCAAAGCCCTTCAGGAAATGTGCTCTTTCTTATCATTGGCAAGAAATGGGGAATTATTTTGCACAGAGACTAAGACCAGGGTCTTGTTTTTCATAGGTTTAGGGACCTTAATGTGATACACAGAGGGAATAAAAGGAAGTTCTAGTTGTAAGGAACTAAAGGGAAATTGCTTTAGAGTGGGCATTTCATGGAACTCCCAACTTATAAGGGAGTTGATTTAAGGCTAGGGGGTGAATTAGTTTGATTTAAATCAAATAATGGCAAACTTGTCTACACTGACAATTGGTCTATGAATGAATATGTTACCCAGTTCTGGCCAAAGGAGCATAAGAAATATTTTTGAAAACTTCTGTCAAAGTTATTTTCATATCACACGGAAATACTAGGGAAATAAATTCCAGTCTTTTCCCTTCCTTTCAGCTTGAAGGGTTATTGAATAAGACTATAATGCTTCATGATGTGGTAACCACTTTGCAACCATGAGATAAAGACCAAAACAATGTCTACCATGACATAGACCATCATGACTTGATTCATTCAACCAGTCCTTTATTATCTGAACCAACACAGCTGGGGGTTTTGTTATTTGTAGCTGAAAGGACTATATATAATGGAAGTGTCCTGTAAATCTATAGAAATGAATACTTTTAATTCAAAGGGAGAAACAGCACAGAGAGGAGAGAAGAAGGCTCATTATTCCTGGTTGGCACTACTCAGTCGGGCAGGGATAGATGAGGAACCTGCTAAGAGAGCAAAAAGTGATCACTGATGAAAGGAAAATCGAGAGGGTAGTGTATTATGGAAACTAAGAGGATTTGTGAACTGTGTGGAATCCTACTGAACGTCTGAACCTACTGAGAACAGTAATTAGAAAACCAAAATTTGGCAAGATGGAGGTGTTTGGAAACCTTGAATACTGGGAGGTTTTCTCTGAGTTTTCTTTGAGTACTGGGAGAAGGAATCTGTATTAGAACAAGAAGAATTTGAAGAAGTATGAATTTAACATTTGGAAAGAACTTAGGAGGTGAGCTCACGATGCAAATTGATAAAGGGGCAGTAAAGGAAGCACGTTTTGTTGTAGTTGCCAGACAGTGGAATGTGCTTAAGGAAATTTGCACAGTGATGCAATTAGAAGCAATGGAGAAAGAAGAACCCATAGGAGCAGCACTCTTGAGAAGAGATGAGCACAAGAGATGAGATTGGTCTCCGATTGAGGTAAGATCATTTCCTCTACTGTAATAAGAGGGAGAAAGAAAAAGATGGTGAGAGAGTGAGCAACAACTAACCCATTGGTTTTTATCAGAGAAGAATCCATTTAGGTCATCTTTGGAGAGTGATGGAGTTCTATGGAGGTATCAGACTTTGCTTTCATATGGCAGAATATTTTCTTGTGCAATTAATTCTTTGAAATTAAAGGCAAGTTTTTGATTTATTCTCAGACTACGTTATCTCAGTTTTACAAAAGAATATCTTTCTTCAAATTATTTGAAACATAGTTTGTGAATGCTGATACTCATTCTGTTTTTTTATGACTGGGATCTGCAGTTTTAAGAAATGGCTTTTCCATGGGATTGGCATTTGACATTGGCCCATAGTGGGCCCAGAGCAGATGATTGTGGCACACCGAAGAACATCTAGGTCATTAGCAGTGGCAATAACTGGCAACTGGCTCTCTCTCTCTCTCTCTCTCTCTCTCTCTCGCTTTCTGTCTCTATGTCTCTCTCTGCCTGTCTGGCGAGCACACGCGCCCTATAGCGAAAATCTCTCAAAAAAAAAAAAAAAAACCATGCAAAATAGGTAGCAGTATGGGACAGAGTTCCTTTAAATGCATGTCTACCTCTTATCAGAGTTAAATTTATCCCCCAAAGCCCTTCAGGAAATGTGCTCTTTCTTATCATTGGCAAGAAATGGGGAATTATTTTGCACAGAGACTAAGACCAGGGTCTTGTTTTTCATAGGTTTAGGGACCTTAATGTGATACACAGAGGGAATAAAAGGAAGTTCTAGTTGTAAGGAACTAAAGGGAAATTGCTTTAGAGTGGGCATTTCATGGAACTCCCAACTTATAAGGGAGTTGATTTAAGGCTAGGGGGTGAATTAGTTTGATTTAAATCAAATAATGGCAAACTTGTCTACACTGACAATTGGTCTATGAATGAATATGTTACCCAGTTCTGGCCAAAGGAGCATAAGAAATATTTTTGAAAACTTCTGTCAAAGTTATTTTCATATCACACGGAAATACTAGGGAAATAAATTCCAGTCTTTTCCCTTCCTTTCAGCTTGAAGGGTTATTGAATAAGACTATAATGCTTCATGATGTGGTAACCACTTTGCAACCATGAGATAAAGACCAAAACAATGTCTACCATGACATAGACCATCATGACTTGATTCATTCAACCAGTCCTTTATTATCTGAACCAACACAGCTGGGGGTTTTGTTATTTGTAGCTGAAAGGACTATATATAATGGAAGTGTCCTGTAAATCTATAGAAATGAATACTTTTAATTCAAAGGGAGAAACAGCACAGAGAGGAGAGAAGAAGGCTCATTATTCCTGGTTGGCACTACTCAGTCGGGCAGGGATAGATGAGGAACCTGCTAAGAGAGCAAAAAGTGATCACTGATGAAAGGAAAATCGAGAGGGTAGTGTATTATGGAAACTAAGAGGATTTGTGAACTGTGTGGAATCCTACTGAACGTCTGAACCTACTGAGAACAGTAATTAGAAAACCAAAATTTGGCAAGATGGAGGTGTTTGGAAACCTTGAATACTGGGAGGTTTTCTCTGAGTTTTCTTTGAGTACTGGGAGAAGGAATCTGTATTAGAACAAGAAGAATTTGAAGAAGTATGAATTTAACATTTGGAAAGAACTTAGGAGGTGAGCTCACGATGCAAATTGATAAAGGGGCAGTAAAGGAAGCACGTTTTGTTGTAGTTGCCAGACAGTGGAATGTGCTTAAGGAAATTTGCACAGTGATGCAATTAGAAGCAATGGAGAAAGAAGAACCCATAGGAGCAGCACTCTTGAGAAGAGATGAGCACAAGAGATGAGATTGGTCTCCGATTGAGGTAAGATCATTTCCTCTACTGTAATAAGAGGGAGAAAGAAAAAGATGGTGAGAGAGTGAGCAACAACTAACCCATTGGTTTTTATCAGAGAAGAATCCATTTAGGTCATCTTTGGAGAGTGATGGAGTTCTATGGAGGTATCAGACTTTGCTTTCATATGGCAGAATATTTTCTTGTGCAATTAATTCTTTGAAATTAAAGGCAAGTTTTTGATTTATTCTCAGACTACGTTATCTCAGTTTTACAAAAGAATATCTTTCTTCAAATTATTTGAAACATAGTTTGTGAATGCTGATACTCATTCTGTTTTTTTATGACTGGGATCTGCAGTTTTAAGAAATGGCTTTTCCATGGGATTGGCATTTGACATTGGCCCATAGTGGGCCCAGAGCAGATGATTGTGGCACACCGAAGAACATCTAGGTCATTAGCAGTGGCAATAACTGGAAAATAATTATTGAGACAGCACTGTAGTCTAGCACTTAAGGAAGCTGGATCCTAGCTGGCCAATGGCCATTTGAATCCCACCCGGCATCTTGAATAACATGCTGGGTGCATATGTGTGCCCAAATCCCAACAGGATGGGGAAAAGAAGAAGGGATTGCAATGTTGTAACACCCCATTGATGAGTGCTTTAGCCTTCTGTCTCTGTACCTCTGGTGAATGCACGTGTGCTTTGACAAAAACAAAATCTCATTGTATATTTCAATATAGGATCAGACTATTTCAGAAAATTCTAGTAAATCTTATTTTAAGAATTATTTTATTTAACTTTATTTATTATTATCATCATTATTATTTTTCAGTTTGATCAGAGACAGAGACGAGAGAGAGAGAGAGAGAGAGGAAGTGAGAAAGCAAGCCACCAGATCCGTGGTCGGCCATGTGGGAGTCCAGCGCCTTTAGCGACCAGGCCCCTCTAGTAAATCTTAATATATTTTTACCAAACTTGATTGAATGGCAAGAATTCCCTAAAATTTACTTGTCCCATTCAAATGTAGAAATTCTATTATTTATAGGCAACATGAGACTTGTTTTAGTTTTCAGTTTATCACCTATTCACATGCAAGTGCTTTTTGTTTATTTTATTGTTCTCCTATGTTCAATGTATTTCACAGTATTAATTAACCCTTAGTCTATTTTGGGGGATATATTTCAGTATAAATTTCTATCTTCTGCTATTTCTCTAGAGGTTACATGAAAACCAAGAATGTGGATCCTGGCTCTAATATTTGATAGCTATAAGATGATAAAAACATATTATATCTTTTCTACATGGAGGGAGAAAAATCACTTTTTCATTTGTGGATAACAAAAGTACCAACTGCACAGTGTTATTAATAGTTGTTTGAATCCCTTTGCAGATTATTTTTTTCAAGGTACTGTTGCATTCACTTTAGATGTATTATTTCATTTTATCACATAGCAATCCATGGAATAAGTATATCGATACCTATCATTTAGTGAATGAGGAAATCACTTGCCCCTGATTATACAGTGTATTTATAAATGGAAGAACTGGGATTAGATCCAAAGCACTCTTCCTTGAGAGCACACACGTTTAAACTTCTCTAAATCTCAGGGGTTATGTGAAACTCCTACCAAATACATAATAAAGATAGTTATTATTGTGATTATGTTCATATATTTTTCCAAAATTATTCATAGAATTTGGGCAACTTAAATTATAGCTAGAAATCTAGTAGAGAACTGACCAATTTATGTGTACTAAAATTTTTCAGATCGTTTTGTAAATAGAAGCCAGTTTTGAATAGACACTAATAAAAACACCAATCAAACCAATAAATAAAACTCAGATGCACCGAAAGACTTACTTCGTTACTTATATTATATTCAATCCATGACAGTATAATATTAGGAATTAAATTTGAATGTATTAAATTGCCAGTTTCTGCATCTTGCATTTTGGCTTTATTATCAATATGTGAAAAGGCTATTGAACCCTCTGACCCTAGTGTATCCATGATAAAGTTTTATCTTTTCAGCCTCCTCTCCCTTACCTTGCTTTCACATCACTTAATCTCATTTTAAGCAAATGCCATAGCTTTTCAGTCATTTTCAGCTACTCACAATACTCTAATCCATTTTAAAACATCAGGAATCACAGACTTGGATGAGCAAACTGTCCCAGTGCTATTCCGCCTCCACTCCACCCTTTCTTTCATCCCTGTTCAAACCGACACGTACAAAAAAATCAACACACAGGTTTCCAGAGAATGAGATTCTTTTATTCATTCCAAAAATATTGATTGAGTAGCTACCATTTCCATGTCCTGAGGACTCAGCGATCAACAAAACTAACAGTATCCCTGTTTTCGTAGAATATATTTCCAAATTGGGAACCAGCGGTTAGCGTAATGGCTATGTTGCGGTTCGCGTCCCAGACCCGGTGGCTTAAAACTCATGCCAGGCGCGTGTGCGTGCGTGCCCAAGATCCTGAGAGGAGAATGGAGGAGAAGGGATTGCGGTGTGACCATCCCCTCTGGGGGGTGATTTCTCTCTTTCTGTCTCTATGTCTCTCTCTGTCTGTCTGGCGAGCGCACGCGCCCTACAGTGAAAATCTCTCCAAAAAAAAAAAAGAATCTATTTCCAAATGGATGGAGATAGTGTCAGGCGGTGATAGAGCTTAGAGGAAAAACTAGCTTTAGTTTTCAGCTTTGAGAAGAGGATTGACATGATGGGGTACTTATGTTTTTAAAGCTCGTGAGGAAAAGTCTCCTAATAATGGTTAGATGCCAGATTTGCTGGTGCACTTATGCAAATATGGGAGAAAGAGGAGTGAAGAATTCTTTTTATTTGGAATAAAAGATAGGAGTGAAGATCTGTTTATTTGTTTCGAGGCTTAAGCAACAAGGTGAGTGCTATTTCACGAGAAACAGGTCGGGTAGAGATTAATAGTTTGGCTTAAAATATTTAGATCTGAGGTATCTTTTAGATAACCTGATGAAATTATAAAGTCCCATACTGTACTGATAAAATTAAATTATGCTTAAAACAGACACTGCATTGAAAACATCATAGGAAAGTCGCCTCACCTCTAAAACTCATGTGATTCTTTTAAACAGGCATATGATAATTCAATAGAAAGAATGTCAGCAATAATTTATTAAGAGCAGTCTTGCAATTACGCTGGTGAATTAAATGCAGTCACCCTTAGAGCCATGTGCAATTGACCTAAATAATGTGCCACTTGCTACGTCGTTCAATTTAAGGTGTAATAATAGCTAATCTTTCTAGTAATCAAAGGGACTCTGTGACAAACCTTTAGGAAAGGGATTCGTTCTACCCAGTGAAAATAAGCGGAAATATTGGAACAAGATTTACCTTCCCACATAAATGACTTAAAATGTAGAATTTTAATTCAGCCATTAGAGATGGCCTCCTCTTTTTTACTCTCTCATCTATCCATCTAATCTGTTGTCCTCCCAGGTCACCCCGTCTGGAAAAAAAGAGAAAACCTGTCTTTTCTCATTTTCTCATATTCAAAGCAAATCTCTCTACTTGTGCTTCTGAAAATAAAAGAAAAAGGAAGAAAGAAAGAAAGAAAGAAAGAAAGAAAGAAAGAAAGAAAGAAAGAAAGAAAGAAAGAAGAAAGAAGAAAGAAAGAAGAAAGAAAGAGAAAAAGAAAGAAAGCAGAAAAAAGATCTTGCCCTTATTTCTTTACTCATAAAATATGGCACCATTCAACAGTTCTTTCTTTTTAAGCTTTTCTCTCTGTCCCTCATCACAGCTTTCTCACTGCAATAAAATATTTGTCCTTGCAAACTGAACACAACTCCTTTTTGTCTCTGTAATAACAACTTTTTTCTTTGTTCCACTCTAAAATTCTTGCTAAAGAAAGATTACTTGCTGCCTTTATTTCAAAATGGAAAATCTCACATTTCAGTGACTTCTTAAAATTCTGTCATCAGACTTCTGCCACTATTACTTCACTGAAACTGCTCTCTAAAAGGCTACTGGGGGTCTTCTACATTCCAACAGGTTATTATTTATTTATTTATTTTAGGGGGGAGAGGTTTTTGCTATAGGGCACATGCGCTCACCAGACAGAGAGAGAGACAGAGATACAGAAAGAGAGAAATCACCCCCCAGGGGCGATGGCCGTGCCACAATCCCTTCTCCTCCATTCTCCTCTTGGGATCTTGGGCACGCACGCACATGCACCCAGTGTGAGTTTTAAGCCACTGGGTCCAGGACGCGAACCGCAGTCGACTATGTGGGAGTCCAACGACATAGTCGTTATGCTAATTGCTGGTCCCAAGAATTGTCTTTCTTTAGGAAAATACCTTGATGGGCTTTGGAGTTATGCTGATTGGATGCAAGTCCAACTCAGTGATTCTATTGCTTTTGTGTCTTTGGAAACGTTAATGAATTTTTTCATCTGTAACATGAACGAGCTCAGGACCAGCAGATGCCATAAATATTGTGTCGCTAGACATCCACATAGTCAATTGCGGTTCAAGTCCCAGATCTGGTGGCTTAAACTCACACCAGTGCCTATGTGTACATGCCCAAAATCCTGAGAGGGGAATGGAGGAGAAGGGATTGCATGGTGGCCATCTGCCAAGGTGGGGGATAATCTCTCGCTTTCTGTCTCTCTGTCTCTCCAACAAGTGCCTGCACCCTATAGCAAAAATCTAGCTTAAGAAAAAAAAATTAAAAAGGACAAGCTCTTAATCTCTGTTTTTTAGAGCTAATGCTATAATTGAGTGACACTGTCTATTTTAGTCACTGCTTAGCCCATAATACACACTAGTTATCATTACCAGCATTCATCTGTGGCCCTGTGGGTTGTCAAAGATTTCAGGGTCAGAACAAAACGGGTTAGGATAAAGCAAGGCTTACAAAGTAGGCTTTGAAATCTGTCCAAGAAAGGAGGACTGTGGGGGCTCAGTGATGAGTGTAAAAAGAGGGACTGACAAAGCTTAATGACAGTGAGAACTGCTTAGGTTATGGAGAAAACGTTGTAAAAGTTAGGAATTTCCTGTAATGGGAATGCTAAAATACTTCATCCACAGACATGATTTACATTTAATCTTAATTATGGTGCCATGCAGCAATCTAACCATTCGCTATGGACTTTGAACCATAAGTGAAATGTACTACATCAAAATAATTTGGGTCAGGATATTTTAAAGAATATATTTTTTAAAAAAAGTCTTCATGAAGGCTGCCTGTTTGTATCAGGATATTTTAAAGAATATTTTTTTAAAAAAAGTCTTCATGAAGGCTGCCTGCAGCTGCATGGCCTAATAGCCAGGACCCATGGCTCATCTCCTCCCTCTCTCACCTTTGGACTTCAGGTTTGTGTAGTGGGACTTTAAGGCAAACTTGTGCTCCTCCCCACCCCATCTGATACTGGTTCAAGGGAAGGGCCTTGCTGGATGCCAGCTGCCTGCAGTTGCAGGGACTAAAGGCTAGAACCCTGGCTCATTTCCTCCCCCACTTGCCTTTGAACTCTCAGGACTTCCATGTTTTGGATAGCGTTGAATGTTTTGCTTGCCTTAGGGATATTTTCTTTGTTCCTGAGTTGAAGCTCAGTAGCTCAGTTTCTGGCACACCTGTTCTTTAAAAACAGGAAGAACTTTGGGTCACCCAGGACCGGTGACAACAGTGCAGGGTGCTGGTGAGCAACACAGAATCAGAGCCTAAAAGAGAAGGACAATTTTCCACTCCTGTGAAGATTTGAACACTCTAAAATACCTTGAATCATTTAGGAAGGAATATATAGATCATCAGATGACTAGGAACAATTGTAGAGGCACAAGAAATATGAACAACCAACAAAATGTCTGTCTCCCAACAGAAAACATCAACTCCTCATCTCCCACAGAAAATAAAATGGAAGTTGTGGAAATGTCAGATAAGCCATTAAGAATATTTGTAGTGACCAAACTAAATGAGATGCAAGAAAAAAGAGACAACAAGCTCCAGGAGATGAGGAAGTCCTTTCACAATGTGAGAGAAGAAATAGAGACCATAAAAAAGAATCGAATGTAATTGTTAGAGATGAAGAGTGTGATACAGAAAAATTAAAACCTCCTTTGAAAGTATTTTAAAAAATCAAATCACGCAAAAGATTGAATCTCGAATATAGAAGAAAAACCCTTCAACCTAGAAAAAAGTATCAGAAAGACAGATAAAACAACCAAGAAAAATAAGGATAATGTACCATCAAGGGCTCCAACATCTGGATAATTGGTATCCCAGAACATGAAGAAAATAAGAGTGTTGATAATTTATTTCATGAAATCCTGGAAAAAACTTTCCAAACCTAGAGCATTCAAATATCCAGACTCAAGAAATACCCAAATACAATCAACCCAAGAAGATACTCTCCAAGGTACATCATAGCCAGATTGTCCAAAACCATAGACAAAGACAAGATACTAAAATTGGCAAAAGGGAAATGTCAAGTTACTTACAAAGATTACCCCATCAGACTAACATTGGTCCTCTTGTCAGAAACAAGGCAGGCAAGGAAACAATGGGGAAATATAGTTAAAGTGTTAAATGGAAAACAATTTCAACCAAGAATACTATACATGGCAAGATTATCCTTCATATGGGAAAAACGAATTAAAAAGAAACATTCTCAGATAAACGAAACATGAAAGAATTTAGCAACTTCGAACCAGCTCTTCAAGAGATTCTGAAGGGAGTGGTATACCAGGAAAACTAAAAAGTCAGATGGATGAACATAAGAGAACACAAAACAACCCCAAAAAATGGCTCACTTAATGATAGGAACAGGTCTGGAAATATCAATAATAACATTGAATGTTAATGGATTAAATTATCCAATTAAGAGACATAGATTGGCTGAATGGATAAAAAAATAGAAACCCTCAATCAGTAGCCTGCAAGAGATGCACTTTATGGATAAAGAAATGCATAGACTAAAAGTGAAGGGCTGGAAAAAAGATATTTCATGCGAATGGAAATCAAAAGAAGGGCCAGAGTTGCAATACTAATTTCAGGCAAAGACTGTAAGAAGAGACAAAGAAGGCCATTATATAATAATAAATGGGCTAATTCATCATGAGGACATAATGTTTATAAATTTTATGCACACAACTCAGGAACACCTACATACGTGAAGAAGAGACTGTTGGAGAGATAGGATTCAACACTATAATCGATGGGGATCTCAACACCCCATTACCTCCTTTAGAAAGATCTTCAAGACAAAAATAAATAAATAAATAAAACAGAGAGATACAGGATCAAAAATTATAGTATAAATCGAATGGGCTTGAAAGACATCAATAAAACTTTCGACCTTAAGACCACAAAATACACTTATTTTTTACCCCGGCATGAAACATTTTCAAAGATTGGCCATAAGATAGGATATGAATCAAACATTTACAGATTCAAAGGCATAGAAACTATGTCCAGCATCTTCTCTGATCATAATGGGATTAAACGCAATATTAATTTCAAAAAGCACCCTCAGAAAACACAAACATGTGGAAACTAAACAACCTACTTCTGAATGACTTCTTAACTACCAAAGAAATTAAGTCTTAAATTTAAAAAATTATGGAAACAAATGATAATGAGTATGTGAGTTTCCATACTCTATGGGACACAGCAAAAGCAGTCGTAAGAGGGAAATTCATAGCAGTTAGTGTGCATAACAAAAAGATGGAAAGATTGCAAATAGACAACCTAATATCATGACTCAGAAAATTGGAAAAACAACAACAACAAAAAATGCCAAGAGAAAAGAAATCATAAAGATTTGAGCAGAAATAAATGAAAAGAAAAGAAACGAACTACATAGGGGAAAAAAATGAAAGCAAAAGCTGGTTCTTTGAAAATATCAACAAGATTGACACACCATAATTGAGACTGATGAAGAAGAAAGAAAGAAGCAGATAAATCAAATACGTAATGAAACAGGCAACATTACAACATACACAATAGAAATGCAAAACATCATTAGAATATTCTATGAGAGACTATATGCCAACAAACAAGAGAACATGGAGGAGATGGGAAAATTCCTGGATGCATATAATATAATAAGATTGAATCCAGAGGACATACAAAATCTGAATAGACCCATAACAAGCCATGAGATTGAATCAGTAATAAACAACCTCCTGACAAAGAAAAGCCCAGGTTCTGATGGCTTCACTTCTGAATTCTATAAACCTTTTAAGGAAGAGTTAACCTATCCTATTCGAATTATTTCTTTTTTTTTTTTTTTGGGGGGGTTTTTTTTTTTAGGGGGGGGGGGCCCCCC
>NW_006208732.1:565408-577968 GCF_000334495.1 Tupaia belangeri chinensis
AATTATTTCTAAAGATCCAAAAGGAAGGAAACCTTCCAAATTCATTTTATGAAGTCTTCATCATCCTCATTCCCAAAACTGATAAAGGCATGACAAAACAGAAAAACTGCAAACCATTATCTCTGTTGAATTTAGATGCAAATATTCTCAACGAGATACTTGCGAATTGAATCTAACAAAATATAACAAAGACTGTTCATCATGACCAAGTAGGCTTTATTCCAGGGATGCAATGGTGGTTCAACATATACAAGACTGTAAATATAATACACCATATAAAAAGAAAGAAAGGTAAAATCATATGATCATTTCAATTGGTCCACAGAAAGCATTTTATAAAATACAACATCCTTTCATGATTAAGACTCAGCAAGATTGATATAGAAGGGTCATTTCTCAACACAATAAAAGCCATTTATATGAAAAACCTACAGCTAACATTATATTGAATGGGGAAGAGCTAAAAGCTTTTCCACTAAAAACTGGTACTAGAAAAGGCTGCCTACTTTCTCCATTGCTTTTTAATACAGTCCTGGAAGTCTTAGCCAATGCAATCAGAAAAGAGAATAATATAAAAGGAACTTAAATAAGCAAAAATGAGTTGAAAATATCTTTATTTGTAGATGACATAATGGTATATTTAGAAGACCTAAAATTTTCCATGAAAAAACTTCCTGAAGTAATAAATGAATACAGTAAAGTGGCAAGATACATAATAAACATTCAAAAATCTATAGCTTTTCTATATATGAACAGCAAGTTGAACAAAGTAGAGTTGAAGAAAGGAATCCCTTTTACCATAGCCACAAAATATGTAAGATACCTAAGGATTAATCTACCTAAGGAAGTCAAAGACTTTTACAAATGTAACTATGAAAATCTTTAAGACTAAGAAGTTATTAACCTACCTAAGGAAGTCAAAGACTTTTACAAATAAAACTATGAAAATCTTTAAGACTAAGAAGTTATGGCATGGCAAAACACACAGTAATTAGTGAGAATCGACAGCCTTCAGAATGGGAAAATATTTTTGTGAACTGCATCAGATGAGGGGTTGATAATAAGAATACACAAGGAACTCAAGTAGCTGTCCCAAAAAAAGATGATCAGCCCTATTAAAAGATGGGAGAATGAGTTGAAAAAACCACTCTCTAAGGGTGATATATGAATAGCCAAAATGCATATGAAAAAAAATGTTTAACATCCCTCACTGTAAGGGAAATGGAGATCAAAACAAGACACCACCTAACCCCAGTCAGAATGACTAAGATTAAAAAAAAAAAAAAAGATAAGTGCTGGCAGGGTGTGGATAAAGGGAAACTCTCTTACACTGAGATTCCTCAAAAATCTACAAATAGAACTTTCATATGATCCCACAATCCCAGTCCTTGGTGTCTACCCAAAGGACAGAAAAATTCTTCATTGGAAAAATGCTTGCACATTGATATTTATTGCAGTATTATTCACAATTACTAAGACATGGAACCAACCCAAATGCCCCCAAACAGATGATAAGATTGAAAAACTGTGGCACATATACTCTATGGAATACTACTCAGCCATGAAAAACAAGACCCTGGCTTTTGACAGAAAGTGGATGAATATGGAAGATTTACTGCTGAGTGAAGCAAACCAGGCAATGGAGAATCATCATATGTCTCCACTTAATATATACCAAATGTCCGCACTCTATGACAGAAATTGAATGACTAAAGGATAGAGAAACACAGTAAATGGTTGTGAATACCAGATATAGTGTGGGAAGAGGTTGGGTGAAGGAATAGAGTCTGAGGAAGGACATTGAGGAGAAAAATAGAGAGGCATAGCATTAATGGGACAAAGAAGTAGGGTATTATCTGTTGTAAATAACTTTATAGTATTATCAAATGGACTGGGGAGAAATGCACACATGTTGGAATATTCATGCTGCAAGCTAAGTAATGTGATTGAATGTATGAAAGAACTTGAAATTAAAAAAAAAAAATTCAGAGGGCTAGGTCCTTCCTCATACTTCCCAAGAATCTGCACTTCAAGTTTTTAGGTAATCTTTTTTTGCTCTAAACACTAGGCATTACCATACTAGCTTTAAGCTCAATACTGTGGTATTACTGAAACCTTTGAAGGCTCCTGTGATAGCATGTGGATTTTAGTCACATTCCAATGAGCTAGAGACCAAGATGGTTATGTAATTTGTTGTGAGTCACAAAAAATGACATTTACTTGTCTTCTGTAGTGAGTGGTTCTCCTCTCTCTGAAAATATGCCTTTCTAATATATATATATATATCTTTAAAAAGATATTGAAAATGATATAAAAATGTGGAAGGACATCACATGTTCCTGGATTGGAAAGATTAATATAATCAAAATGGCAGTTCTACCCAAATTAATTTACATATGTAAAATGATTCCAATCAAAATATCAGAGACTTTCTTAACAGTTCCAGAAAAGACAATTATAGAAGTGAAAAAAATGGGCAAAACGCTGACAATTTGCAAACCTCAATGGAAAATCATAGGAGTGTTTGTTTTATTTAGGTCAAACTCTAATAACCCTTTTTTTTTTTTTTTAGAGAGATTTTTGGATAGGGCGCATGCGCTCGCCAGACGGACAGAGAGAGACAGAGAGACAGAAAGCGAGAAATCACCCCCCGAGGGGGGATGGCCACGCCGCAATCCCTTCTCCTCCATTTTCCTCTTGGGATCTTGCGCGCGCACGCACACGTGCCCGGCGTGAGTTTTAAGCCACTGGGTCCGGGACATGAACTGCGGTCAGCTACGGTCATCTACATGTGAGTCCATTGACATAGCCATTACATTAACTGCTGGTCCCCAAGACAAAAGCTCTTTCAAACTGCTGTTTTACCCTTTTTAATGCCTCATACTAGGTTCTATTAAGGCACCTTATAAAAAATTAGTATGAGCTTACTTTGATATAAAATATTTTGAAATTCACGAACAGTTATTTCATCATATATATTTTCTATGAACTTTTTGAAGATCTCTTCCACATTATAGCAAAACTATCCATAGTCCCTTTTGCACTTTTTTATAGTGGCACACAAAGACATATATTTATTTGAAACTTTTTGCCAGAGGGCTCGTGTGTTTGCGAGAGAGAAACAGAGAGAGGGAGAGGGAGCAAGCCCCCCTCAGTACGGTATTGTCATTCCACCATCCTTCTCCATAAAAAATCCCTACACTGACAGAGTTTAAGATACACACCCGAATGCAGAAAGCGTTTTCCTCAAGTTTCCAGGTTTGGGACTCAAACCATGGGGTTGCCAAGTAGAATCTGGCTGCCTTTAACCACCAGGACACAGCTCCAGGCTCTAAAAATATGAATTAACCAGGCCCGGGACCAGTCGTTAAACCAGGCCCTAAAATTATGAATTAACCAGGCCCGGGACCAGTCGTTAGCGTAATGGCTATGTCGCTGGACTCCCACGTAGTCGACCGTGGTTTAAGTCCCAGACCAGGTGGCTTAAAACTCACACCGGGCACGTGTGCATGCGTGCCCAAGGTCCCGAGAGGAGAATGGAGGAGAAGGGATTGCGGCGTGACCATCCCCTCTGGGGGGTGATTTCTCGCTTTCTGTCTCTCTCTGTCTGTCTGGCGAGCGCCCTATAGTAAAAACCCCCCCCAAAAAAAAAAAAAAAAATGTATTAACCAGGTCCAAAAGAGCCACTCTCTAGCATATAAAAATAAGAAACAAAAGTGCATAAATTTAAGATTATTCCTAGAAATGATTATTTCCATATTTTATCTTAGAAATTAACCAGGAGTCCAATGATTATTGGTGTCTAATTTAATATCACTCTTATCTTCGAAGTCACTTACTCATCTCAGACACCCACATACCTGACCCCCATGTCATCCAGCAAATTTCCCCTGGCATTTAGGCTTGCCTCTAAATTCACGGATGGGGCTTTTGTCTCCTCCCTTAGTTGTAGATATCTGAGATTAGAAACAGATTCATTTGTCTTTGAGACTCAGAGGCTTGGAATTACACCAGGGAAATCAGTGTTGAATAAATGTTGGATGAATGAATCAGTGATTGAGAACTGGTTCTGAAACCGACTTCCTGTCTTTGTTCACGTTGAACTTAACCCAGGTGTTATTTAAAGGGAAAAAAAGAAATCTCTTTCCTTATGGATTTCAAAATCTTTCTGCTCTCAGATTCCCATTCATTCTTCCTATTCTTGCTAATCCCTCTGACTTCTAAACAATGAGCTTCTATTTTTAAATCTGTTTTTTGTTTTGTTTTGTTTTTTTGTTTATTTGTTTGTTTTGACTTAAATAATCAGTTTGGGCCAACTAAGTCAAAAGTATTAAGTCCTAACCTTGTGAAATCTTTATAGTTTTGGATGATGTAAGGCTTTTCAGCATCAATAACAAATACTCTGGCTGACCTAAGAGGGCACTATTTCGTTGCTTTTTTATTTGCTCAATCACTCAATAATTTTCACTAGGAAAGCTTTGCCATGCCTATATTATATCTTCTTTCCTTCTTTGCTGACCTTTACATGCCTCGCTGTATTTATTCTTTATAGCTTCATTCCTTCTTGGTTATGAAAGTTACTCTGTGTATTGAGTGGCAGAAATACTATTTCCTTAACTAATTTCCCCTCATCCCTCTATTCATAAAATCTGGTGAAATCCTCCAATATCTGTAATTTTTTTCCATTTCAAAATTAAAAAAAAAAAAGAGTTTGAAGAGGATAACAAAAGTTATTTACATCAATGTTTGATTATTAGTTGGTTGATCTTCTGGCCTTTTTTTTCCTGATGTTAAAAGCTAATGGATTGTGTACTTTTTAAATAAATACTTTTCAATTGTATTGTGCTGCTCAAAATTTCAGTATCCTCAGTTGTAAACCACAGAATAAGGCTCTGTTTTATTAGAAAAATAGAGTTGTCTTAAAAGAAATCAGGTAGACTACAGGATGTCTGAAAGGGCCAGAGAGTCAAGGTCTGATGTGGAGTCAGAATCCCCAAATGCATCTGGCTATGTCCTAGCAAGACGGGCACCCACACCGTGGCTTGCACACACCTGATGGCAGGGCTGCTGCTGTGGTTCACGTAGGTGGAGATGGACAGCCCATTCATAGCTGTCCATGCGAAGCTGCTCACTCATGCTGTATACTTACACTAAACCTGACTCCTCACAGTTTCACTTGCTCCTAGCACACTATGGTTTGTGCAAATGCTTGCTTTGTGCTGAAGGTGTGAAGAAGGCCAAGAAGTTTTCTTGTTATAAATAATCGGGAAAAGTGGGACACATCATTGAGCAAATGATTAAAAATAAAAATATGAGTTATGTTCAAAGATGGTGAGAGGTGGGACCAGCAGTTAGCATAATGGCTATGTCGCTGGACTCCCCCGTAGTTGACTGCGGTTCGCATCCCAGACCTGGTGGCTTACAACTCACGCCGGGCGCATGTGCGTGCATGCCTAAGGTCCCGAGAGGAGAATGGAGGAGAAGGGATTGCGGCGTGACCATCCCCCCTGGGGGGTGATTTCTCGCTTTCTGTCTCTCTCACTCTCTCACGAGTACAGGTGCCCTATAGCAAAAACCTCTCAAAAAAAAAAACAAAGATGGTGAGAGGTCACACATGCCCAAAGCAGCCACTCCTTACCTTCTGAAACCTTGTCTACCATATTTACTATTTATTTATTTAAGTTTATTTATTTCTTCCATGAGCGAGACAGGATTCCCAACAGGGTCTTGACAACTTTTCATCCCTTCTATCACATTTAAACTTTCAATCACCCACACAAATTGCACTAATACTAAGCAATATAGGGCAGCCAAAACATTATATGTACTGGTCTAGGATTGGTGGCATCTTTCAGATGGAAATTTTTATCACCTATTTTCACAAAGAAAGGAGGAGATTAGAATGCCTTCTTGAATCTGTTTACAAGTGCCTTTATCTCAAAATAAATGCTAAAGTGGCAGATGTGGGGGTGCCACATTCTGTGGCCTTTCAGCAAATATCCTTTATTCAAAGTAAATTTGAATAAAGAACATTCCTCTGTCCCCATCAAACGGCATACATCAATGCCTAATCACTGACTGCAATTAATCCTATGGCTGGTTCTGTTAGTTCCAACACCGTCTTAGCTGGATGGTGAATTATTGTTCAGGAGTTATGAAAATATTGTCACCACTATCTCAAACATATCAAATGTTAGAACACAATAAAGGCAGATATTAGGGCAAATACCAAATATAAATATATAAATCATACTACATGAAAAAAGGTGGAGAAGAGACTTCTCAACCTGATGCGGCCATTTGTCAATCCCATAACTTCACTACCCATGCATAAAAATGACCCATTGACCCTCTTGTAGCACCTTGGCAAGTCATGAAAGGAGACTGCGTTTTCACTGTAGAGGTACCTTAACCCCACTGGCCCTTCCTGAATTAAGTTGTTAAAGTAATTCCTGTGCTTTAATCTTTGGATGTGGCAACGCTAACAAGTGTCTAACACAAGCCCCGACTGCCTGACTTATTTGTCCACACGCCTGGAGTATAATGTCAAAGCTCATAGTTGTAACTATGTAAAAAAAATATTTTTCAAGATAAGATTAAAAAAATTACTGAAAGGAGCCAGTCCCACTTACAGTGCTTCCATTTTTTGGTTTGGTTTTGTTTTGCCATAGGGCACATGCCAGAAAGAGACAGAGAGAGAGACGGTGAGTGAAAAAGTGAGGAATCACCACTCAGGAGGGATGGCCATGTGCAATCCCTTCTCCTGCATTCTCCTCTCAGAATTTTGGGTACCCACACAAACACACCTGGCATGATTTTTCAAGTTACCAGGTCCAAGACTTGAACCATAGGTGGTCATGTGAGAGCCCAGTACCTTAGCTACCTGTTGCCCTTTCCATCCTTAAATATTAGACTCACAAATTTTAAGTAAGAAAAACTATGTTATAAGTTCGTACCACCAACGATTGGGAACACAACTTGTTTTCAAGTTGTAGAAAACAATGTTCTGCTTCCCACTGAATATTATAAAGGTTAAGTAAAATTAAAAAATACAGAAACAGATATAAGTATGGGTACATCATATTAAATATATGTTATTTATTGATATTTCAGGAAAGAGGAGTGTAAGTGAGGAGGGAGAAAATGAAGGACAGAGAGAAAAGAAGAGGAAAAGAAATCAAAGAGGAAGAGGAGAGTAAAAATTAGAATTGTTTAGTGAGTAGATAGTAAAGGAAAGGGAAAGGAAGTTTCAAACCTTCAGAAAATAGATTAAGGGTTGTATAAGGAAGGAGACCGTCAAATAGTCAAATTGAGTCTTCGGATCCTTTAAACAGAGCTGTAGAATAGGAAACGAAGTTTGAAGTTACGCAAGTCACTTGCCCAAGGACATCTGCTTGAGTGAGAGGAGCAGTCCCCTGTTAGCTGTACTGTGCTGCTCACTGACGCCCCAGTAACCTCAACATTAAGGCATGCTCACTCAGCTTTGATAGCATATTCTGAAAAGAACTTGGAATTTCCCCTGAAAATGTTTATAAAACTTATTCTTTAGTCATAATGTGTAGAAATATGAAAGACAGCACCATGCTATAATTTTAGTTTGGTTTTATATTCTGAAAAGTTTACAAAGACCACCCTGACTCAGATATTTTGAGTTGCTTATTCTTATTGGTTATACATCTGAAACTAGGTTTATATCTGATACACACATATATATATACTAGAAGACTTCAAAAAGATTCCTGGAGGGACCAGCAGTTGGCATAATGGCTATGTCACTGGACTCCCATTTAGTCGACCACGGTTTGAATCCCGGACCCGGTGGCTTAAACTCACGCCAGGCGCGTGTGTGTGCGTGCCCAAGATCCCAAGAGGAGAATGGAGGAGAAGGGATTGCGGCATGGCCATCCCCCTCTCCCCTGAGGGGTGATTTCTCGCTTTCTGTCTCTCTGTCTCTCTCTGTCTTTCTGGCGAACACACGTGCCCTGTAGCAAAAACCTCTCCAAAAACAAAACAAAAACAGGTTCACGGAACATGCATATAATGAAAAAACTTTACGTGGATTTCAATGTTATTGGCACCAGAATAAACTTGTACTTTAATTCTGTTTCCCCATGAACATTTTGAAATACCCAACTCCCTGTTTGTGTGTGTGTGTGTGTGTGTGTGTGTGTGTTAGCATGAGTGATTAAATCACAATGTGGGCCATTTAAACTCTATATGTTGGGAACCAGCAGTTAGCGTAATGGCTATGTCACTGGACTCCCACGTAGTCGACCGCAGTTCGCATCCCGGATCAGGTGGCTTAAACTCACGCCGGGCGCATGTGCGTGCGTGCCCAAGATCCCGAGAGGAGAATGGAGGAGAAAGGATTGCGGCATGGCCATCCCCCCTGGGGGGGTGATTTCTTGCTTTCTGTCTCTCTGTCTCTCTCTGTCTGTCTGGCGAGCGCATGTGCCCTATAGCAAAAACCTCTCCAAAAAAAAAAAGAATTAATATACTTAAAGAATTCACTTTTTCTCATACATATTACGTGTTTGCCTTTATTATGAACAGAGATATTTTGGCTATTTAACAAGATTACAGTTCTTCTGTGATCCATTATTTTACTCCGAATTATAATGGCAAGCAAAGAAAATTCCACTTAGATGGCAGTAAGTGGGACAAAGAATGGGCTCAGGGAAGTTTAGGAAAGGGAAAATAGAATAGAGGAGCAGAACAGTAGCTTTGGGATCTGTGACTGGTGAAAGAGACGGATGTGATGAAGAACACGGGGAGGTACTTGGATACGGACCCGAGCGAAAGCCCTTTTCATGGCTTCTTGTCATGTTGATATTCATGTTATGAGCTGTAGGCCCTTTGCCAACGAGACCCAAGCTCTAAATCATTCTATTACTACAGCTATATTCGCACAGCTTCTCCTGTTGAACTACAAGTTTATGACAGCTTATCTCTGCCCTTTACAGCGCACTGGTAATGGGGTCAATTCCTCATGCCAGGCAATGCTTTTAGGTCTTTTAAAAGGATGTCAATCCACCCAAGTTGTACACCGATGGAAGTCTACAGAAATTTATAACTCTTTTCGTCTCCTGTTCTACAACTTCACAGCAAAGCTACAAAGAAATTAAATGACTGAGACAACTGAATTATAGGAGAACAGGAGGTCAAGGTCTAGCCTCTGAAAAAAAAAAAAAAAAATCACTGCCTAAGTTTAATTTATATTCCATCACTCCATGACACAATGCAATATCCAGATCATTCTTCAAGATATAATGTTAATGTTAAAAATACATTTTTCCATTGAATTTAGACCCATTGACTAAAATCCCCTAAATAATATTACTACACAATAAGGAAGACGAAAATATTGCATAGCTACTTTTCTGTGGATTCAGCCAGTACAATTGGTAACTGAATACATTTTCCACTAGATATTCCACTATTCGCATGTGTCCATCCCACTGATTCTGATCTTAACATCTTCTCAAGTGGATTCCTACAGAAAGTAAAATATTAAAAGCCTAATTGCACTCTCTTGAAGATGATCTAAGTACAGTGACAATGGCATCAGCATTACTACTAATAATTAGGGCTTTTTTTTTTTTTTGAGAGGTTTTTGCTATAGGGGGCGTGCGCTTGCCAGACAGACACAAGAGACAGAGAGACAGAGAGCGAGAAATCACCTCGCAGGGGGGATGACCACGCTGCAATCCCTTCTCCTCCATTCTCCTCTCAGGATCTTGGGCACGCACGCACACGCACCTGGCATGAGTTTTAAGCCACCAGGTCCGGGACACAAACTGCGGTCAACTACATGGGAGTCCAGCGACATAGCCATTACGCTAACTGCTGGTCCCTGGCTGTTTTTTAGTTTTAGTTTTTGTTTTTTTTAATGTTTATTTTATTTCCTTCTCCCAAGAGCAAGAAAGAGAGACCCTCAATAGGATCTTTTCACTGTGACGCACCTTTTCCTCTAGTCAGCCCCAGAGCAGGGCATGTGGACACCCAGCACGCTCGGGGAGGTCTGAGGCATGAACCCAGACCTTCCTATATGAGTCGGCCCCCTGGAGTATTGCTGTACCACTGTGCCATGTCTGACTGATGACTTTTTAAATAATTAACTTTTAATAATAATAATAGCTAACTTCTACAAGGCATGTGTTATGTACCCGAACAGTTTTAGATGCTGTACATGTAGTCGCTCGCTTAATCATCGTGACAGTGTAATGAGGTAGGCATTGTTATTAACTTCATTTTTCAGAGGATGGAACAAAGCCAAAAAGAGGCTAAACAACTTGCATGATAAAACTTAGCTAATTTATAGCAGAGCCAGGATTCAAGCCGAGTCTCCTGAGCTCCAAAACCTTTGCATTTCACCATATTTTACTGCCTCCGGAACATCCTCCTGAAAGCAGTCATTCTGTTATGTGCACCCGCCCGGTGGTGCAGCATGTGGACCTGCAGAACTCATTGAAGAGCCGTTTCCCTTTTTCCTCTCCCAGTGTTAGGATCCCATGACACAAGGTATCAGCTCCAGCTGACAGGACCCACACATTGAACCTTTTGTCTATTGTAGTCTTCTCTTAGATTTAAGGAGTTCATTTTTTTTTCTATCTGTTCATAGGCCACTTCCTCATAGAAGTTTTCAGCAAACTCTAGTTGTTTGTGAAAATCAATCTCCAATACTTTCTGCCTCTTTAGCTTGGTGTATTTTTTTTTCTTTGAGGCATATGCCACTAGCATTAATTTTTATTTTTTTCTTAACTCTTTGCATCCCCAAATAGTTTTTGTTTGGCCTACTTCTATATCCCTTGTGGTAGCAACAACCAAAGTGTTGAATACATGATAAACACTCAATAAAAAATATGCTTAGGGATCAGCAGATGGCATAGTGGTTATGTCACTGGACTCCAATGTAGTCAATTGCAGATTGAGTCCCGGATCTGGTGGCTTAAAAGTCATGCTGGGCACATGGGTGTACATACCCAAAATCTCAAGAGAAGAATGGAGGAGAAGGGATTACAGTATGGTTATCCCTCTTTGCTTTTTATCTCTCTTTCTCTATCTCTCTGGTGAGTGCATGTACCCTTTAGCAAAAATCTCTCTCTAAAAACAACTAACTAAATAAATAAAAACAAAAGATATGTTTAATAATCTCTCTGGTGAGTGCATGTACCCTATAGCAAAAATCTCTCTCTAAAAACAACTAACTAAATAAATAAAAACAAAAGATATGTTTAATAATCTCTCTGGTGAGTGCATGTACCCTATAGCAAAAATCTCTCTCTAAAAACAACTAACTAAATAAATAAAAATAAAAAATATGTTTAATAACATTAATGAGTAAGTACATTGGTGGAAGGAAACTCTAACAAAAAATCACCATGGTGGTTAATTCTAGGGATAAAAGTTGGATAAATTGAAAATGGACCAAAAACGACACTTAACTTTTCCTCTTGTTAATGTCTATATTGTCAGGAATTTGTGAATGTACATGTAGGTATTTATTACTTCAGACCAATTGATACTAATTTCTGTTTCAGACTAATATTTTCTGGGGTCTATACCATCAAGACAGTATATCTAACTATATTTATATAAATTAAACACTACCTGATATCCAAATAAAATGTTTACCTAACAATTCAGTAAATTTTTTATTGTTCAAACCATTTATGGATCTCAGACATTGAAGTGTGGGTTGGTCCTGTAGCACAGCATAATATATAGAATACGTAGAGAGCCAGATCCCACATAGTCAACTGTGGTTCAAATCCCAGTCCCAGTTTCTTGAAAATAAACGCACCAGGTGTGTATCTGGGCAGGGCCAGAATCCTGATAGGATGGGAAGGTGGAGGAAAAAGGATTACAGAGGAACCAACACTGTTGAGGTGATCTCTCTCTCCGTCCATGTCTCTCTCCAGAGATTATAGTGCCCTCTGACTATTAACAAGCAAAATATAAATTTATAAAACATAAATGTCATAAAGTTGAGATTATTAAGTACATGTACACTAACACAATGGCAAAATTGTCTCCATGTCGCTACTTTTAAAAATATAGAGAATACATTTTAAAATGCTGAACCAGTTTTCTTATTGTGAGATTGATAAAGCTATTTTGATTGAGAAAATACTCAAATGTGACATTAAAATAGGATTTTTCCTCCATTAATTTTGCGGTCAAACCAAAAGGAAGGTATTCTATTATTTCAGACCTGAATCTGATAGTACAAATTATAAGGGCTAACTTTCTTCAAAATCACCACATTTCTATCTTTGTTTTGATAAATTAAACAAATAATTACCTAACTATAATTACACTTATTAAGAAATGCCTGAAGGGACCAGCAGTTAGCGTAATGGCTATGTTGCTGGACTCCCATGTAGTCGACCATGGTTCGCTTCCCAGACCTGGTGGCTTAAAACTCACACCGGGCGCGTGTGTGTGCGTGCCCACCAAGATTCCGAGAGGAGAATGGAGGAGAAGGGATTGCGGTGTGACCATACCCCTGGGGGGTGATTTCTCACTTTCTGTCTCTCTGTCTCTCTCTGTCTGGTGAG
>NW_006208732.1:577999-592638 GCF_000334495.1 Tupaia belangeri chinensis
GACCCCACTGGCACTAAAAAAAAAATCTAAAAAAAAAAAAAAAAAAGCCTGGAAATAGAGGCTGCCCCGTGACACAGATATAGAATGTGAAGCTCTGCCAGGCTGACCCATATGGGAAGGTCCTTGATTTGTGTCCAGAGACCTTCCTGAATGTTATAGAATGTTTAATGTGGCAAGCGGTGTGGTGGTTATGGTGCTGGACTCCCACATGGTTGACCACAATTTGTCCTATATCTGGTAGATGGAAAATCATGCTGGGTACATGTGCATGCGTGCCCAAAATTCCCAAGAGGGGAATGGAGAAGAAGGAATTGCCGCAAGGCCATCCCTTGTGGGGGGTGATTTCTCACTTTCTCTTTGTTTCTTTCCAGAGAGCACACATGCCCTATGGCAAAATAAATAAATGAAGATTAAGCATTTTGTCAATGCAAATTTTGAAAATTCATATTTTTTTCCTGTAAAATGTTTAACTAACTTTGATTATTTATTGGAGGTAATGGCAAAGCGGTTTCTGTATAAGCAAAAGGCATTAACACAATCTTACAATAATAAACGACTAATATTGTTTTCTTTGTATACTGTGAAAATCATGTTTACTTAAGATTTGAGCTAAGGAATAGGAATATGTTTAAATCTGTTTCAAAAAATGAAATATAATATGCAAAGATGGGACCAGCAGTTAGCGTAATGGCTATGTCGCTGGACTCCCACGTAGCTGACCGTGGTTCAAGTCCTGGACCCAGTGGCTTAAACTCATGCCAGACACATGTGCGTGCATGCCCAAGATCCCAAGAGGAGAATGGAGGAGAAGGGATTGCAGTGTGGCCATCCCCTCTGGGGGGTGATTTCTCGCTTTCTATCTCTCTGTCTCTCTCTGTCTGTCTGGCAAGCGCACACGCCCTATAGCAAAAACCTCTCCAAAAAAAAAGGCAAAGATTAATATCACTGAGAGCAGCAGATGGCATAATGGTTATGGCACTGGACTCTCACATGGCTGACCACAGTTCAAGTTCTGGACTCAGAGACTTGAGACCCATGCTGGGCATGTGTGTTATGTGCATGTATGCATGCTCAAAATCCCAAGAGAAGCATGAAGGAGAGGGATCGCTGAGTGGCCATCTCCCCTAGAGAGTTCTCGCTTTCTCTCTCTCTGTCTCTGTCTCTCCAGAGAGTGTATGCTTCTAATAGCAAAAAAATCTTTTAAAAGAAAGAGTAACATCGTTAAAGATTTAAAGCTTTATTCCATTTTATATTTGAAAACATTTTAAATGTGGTTTATTGTATAATGTACATTAAGATAGTAACTTAAAACATTATTGCATACAAGATTTTATGTGTAGATGTACATGTTCTGTTATTCTATAACGCTGTGCTTTAGAACAAATGTGAACTGAGAGCTGTTATTTTAATCACAGTTCGCCACTAAAGTCCCCATCCCCCTTACAAAATCAAAGTTTTACTCCTGTGCTTTAATTTTCTCCCCTGATTATTTTCTCACTTCGGTGACAAATCCTTCTTCCAGTTGCCTCCGGCTGAAATATTCACTCAATTTCCCCTTCACATAAAAAGTCAGGCATGATATGTGCACATAAATTTAATAATGTTAATGTATTGATTCCAGAGACCTTTATTTGCATAAGTAGACTTTCATGACCAGGGCTGGAATGCATTCATCCCTCATTCAGTTACTTAATCATTCTTTACCTTTTCATTTATCCATTTACCCAACCATACACTCATTCAACACACTTAATAAGATTTTCCTGAGAAGATGACGTATTAGTAGAGATTGCAACTATATAAGGGAAGGGATTTATGATAAAACTCTGAGGTACTTGTGCTGCAGGCGAGATGCATAGTTAGTATATTATACACTACCTGCACTGAGGCAGAAATTCGACTTGTTTGAGGAAGAATAAGAAGTTTTGCTAGCTAGAGTGAAGGACAGAAATGAGAGAGGCAATATGTGATGAGGACTGATGGTACCAAAAGCTGAATATCTTACTTTGAAGACCATGGCAAGCAGTGTGACCACAGTGCTGAGTTAAACAGGGTACTAGGAAACTAACAGATTGGGCAATTCTGACTCTAAGATGACTCCTCGAACATCTTAGGGAAGCAGTAATTCCACCCTCAATAGCACAATAGCAAAGAGGCAAAGGAGTACCTTGTGACTTCTTGTTTTGTTTTGTTTTGTTTTTAGAGATATTTTTGCTATATGGCACATGCGTGCTTACCAGAGAGAGACAGAG
The DNA here is from genome assembly GCF_000334495.1 of Tupaia belangeri chinensis. Classification (NCBI taxonomy): domain Eukaryota; kingdom Metazoa; phylum Chordata; class Mammalia; order Scandentia; family Tupaiidae; genus Tupaia; species Tupaia belangeri. The sequence goes on from NW_006208732.1 coordinate 580,252, forward strand.
AGAAATAGAGACAGAAAGCAGGAAATCACCGGGGGATGACTACGCCACAGTCCCTCCTTCTTCACTCTCCTCTCAGAATTTTTTTTTTTTTCCTGAGAGGTTTTTGCTATAGGGTATGTGCAGTCACCAGAAAGACAGAGAGAGACAGAGAGACAGAAAGTGAGAAATCACCTCCCAAGGGGGGTATGGTCACACTGTAGTCCCTTCTCCATTCTCCTCTCAGGATCTTGGGCACACAGGCACAAGCCACTGAGTCCGGGATTCAAACTGCACTTGACTACATGGGAATCCAGTGACATGGCTGGTCCCCTCCCCTCAGAATTTTTGGGCACGCACACACATGCATCTGGCATGAATTGCAAGTCACTGGGTCAGGGACTCGAACCACTGTGGGTCACGTGGAAGTCCAGCAATATAACTACTACACCATGTGCTGATCCTGAAAACTGTTACCTTTAAAATTACATCAATCCCCAGGGCCAGCAGGTGACGTGGAGATTAAGGCACTGGATCCCACGTGGCTGGCTACATGGTGTGAGTCCCAGGTCTGGTGGCTTAAAAATCACAGTAGGTACATGTACATGCATGCCCCAAATCCCAAGAAAAGACAAAGAGAAGGGATTGTGGTGTGGCCATCCCTCCTGGGGATGATGTCTCACTTTCTCTCTTTCTCTATGTCTCTCTCTCTCACACATACCCTATAGCAAAAACAAAACAAAACAAACAAAAAACTATAAATAAATAAATCCCTGGTCATGCAGGTAAAATATTTAGAGCTTAAGCACTTTCCAAAGGTCCTACCTCTTTTTTTCCCAATTTTTTGTTTGTTTGTTTATTTAGGGATTTTGCCTTAGGGAACATGCACTTACCAAAGAGAGACAGTGAGAGGGAAAGTGAGAAATCACCCCCCAGGGGGCATGGCCATATAGTAATCCCTTCTTCATTCTCCTCCTGAGATCTTGGGCATGCATACACATACACCTAGCATGATTTTCAAGCTCCTGGGTCTGGGACTCAAACCATGGTCAACCATGTGAGAGTCCAGATGCTTTAACTACCATGCCCCCTGCTGGTCCTACCTCTTAACACTGTTCGTGGCAATTAAACATAAAGATCCTACCTCTTAAAACTGTTAATGGCAATTAAATTTAAACCTGAGTTTTGAAGAAGGCAAATATTCAGACTATAGCAATTACTTCGTAATGTATGTTAGTGCAAAAGTAATTAAAGTTTTACATTGTTGAAATTTGTCATTTGATACTAAAATCAATTTTTAAATAACCTCATGACACCTCATGTTTCCTATACATAATTTTAATGCACATTTCTCCCTTTATGATTTTTGCTAATGACTTATTATTTGCTGTTTATTTTATATGTATTTCTAGATTTCATGAAAAGTGGATTTTATATGACAAAAGTGATAACCCGCTCATTGGTTGGACAAAGAAGAAGCTCCCAAGGGTCATGGTTACTGTTTGTTGGAGTCTGATCCACTAGAGCTTTCAGAATCCCTGGGAAACCATTATATCTGAAAGGTATTCTCAGAAAATCAATAAGATGCACCAAAAATTCCAATGCCTGCAACCCACATTGGTCAACAGAAAAGGCCCAATTCTTCTCTACAACACTCAACCTCACATTGCACAAGCAACACTTCCGGAGTTGAACAAACTGGGCTACAAGATTTTGCTTTATCGGGACTAGCAGTTAGCGTAATGGCTATGTCACTGGAATCCCATGTAGTCAACAGAGGTTCGAGTCCCGGACCTGGTGGCTTAAACTCACGCAGGGCACATGTGCGTGCGTGCCCAAGATCCCGAGAAGAGAATGGAGGAGAAGGGATTGTGATGTGGCCATCCCCCCTGAGGGGTGATTTCCTGCTTTCTGTCTCTCTGTCTCTGTCTGTCTGGCGAGTGCATGCGCCCTATAGCAAAATCCTCTCCAAAAAAAAAAAAAAAAGATTTTGCTTTATCCACTGTATTCACCTGACCTCTCGCCTACCACTGATCTCACCAAACCAGCGTCTCAATAACTTTTTGCAGGGAAAACACTTCCACAACCATCAGGATGTAGAAAATGCCTTCTAAGAGTTTGTTGAATTCACAGATTTTTATGCTACAGTAATAAACAAACTTATTTCTCATTGGCAAAATGTGCTGATAGTAATGGTTCTTCTTTTAATTAATAAAGATGTGATCCAATCTAGTTATAATAATTTAAAATTCACAATCTAAAATTGCAATCACTTTGCATCTACCTAATAGACTCAGTCTGCTTTCTGAAAGAACCCAGTCTGAACCATGTTTCTTTTAACCCTGTCCAAAATGTGTTTACACAAAGCCAACATTTAACTCAAACCCTTCTTTTTTTTTTTTTTCCCTCACCGAGTTTTATTTGTTGTATAAATCACCTAACATCTTTCAGGTGAAAAAAAATACTAAATTTGAATAAAGATATTACAAAATGAATTAGAGCCCAATAAAAATTTGCCTTAGGGAGGGAACATAATTCTACTCAATTAAGGCAAACATGTTTATAGACCACAGGTTAGTTTATTTTTAACACTCATCATGCCATGAATTCATAGGGAGTAGGTTCCAGTAGCTCAGGCTCCTTTCCATCGGTTCTCACCAAGTGTGCTTCTCTGGGTGGAGCAGGCTGGTGCTTTAGTTGAACCCAGGTCCCTTTCTCTTTGGCTTCTTTCTTTTTCTGGTCATTTTCCTTCACACATTTTAGGAAGCTCTCTCTGCTCTTAGAATGCTTAATAGGCTCAATACGCACATTAATTCTCTCTGCAAGAATCTTGCCCTTAACTTGTTCGTTCACAACAATGCCAACAGCATGCTGAGTAACACTGTAGACTCTTCCAGTTTTGCCATGGTGACATTCGTGGGGCATTCCTTTTTGAACAGTCCCCATTCCCTGGATGTCTACAATATCACCTTTCTTGTAGATTGGCATAGATGTTGCCAAAGGAACCACTCCATGTTTCCTAAAAGGCCTAGAGAATCTTTCCCTTTGTGTTCGTCATTTTGGTTAATTACTGGAAGATGGCGGCTCTGGCTAAAAGGCTCAAACCTTTCTTAATACCATTTTTCTGAGACACCTCATGTTTCCTGTGGTATATGGCTTTTTTTTTTTTTCGATCAAAAAAGCCAATGAACCTGACCGTATTTGATTGTAATGTGTTCTTTGTCATTTTTAACAGATGGACATAGACAGTGTGTTAACTTTCCAATATTTTTATTTTATTTGCTATTCCTTACTGAGATCTAGGACTATAGTCCCAAAGCCTATTTCCCAGGCATTTCATAATTTGTGGCTGTCACTTGAAATGTTATGTAGCTCTTTCACTTGCTTTTTTCCTATATTTTTTATCTGAATTAATGGTATTCCTTTTTACCAACTTTTTAAAGACTAAAATGTTGTAGTAATTTGTTTCTCCACACGTTGACTCTGAAAGACGTGAATCCCTTCAATTCTACACAAACTGGGACAATTGATTATTCATATAGATGTACACTTTCGAAACTCTAAAATTTAAACATCTCTCTTATAGCTAATGATATCATCTCTGAGTCCAGAGTTTTTACAATATGCTATGTCTCCTAGAAAGTTTTTCTCTTTCCACTTCATTACGCTGAATGAATAAGGTAACAAGTCAAATCATTCTCTCTCCCTGAATCTCTGTTTCTTTGTCCAAACTTCCTCTAGCTATGTATTTCTCAGGCTAGACTCAAATATTCCTTGCTCATTGATATTTTTTTCTATTTCTCTATCAGTCCATTCACATTAGGGTAGATTCCATTTTGTGCTTACATATACTTAGTACTTAGTACTTTACATATGCTTTTCAATAACAGCCACCACATCGCAGCTACTGATATAATGACTACAGATTTCCTATGATAGTGGAGAGTCAGTTCATTCCGATAAGACCTAAGACTCCATTGTATTCCACTGTACACTCTATGTCTGACTTATTTAATAGGAACTCAATAAATAGGCATTTGAGGAGGGAACAGCTGAATGAGTGAGAAACAATCGGTGAAGTACGATTATGGGTTATTGGGACAAAGGGAAGGGACACAGCTCCTGAGGCTGCTCAGAAAACAATTTTGCACAGGTAGTGAGGAGGGTGTAAAAGTGAACAGAGGAGTTAACAAAACAAAACCCACCCATAGGTAGATGGAGAGAATATAATGGAATAAAGTGGAAACAGTTACAATGAGCATAAAGTAGACAAGGCCTCTACGATAATTCCCAGGCAGAAATAACTTTGATGTACCTTGAAGGCACAAAAATCAAGTTCTTAATATAAGCAAATTTATAACCACTCACTATGTATTGATGATTGTTCAAAGTACTTTTCATATGGGACCAGCAGTTGGTGTGGTTGTGAAGACACTGGATTCCCACAAGGCCTATCGTGGTTCAAGTCGCTCAGAGTGTCTCTCTCTGGGTGAGCACACATGCCCTATAGCAAATTTAAAAGAAGAATAATGATGATGATAAATTAATAATTCTTTTTTAAAAGTACTTTTTATATATTCATGGATTTAATCTCAAAGAACTGTATTATTTCATTTATTATTATTTATATCCTAAATTTCAGGGTGAGGAAACTGCGTTAAGAGAGAGAGCCAGTAAGTCAAACACTGAGAGCCATAATTGCCTACATCGACTATTGTGGTCCTTTACCTGGTCAAGAGAATTGAGGCAATCAGTCTTTCTCCAGTTTTTTATCTGGACTTGCTCTTTCTTTCTTTCTTTTTTTTTTCTTTTTTGAAGAGGTTTTTGTTACAGGGCGCATGCGCTCTCACCAGACAGACAGAGACAGAGAGACAGAAAGTGAGAAATCACCTCCTTGGGGGGATGGCAATACCACAATCCCTTCTCCTCCATTCTCCTCTCGGGATCTTGGGCACGCACACACACGTGCCCGGCGTGAGTTTAAGCCACTGGGTCCAGGACTTGAACCACGGTTGACTACATGGGAGTCCAGCGACATAGCCATTACGTAACTGCTGGTCCCTGGACTTGCTCTTTCTTAAAAAGCTTCAAATTCATCATTAACTCCCCTTCAGTTGAAGAAGGCCCATGGCTTTTAGACATTCTTGCTTTCTGTCCCTATCAGCATGCCTGGCAATCTCTCTACTGCTCTCCTGGGAACCTCCAGGAGCCATCCTTGCCTGATTTAGGATGTCCTGGGACAGAAGAGGAGTAACCTATTTTCTGCATGATGCTTTCTCAAGTTTCTACTTCTAAATAATTTCAGTAATTTTAGAAGGGCAGTTATTGTTTTTCAAAGGCTTAATCAATCAATTTTTCTAGCTCTGTGTGCTCTCTAATAAATGACTCTTCTTCATAGTCTTATTAAGATATGCAGGCTAAGATATTAATAATACATATTAACTAATTTGCTATTAGATATCTGGCACATGTGAATAAGCAAGTTTCTTTATTATATAGTATGAGTAAAAAAAGAATCATTTGAGTTACTCTACATTTTACTCTGTATTAATACTAATTATTTTTGACAAAATAATTGACTAAATTTGTTATAGAATACAAATATTATCTTCCTTTCTTTTTTTTTTTTTGGGGGGGGGAGGGGGGGGGTTTTTCATATGGGGGGAGAGGTTTTTGCTATAGGACATGTGTACTCACCAGAAAGACAGACTGAGATAGAGAGACAGAAAGCGAGAAATCACCCCCCGGGGGTATGGCCACACCGCAATCCCTTCTCTTCCATTCTCCTCTCAGGATCTTGGGGCATGCACGCACATGTGCCCGGCGTGAGTTTAAGTCACCGGGTCCAGGACTCGAACCGCGGTTGACTACATGGGAGTCCAGTGACATAGCCTTTACATCAACTGCTGTTCCCTCTTTCTTTTTTTCTCGAGCACATGCACACACACAAATTACTCAGCAAATTTTGTGCTAATATTTCTTAGAAAAGTTACCATACATTTTTTTAAGTATTTATTTCCTTAATGAGAGAAAGAGAGAGAAAAAGACTGTCGATAGGGTCCAGGCTACCGACTCTTCATCTCCCCAGCCCTTCTCAGCCAATCAGCATCAGGGGCACACACACACACATGCACCTGGCATGCACAGATCAAACGGGAGGCAAACCTCAGCATTTCATATAGCTCCAGCACTGCACAGCTTTGCAGTACTGCTCTACCACTGTGGCTGGGCCTGTAAATTCTCTTTGTTACATTTTACTATGAATAAGGAAAGACACATCACAAGAAAAAGAAGTGTACTCAAATTTTGAAACTCAGAGGCGCTTTATGATATCGAAAATATTTTCTCTCTCCCAAGAAGCAATGAATTCTGATACACTAGAAGAAAAATCCATCCTCACACTAATTAATATTCTGGATGGTGGGGCCAGCAAATGACCTGGTATTAAGGCATTGGATTCCCATGATTCGAGTCCTGGACCTAGTGGCTAGGAACTCACACCAGTTGTATGTGCATGCACACCCAAAATCCCGAGAAGAGAATGGAGAAGGGACAGCAGTGTGGCCATCTTTCTACTCCTCCCAGCAACCCCAGGTGATCTCTCACTTTCTCTCTCTCTTGTAAGTGGATGCACCCTGTGACTAAATAAATAAATAAATAAATAAATAAATAAATAAATAAAAGATCAACCATCAACCAAAAGATGTGTCAATTTTCCAGTCCAAAATATCTACCATCATCTTCTGCTTTAAAGATATGAGTAGACTTGGGAACCAGCAGTTAGCGTAATGGCTATGTCGCTGGACTCCCACGTAGTTGACTGCGGTTCGCGTCCCGGACCCGGTGTCTTAAAACTCACGCCGGGCACGTGTGCATGCGTGCCCAAGATCCCGAGAGGAGAATGGAGGAGAAGGGATTGTGGCGTGACCATCCCCCCTGGGGGGTGATTTCTTGCTTTCTGTCTCTACGTCTCTCTCTGTCTGTCTGGTGAGCACACGTGCCCTATAGCAAAAACCTCTCAAAAAAAAAAAAGATATGAGTAGACTTGATTTTAGCATTTCTTCTTCTCACACTGTTACAAAACCTAGAGGTTGAGACCAAGAAGTGGCTTATTCTTGAGCTTTCAGAGATGTGCTAGAATCACTCTTATTAACTAGGTTGGTCATTCCCAAGCTTTCTGCATACTAGAGTAACGTGTGGCACTTTAAAAACTCCTAGTGTTCCGGTGGCACTATATTTCCATTCAAATTAGGCATTTGAGATGAGAGGAATTAGTATTTTTTAAAAATCCATAATGAAGTTCGCAACTACTGAACTTGGCCAAGGGAATGGTTCATTATTTGTGGATTCTAGATTACCTTCCCTGTACCTCTGTGTCTTCCACATTTCCCCCAACTTTCATAATCATCTGGACACTTTATTAAACACTTGATCATTCCTAGCCCTTCTCTTGGAGATCTTGATTCAGAAGATCTGGGCAGGAGGGGAGAATGACTAGAAATATGTGTTTTACCAAGGGTCTTTGGTGACTCTTAACTCAGTGGCATTTGGAAAACATTGTTTAAAGGTGGTTGGTGACAAAAAAAATGTACTGGAACCCAATTCTCTCTAAACAGAATTTTCAGGAGAATTTTGAAAATTATCTTTAAGAGAAGAGGCCCTGCTGTGGAGAAAAGGTTGTTTTATCTACCCATATTTTTTTTTCATGCCACTGAGGCGTGTTTTATTTTTTGTTAATCATACAAATAATTTTCTATAATACCCCAGGATACACCAGCAGTCCAATGGGGGGGCAGGGGTGAGTCCCCTCAAAGACCCACAGTCCCATGACAGCATGGCGTGCCAGGGGGATTCACAGTGCAGCGTGTGGCTGTCTTGAACTTGCAGGTGGATCTTCATCCACATCACGACTCAGAGCTCGAAGATGACAGGAAGGGGAATCCTCCATGCCTTAGGAAATTTCACTCCACTTCTGTTCTTTGGTTGGCTGGGTGTTCTCCTGTGTCTCCATTTTCTTCAACTTGGCGATTTCCCCCATGTCGGGTTTGTCTGCCATTTTCTTGAAATTGTCCGGGACTCTGAGCCTGGTTCCTGGTACTCCCACTTGCTAAGCTGCAGCAAGAGACCTATACCCGTATTTTCAAAATAGAATTATTATTACTTTTAAAATAATATAAAAACGAACAGCATCAAATTCCTTGATCTCTAGGAAATAAAGAATCCCCTCATGGTATCTTTAAGTAAGTACTAAGACCTTGGGAATTATGAAAACACAGCAGTGAAGTCAAAACACTGTTCATTTACACATTCTGTATTATTTTTGCATTTTAAAAGTACCTGTTCTTGGGGCCAGCAGGTGGTGTGGTGGTCAAGGTGTTGTACGCACATGGTCAACCAGGTTCAAATCGTGGACTTGGTGGCTTGCTTTTTCACTTTCTCTCTGTCATCCCCCCTCTTTCTCTGGTGAGCACATGTGCCCTGTAGCAAGCTAAAAGAATAATAATTATACTTCTACTACTAATAAAGAGTTATTAAAAAGGGATCATTAAAATATTATTCTTGGGACCAGCTGTTAGCATAATGGCTATGTCGCTGGACTCCCATGTAGTTGACCGCGGTTCGTGTCCCGGACCCCGTGGCTTAAAACTCACGCCGGGTGCATGTGTGTGCGTGCCCAAGATCCCGAGAGGAGAATGGAGGAGAAGGGATTGCGGCGTGACCATCCCCCCTGGGGGGTGATTTCTCGCTTTCTGTCTCTGTCTCTCTCTGTCTGTCTGGCGAGCGCACGCGCCCTATAGCAAAAAACCTCTCCAAAAAAAAAAAAAAAAAGAAGCCATATTATTCTTATTAGTCAATGCCTATATATAAAGTTCTTTGGAGATTTGATTTTCACCAAGTGACAAAGTGGTTGGAAAATTATGTAACTTATAAGATCATGTAACATTCCTCGATATGATAGTTTTTTAAATGTTATACAGAGGATTGTGATGAATAATCTTTGGCATTTTGAAGAGATTAGTGGAGAGTTAATCAGTGGATGTTGAAATTAGAACAGCAATTCTTCAAATGTGATGACAGTTTCAGCAGCAGTAGTTTCACTTAAGAACTTTGGAGAAATGCAAATTCTAGGACCCCACCCTAACTTTCTGAATCGCAAATCCTGGGGCCAAACTATCTGTGGTTTAACAAGCCTTCCAAGTGACTAAAATAGAATGATGAAATAGAGAACCTGTTAGTTAGAAGATGTTTTTCTTAATCTAGGCCATAATAGAAATTAAAATATTATTTTCTTTTTTTTTTTGGAGAGGTTTTCGCTATAGGGCACGTGTGCTCGCCAGACAGACAGAGACAGAGAGACATAGAGACAGAAAGCGAGAAATCTCCCCCCGGGGAGGATGGCCACACCACAATCCCAAAACTTTTAGTGTATCTGAAACATGGATGGTATCTTCCAGATTGTATTTTCTCAGTAACTTGAAGACAGAACAGATTTCTAAGTAGTAATTTGAGACTCAATGAGTAGAGAGCTTATTTGTAACGGCTAGCACAGGGTGTTTGTAACATTTAATTTTTCTTAGCCAGCATTATACACACGCTTATCTAACTATATTATTTTTATTATGTAATTTAGAATATTACTGATCATATTAGAGTTTAGTTCTAAGTAATTCACCATTTCTTGTTTTTCTTCGATAACTTGTATCTGAGCTTAGGGGACTCTGCCTTTTCTTTTCCATAAAATAAGAGCCTATCATGTGTTCCACTGATAATCTTCATTAAATTTGAGATAGTAGATATTTATCAATATACTTTCTTTGTATAAAGCTTTAAAAATGTCAATGTGATTGGAAATAAGATGCATCTAAAACAGCTTTCCACTAAAAAAAGAATCTAAATTATTAATTCAAATTCTTTTGCTTTTTTTCTTTTAAAAGAGCTTTTATTTAGCATCAAAAGATTTATGTTATAAGAAATATGGAGCTTAGCTGCTTCAGAGATTATATTTATATCAATAAGGATTTCTTCATGTTTTTACAGATGGGGTATTACATTTAAAAAAAGCATTTGGTAAAGAAAGCTCTCTATCTTAATAAAAATAACATTCCTATAATCTGTATATTCTGAGCCAAATCTCCTCTATAAATGCCTACTTTATCCTTTATGAGTAAATTCATTTATTTTCCTATTGGTTTTATGGATGTTATGAAATTTTTAGCATTTTTTCATCATATTCAGATTTCTGACTCTGTATCATTTCCCAATGGAGAATATAGAAAATTGTTGGCATGTAGGATGTATATAGGCATGAAAGAAAAACACATTTCATGGGGCTGGCAGATGGCATGGTGGTCAAGGGTGCTAGACTCCCACATGGTCAACCACAGTTCGAGTCTCAGACCTGACAGCTTGCTTTCTCATTCTCTCTCTCTCTCTTTCTTTCTCTCTTTCACTCTATCCCTCTCTGGTCAAATTAAAACAAATAAAATTAGCATACAATACTTCTTAAAAAAACACGTTTTATGTGTTGTGAGCATAAAGACAACATATACATTTAAGGCAAATAGAGATACTTCTAGGTCACTGAGGAGTTTGGAAGGAAAGAAAAGCACAAGAAATCACATCAGTCATGGCTAGAAACCAATTAGCAAATATCTGGCTGAAAATAGTAAAAGAGGGAGAATGACAAGAGAGAGGCAATTAAAGAAAGAAGACGGTAGGTTCAGGCTGGTGCACAGGCAGCAGTGTGCTAAACTGAAGCATGAAAAACCATGTGGCTGATGACGGGTTTGGATCCTCAGTTGGCCTGGAACATTCTTGGTGCATGCACAGGCACCCACGATCTTAACTAAATGGAAGGCTGGGGTAAGGGTACACGGCATGTTGAGATTCTATCAAAGGGACTTTTCTCTCTGTTTTTCTCTTTTGTGCAATTAAACATGCTCTCTATCATGAATAAATTTTTTAAAAATAAAAGATAAAAAAATAGACCAAAAATATTCAAATGTATCCTCTTAGAATATTCCATTCATGGGACCAGCAGTTAGCGTAATGGCTATGTCGCTGGACTCCCATGTAGTTGACTGTGGTTCGCATCCCGGACCCCGTGGTTTAAGACTCACGCCGGGAGCATGTGCATGCGTGCCCAAGATCCTGAGAGGAGAATGGAGGAGAAGGGATTGCGGCGTGGCCATCACCCCTGGGGATTGATTTCTCACTTTCTGTCTCTCTGTCTCTCTCTGTCTGTCTGGCGAGCGCATGCACCCTATAGCAAAAAACTCTCCAAAAAAAAAAAGTATATTCCATTCATATTTTAAGACATTCTGAAAATTACTCCAAAACCTATTGAAGTTTAAGACTCTGAGATCATTTGGAAAAAATGTTAAGCTATGCCCAGTGTACCTCTCTGGGTGACTTTACAAGGAGTTTAATACCATTTTGTATAGCACATGGCTGAAGGATCCAGATGTCATCTAGGTCAGGAAGATTTCTTACATGCTTTTACTCCTGTCCTGAGATCCCACTGCATACAGATACACTGCACTGAAATTTTTTTTTTTTCCTTTTTTTGATCATGATAGGGCTCTCCCTGACTCTTCGGGAAAGGAGGCATGTTTAAGCTATGGAGAAACCTGATTTCCAGTTCACTGTGGCAAAGATCTACATACAATCCTAATTATTAGAGATCATGATAGGCCTAATATGGAGAAATGATACAACTTTGTAAGAAGTAGAACATCTTTTTCTTTTTCATTTATGAGAGAAAGAGGGATAAGAAGCAGCAGGTGGTACGATAGTTACTCCCACATGGTCAACCACAGGTGGAGTCCCAGCCCCAACAGTTTAAAACTCACACCAAGCACACGCACATGCATGTCCAAAATCCCAGGAGGAGAATGGACTATGGTAACCCCTTATGGCTAGACCCCCTGTGGGTTGAGTTCTCATTTTCTCTTTCTCTGGTGAGTACAAGCACCTATAACAAAAGAACTCTCTCATTAAAAATTAAAAAAAAAGGAGTGACAGAAAGAGAGGTAAAAATAGGTATTTTTAACAGGGTCTCACTGTATTGTAATCCTCTTGTGCTAGCCTCCCAGTTAGCCAGGGTTACAGGCACACGCCAGCATGCTCAGGTTGGGCAGGTAGCCAAACCTGGGCCGTCTGTGTGGCCTTCAGTCTCCTAAGTAGTAGGTATCTGGGCATTGTTGCAGAAAACCAGATGCTGGGGAATGGAAAGCAGCACTCGGAGAAATTAGGAGAACTGTGTATCATATCGGCAGGCATGGAGGAGTTAACACTCTGAATCTCCGGCCTCCACTGTGGGATTGGACATGGTCTTTTATGGGGGAATTGGGGAAGGGGAAGTCTCGGACTCAGTACCTGCTTTATGCAGCACAATGTCAAAGGGAGGAG
>NW_006208732.1:592669-602753 GCF_000334495.1 Tupaia belangeri chinensis
AGGAATGCAGCAAGACTAATTTATTCAAGGTACTAATCTATTCGAGGTTTTCAGGTTACCCTATAGCTCTTCGGAGGAGCAGTAAGTTTGCAGGAGGGCAGAAACCTTAGACAGCTATCAGTCCTGAGTTATTTACGAATTCAGGGTCTGGCCCTATCAGCATCACTGTGACTGAGCCAAGTAAAACATCTTGAGTTCTGGTTAGTCAGACATAGTCTGAGAAATTTACATAGGCAAAGGAATTTAACTTTAACAACCCTATGAAATACAAACTCATAATTTCCTTCCTATACGCCTATGGAAACTGCAGAGTTAAGTGATAATTTCTCTAACATCACAAAGATAGTAAAAGGCTGAGTCTGGATTTGAACTGAGTGTGAGTACTGTTTTCACTGAATTACTACATTCGACTGCCTTTCATTGAGTGTTTTATGAATTCATGAAAAGCGAACGAATCTAAGGTCCCTAAGTACTGGGAAGGGTATCTGCTCAGGATGATTGTGATAAAATTGAAACCAAATAATTCATCAATGTCCGAGAAGGACTCAAAGCAGTAGCGTGTGAGTAAATGTTTAAAACTAGGTTTCCAAATTTATATGTATATACATTTATACATATGTGTGTATGTAAATATATATTCACATACATAATGTTTGCTTTAAATTTTACTCAAATAAAATAAAAATGGTACATGATTTTAAAACAATAATTAACATACAATACCTTATAGTAAATTCCATATAGCCAGTTAAGTTTTAAAAAATGCTTATGTTGATTTTTTTTCTGAACTCATCTGTCTATAGACAACCTATGGTTTTAATTCAACCATTTAAACTTGGTAAATGGAATTGTATCTTAATTCACTCTTTTTCCCATAACTTGATTGTCTTTAAATGTGACATGTGATCTGCTAACAAGTTATTCCTGACCTTCCCAAAAGTTATGGCCATTGCACTGAAAGTACTTTTATCTTTTAGGCTACGCATGTGACAGATTCACATATTTGTCGATGATGTGAACATCTGCTGAATTTGATAATATTCTTCAAATATTAGAAATTTTTTTTTCTGAATTTTGAACTATTCACAATGCAAGAGCTGGAGACATTATACACTTTTTAAAGACATTTGCATTATTAGTTTCTCCACCATTTTGTTTAAGACCAAAAAAATCAAGAAAACAACCAATCAAATCTCAGTTGGTATTAGAGCTTTCGCTAATCCCCCGTGATGTAAATACTCTACCACTGCGGCCAGTTTCATGCTATTAATGTGTCACTGAACACAGGGTTGGGAAAAGATGGGTGTTAAGGGAACCAGCAGTTAGCATAATGGCTATGTCACTGGACTCCCACGTAGTTGACCGCAGTTCGCGTCCCGGACCCGGTGGCTTAAAACTCACGCTGGGCACGCGTGCGTGCATGCCCAAGATCCCGAGAGGAGGATGGAGAAGAAGGGATTGCGGCGTGACCATCTCCCCTGGGGGGTGATTTCTCGCTTTCTGTCTCTCTGTCTCTCTCTGTCTGTCTGGCGAGCACACGCGCCCTATAGTGAAAGTCTCTAAAAATAAATAAATAAATAAATAAATAAAGATGGGTGTTAACACGCCATGACAGACTAATACAATCATATAGATATGATAGCTGTAAATAATCTTGAAGGTATAAATAATAATAAAATGTAGTAAAATAATTAGAAACATAAGCCTGTAAGATTTAGGATCTTTGATTTTAAATGATTATTTAATTCTAAGTCTATAAAATTTATTTATTTATTTATATTTTTACCATAAGGTGCATGCACTTACCAGAGAGAGACAGAGAAATAGAAAGTGAGAAATCACCCCCCACTACCCCCTGGGGGGGAGTGGCCACATTGTAATCCTGTATGCTCTCAGGATTTTAGGTACACATAACCATGTACCTGGCGTGTTTTTCAAGTTACCATGCATGGAACTCAAATCAGGGTTGGGCCATGTTAGACCCAGCACCTTAACCATTATGCCATCTACTGGCTCCCAGATTCAATTTTTATTAATAGGTATGTTAAAAACTAGCTCACAGGATTCCTAGACACTAAACAATTGAGTCTAGTAAGTCAGTATAATCAGGCTCCGGCATATCCTGACTGAAGATAACAGGATGTGACATGCCCAAAACATGGCTGTGGAAAGCATCTAAGAAGAAAACAAAACAAAACAAAAAAGAATGGGTCAAAACGGAGGAATGTGTTGGGAGAGGCCTAATCTGAAAAAAAAACATGCTGACCTTCAGACATATGCAGAAACTCCTTTCTTGACATATGCAGAAACTCCTTTCTTGACATATGCAGAAACTCCTTTCTTGAGCTTCATTAGCATAGCTATGAAAGCATTAAAATACGAATGTGCTAATGGCTGATATTGCAAAGCAGTATCTGTCTAAGGAAGCCACACGTGTTATTCAGATTTCGGCCCGAAAAGATCAGAAGAAATCAAATGGTGCCAATTTGTCTTTGCATCATTAGCTGATTAACATCTGAAAACAACTGACTTTGCATTCCACTCCCCCCACTCCCCATTTTCTGCCCTATATAATAATAAACTGGAGGCTGGTTTGAGCCTTTGAGCTTTCTCCATCAGAGAAGTCAGGCCACCTGATCCTCACTTTTCTATACTTGTTTTTCTCTGTGTGTTTGTTTTTATGTTTATTCCTAATCCACAGCCCACCCACTCAGAAAAAAAAAAAATGTTTAGCTGAGTGGGTCTTGGCCGAATGGGAAAAATTAAGGTCAAGTATTTCAGGGCTTCTAAAGCTAGTTTCTATTACCCTTAGAAGACTGTGGTGAGAAAAAGTAGAATTCAAATATTATACCTTGGACAGAATAGACTGCTGGTTCCTCGGTATTCTCTTCTGGATTGCATTTCCCTGGGCGCACTATTTTGGAAGTCCATGTTGCCAAGACTAAAACCCAACTGTCATGCATCTCCCTGGTCATGCATTTTTCTGGTTAGAATTCTGCAGCCTGTCACAAATGTGCTGTACTAAGCAGCCAGCAGTAGTGAAATTACCCGGTCAAGCATAAGTGGATGGAAATAATAAAAGGAAGAAGAGAAAAATTGCCACCAAATTGATAAAGCTCACTTCCCAGTTCCTCGTAGGATGACACTAAAGTCCATATGGTTCATATTTAGCAAAATTAAAGTATTCTTCCACTCCAAAATGAGCAGCATTAGAATGAGTATCTGTCTATTTTGTTCACTGCTATCTTTCCAGAATTTAGAAAAGAAGATGTAAAAGGAATTTCAATAGGAAAAGAAGAGTTGAAATGATCTCTGTTTGCAGATGACATGATTGTATACATAGAAGACCCAAAGGTATTCATGAAAAAACTTCTTGAAGTAATAAATGAGCACAGTAAACTACAGGATACACATTCACCTTACAAAATTCTATAGCATTTCTATATACAAACAACAAGCGGGTAAGGGACACCTGAAGAAAGTAATCCCAACACAAAAAGTATAGGATACCTAGGAATAAATTTAACCATGGAAGTAAAGAACTCTACAAGGAAAACTGTGAAAGTCTTGAAAAAGAAAATGAAAATGACACAAAAAAGTGGAAGGACATAGCGTGTTCCTGGATTTAGCAAATTAATATAATCAAAGTGGCAATTCTACCCAAATTAATCTACATATTTAATGCAATTGCCATCAAATTACAAGAGACATTCTTTACAGATCTAGAAAAGACAACATAGAATTTGTCTGGAATCATAAAAGACCCCATATTGCCAAGGCAATCCTATGCAGGAAGAGTAGAGTGGGTAGTATCTCACTCCCTGACTCCAAAATGTATTATAAAGCTGTTATAATCAAAATAGCATGGTTGGCACAAAAACAGACAGGTGGACCAATGAAACAGAATAGAGGCCCCAGAAATAAACTCCAAAATACACAGCCAACAGGTCTTTGACAAAGGGTACCAGTCATTCCAGTGGGAAAAAGAAAACCTTTTTAGCAAATGGTGCTGAAAAAACTAGTATCCACCTACAGAAAGATGAATCTGAACTCTATCTTTCTCCATTAACAAAAATAAACTCAAAGTGAATCAAAAATCTAAACCTAAGATTGCAAACTATAAAACTACTTATTGAAAACAATGGGGAAATTCTGGGAGACATTAGGGTAGGCAAAGACTCAAGATCCCCAAAGCACAGGCAATAATTCCAAAAATAAACAAGTGGAATTACATCAGATTAAGAAGTTTCTGCATGGGACCAGCATATAGACTGCATGGACTCCCATGTAGTCAACCACAGTTCAAGTCCTGGACCTGGTGGCTTAAACTCATGCCAGGCACATGTGCATATGTGCCCAAGATCCTGAGAGGAGAGTGGAGAAGAAGGGATTGTTATGTGGCCATCCCTCTGGGGGTGATTTCTCACTTTCTGTCTCTCTGTCTCTGTCTGTCTTACTGGCAGGTGCATGTGCCCTATAGCAAAAACCTTTCCCCCCAAAAAAGTTTCTGCACAGCAAAGGACACAGCAATTAGTGTAAATTGACAACCCTTGGAATAGGACAATATATTTTTAAACTATGCCCCAGATAAGGGACTGATAACCAGAATATATGAGGAACACAAGCAGCTAACCCAGGGAAAAAAAAAAAAAAAAAGATTAACCCGATTAAAAGGAGCTGAATAAATAATGCTCTAAAGAAGACATACAAACAGCCAAAAAGCATATTAAAAAATGCTTGACAGCACTCATCATAAGGGAGATGCAGATCAAAATCACAATGAAAACCAAACCCTAGTCAGAATGTCAAAAATTAAAAAGCAATAAATGATGAGTGTTGGCAGGGATGTGGTGAAAGAAGAACACTCCTACATTGTTGGTGTGAATGTAAATTGGTCCAACCACTGTGAAGAACAACATGGAGGTTCCTCAAAGACCTTCAAATAGAACTACCATTAAATCCAACAGTTCTACTCCTGGGTATTTACCTAAAGGACAAGAGAATGTTCAGTTGGAAAAGTGCTTGCACATCTATATTTATTGTGGCATTATTCACAATTGCTAAGACATGGAACCAGTCAAAATATCTATGAACAAATGAATGGATTGAAAAACTGTGGCACATATACTCCATGAAATATGATTCAGCCATGAAAAACAGCAAGACCCTGGCATTTGATATAAAGCAGGTGAATATGGAAGATTTATTGCTGAGCAAAGCGAGTCAGGCTATGAGAGACATTGTATGTTTCCACTTAACATATGACAACTGTCCCTACTCTATGGTAGAGACAGAAAGATTAGAGGACATAAAAGCACTAAAAATAGTTGTGGACACTGGAGACAGTGCAGAAGGAGAGCAGGAGAGAGGAAGAGTGTAGGGGAGGCAAGGCAATTAGAGGGAAAAAACAGACAAGTAAGACAGTTGTGGAACACAGAAATGTTTTGTTACCTATTGATGATAAAATGTATTCTCTACTGAACTGATCTGAAATGTATTTCATATTGGGTAAATTCTCTGTATAAGATAAATGATGTATAGCAATTTATATAAAAAAATGATTATAATAATAAAAAAAAAGAAAACAAGATGCCTTCTAAGAACATATGTGTGAAGACACAAAGCCTGGTCATTCTCACTAATTGTTTCTCAGCTATGGACCTTTTGTATCTCATATGGTAAGTGACCTTTATGTCTGCATGATTATCTTCTCTTTGGAAAAGTTGTTGATTAATTCTCTAGTCTTGAGTTAGTCAGACGTGAGATTGATTCCATAGTTGGCCATTTGTCATTTACTTTGTGACACTAAGCACAGGCAAAATCTCAGTAAATGACAATTATTATTGTTATTGAAACTATCCATAGATTGTGTCATTGTGTGTGTGCGTGTGGTGTGTGTATTTGTATAATATGTGTACCTATATGGGTCATATTTTGCTTCTGTTTAATGTCATACTTGCATTTGCAGAATTCCAGTCAAACTAAAGCATATAGAACTTACTTTTGCCACTTTGTTTTTTTATTTTCTTTTTAAATTTACCAAAGGGCACCTGAACTCACCAGAGAAAGAGAGAGAGAAAATGTGAAACCACCCTCCATGGAGAAAGATTATGCTTCAATCCCTTCCTCCGTATCTCACTTTTTTCAGGATTTTGAGCATACAAGCACATGTACCCAATATGTTCTTCAGTCTTCAGGGCCCAGGACTCAAACCATGCACTTGGCCATGTGAGATTTAGCTGCTTTAACCACTAGGCCACTGGATGGCCCATTACTTGTCATTTTCTATGCAAGATAGATCTATATACATCTGAACAATCATCTTTCATGGTGCACATGTAAACAAATCCCATACATGCATGTGGAATTGTCAAATTTTGACCAGAAAAGTTTTCTGCACCTTCTTGTTTGAGATGTAGAGCCAGTGTGTGAAGCATGGTTGAATTTTCCTTTTCCTCCTGGCCTTGAAGCTTAATCTTAGGTACTCTTCTTTTTCTACATCCTGTATAATATCATTCGTTCCCATGGCTTCATAACCATATACTGATCCCAGCAACCCACTTATATCTCCCTAACTAGAAAATATTATCCACAGAGGTGAGTGAAGGCTGTGATTTACTGAGTTCTTGCCCTGCTAAGCACCATGCCAACCACTTTATACACATTATTAATTTTATAATTACAAATATAAGAGGTATCTTTCTATACCCAGTCACCTCAAACTCAACAGTTTTTTAAAAATAATTGTTTATTTGTTTATTCATTGTCATTGTTATTCTTATTATTATTGTTATTTTTGAAGTTGACCAGAGAGAGAGAGTGAAGGAAAGTGAGAAAGCAAGCTGCCAGGTCCGGGACTCAAACCACTGTCAGACATGTGGGAGTTCAGCTGCCTTAACCACCAAGCCACTGCTGGCCCCGACTCAACAGTTTTTAAGATAAATTCATAACTATGCACTGTTAAACTTGCTTTCTGCCCAGTATTTTCTGTCTCTGACTCCTATTTATCAGACCGATACGACCTGAAACTCAGAAAGTATCCTTTTCTTCATCATTAATAATGAAGTAGCATTTTTGTCTCCCAAAATTCCTCCATTCCATGTATTCTCTGCCCCTAATTCAGATCAGCATGAGCTCTGGCCTGAATTATTAGAATTAATTCTTTTTTTGCTTCTAAGTTTTGCTATAGAGTGCATGTACTTGCAGGAAAGAGAGAGAGGAAAAGTGAAAAATCATCACCACCCCCCACCCCCAGGAAGCATGTCCATGCTGCAATCTCTTCTGCTCCATTTTCCTGTTGGGATTTTGGGCACATATACCCACACACACACAAACACATGGAATTTTTTTTTAAAGCTCCTGGGGTCTATAACTTGAACTAGACAGTCGGCAGTATGAAATTCATCTGCTTCATTCATCATACCACTGACTAGCCTTAGAATGAATTCCTAATGATGTCTCTATTTACTGACAAACTTCTAATGACCAAAGGCGTGAGGTACAAAATCCTTAACATGGCCATGAACTCTTATATGGCCCAACTCTTGCTTCCTTTCAAGAGCACTGACCTGTGTCTCAGGAATGGCTCCTCCATTCTGGCTGCTTCAGTCATATTAAATTTAGATCTTCTCATTTTCCTTCAAGCTTTTTTTTTCCTTTGAGAGTGGTTTTTTTTTTTTTTTTTCTCTCCCTATAGGGCGCCTGTGCTTACTAGAGAGACAAAGAGACAGAAAGCAAGAAATCACACTGCAATTCCTTCTCCTCCATTCTCCTCTCAGGATTTTGGACACACATGCACATGTTCCCAGCATGAGCTTTAAGCCACCAGGTCTGGGACTGAAACTGGGTCGACTACATGGGAGTGCTGTGATGTAACCATTTCTCCACCTGCTGGTCCCACCTTAAATCCTGTTTTTACATAATCCCCCAAGGAAGCTTTTCCTGATCTCCTCCTAGTCAAGATTAGGTTATTGAGGGATACCTCTCATATGTTTTCAAGGAATGCAATAATTCTCTTGGTGACATTTCTAATAGTTGCAGTAGCTGAGTGAGCATCTGCCTTCTTTACTAGTTGTAAGTTCCCTTGTGGTGGGTGCCACATTTATGAAGCTCACTAGTTCATCTCTAGTTATCCCACTCCCTCCAATACATCTGTCAGAGAGGATGTTTAGTCAGCACCGTGTGGGCCAACAACTGACTGGACAAGTTCTGTTCTGTCAGACCAGCAATTTCCTTATTTGTTCTCGGTTACAGAGCAGCATTTAAAATTTATTTACTTTCATTTCTTTTTTATTACAAAAACTTTTAATCACACACAGAGATGATATTAAATCCACATGTGCCCTAGCGTTTATCTTTCATCTCCAGATTAACCATAGAATGACTGATGCTGTGCTTTGATGAAAACAATATCAGTTCTAACGTCTCATGGAGATTTTCGGAACCTCAAAAGTCTAGAAAGATACGAATGTATGTCCCAGATTTCTAACGTTCTTTCAAATTTCAACTAGAGTTGACATTTGATGTAAGATGTGGCAACAAGACACACCTCCATGAATTCTGAAGAAAGATAGCCTATGAGGCATCCACTTTGCACACGGAGATGCAGGTATGGACAGCAGCAGAGGAGGTATGGACTTGAAGTGGGCCGCCAAACACCCTCTCTAGCAGTAACACAGGACTTCTCAGAGGCCCACTCTGTAGTGTCATGTGGAGAGTCGTTCTTAAATGTAAATCAAGTCTTGAATCTATTTCTTCCACTCTGCTAACAATTCTACATGTTCTTTATCACCCTGCCATAAGACATTTTATGTTCAAACTAGCTACTGTAGATTCTGTTTGCAACTGCATCCTGATCCGTACAATAATGATCACTTCCTCTTAGAGTTCCTGTAGAATCTTCCATTCCACTCAGGGATTGTGGTTGCATGCGTTCATGTAGAAAATGGAGCATTTGACCAAGGCCCTATTCAATTGTATGTCCTAGGCAAGTATAATTCAGAGCTAGGAGCTCCAAGGCCAAGGGGAAAAAAAGTTCACTTTTCAAGTTGGCAATTGATAAACCACGTATAGGAAACTGAACTGCGTGATCCAGAGAGAAATCCATTCAAGGTGTCACTAAAGGTTTCATACGTGGTCCAAATGAAAGACTCGATTAGATATGATATACACGGGTCAAAGGCTGTGTCATGATATATCGGTTTTTACTTATGTTTATTTTGTGTTATAAACCAGAAGCAGACAATTTAAGCTGGAGAGTATAATGGATTTCCTGGTGGAAATCACCTCCTGAACATATTCCCACAATGCTATTCTCCACCTAGGAAGCACCTCCGTGTCCCCTGCAGCTGTTCTCAGTAGACATGCCTCTTTCCAGTCTATCACATCATAGCCAGTTCCTCACACAGCACTTAACCAAATATTTGATTAGCGAGTAAGAATCACACTATTTTGCCACCAGGCAGCATTGTTTGTCTTCCTATGTCTTGTTGTCTGAAAATATACCCGATTATTCAATTCTAGTCTAAATCCTTCAGTAGACCAAAAAAATAGCACCTATTTTAGTTTTATTTTCTGAAAGAAAACATAACCAAGCATCGAAGACTTCATGAACAGGAAGCTCTTTTTGAAGGGAAGAAAATAAAAGCACTCTCTATGTGTGCAATTACTTTTGTTGCTGGCTTTTCAATCAATGAAACGTTTTCCTACAGCTCTTAGGTGGTGTCTTTCAACCGTGCAGCTTCACGATGGTGAAGCTGAAGTTGTGTTTCTATCAAAGCTGTAAATCGGCAACCTACTGTGCCCGGTGATTCTGCAATAAGTACCCACAATTTGCATGTAATGATTTCTCTGAGTACAAAAACCTTAATTCCCTGTTATTTTCCAGTTCAATTTTATTAAAATCAAAATTGATTTTTAATACTCTCTGTGAAAGTGCGAAAAAGTCCCAAACACTTTAAAAACTTAAGATACAATGTTTTTAAATAAAATGTTACAGTGTTGAAAGTACTTTCTTGTCATTATCTCCATTCTTCTGTAATTCTCAACCTGATAGCTCATCAGGAAATATATATATATATATATA
>NW_006208732.1:605265-610425 GCF_000334495.1 Tupaia belangeri chinensis
TGTATATATACATATATAGACGATATATTGATATATAGATATATTTGCTAGTGTGTGTGTGTTCATTCTATATTGTCCTTTTCTTACTAGTTGTTTCATGTAATGTATTACCTATAAAATAAAGCAAAAATGGCTAATAAAATATTTCTGGAGACTTGTTTTAATGACTTTTGATGAACAAAAGAGACAATCACAATGGTTGATGTAAACAAGGAAAGTGGTTACCAAACACCATTATTGCTCCTACCAAATTGTTCCAGGTGCTATAAATAAGTCACAAGGCATAGCCAGCCACAGCGGTGCTGGGGTGACACAAAACTCCACAAGACTGAAACCACATGGGAGACCTGACTGGGATCCTCTTTGCAACGGCTAGCTCCCTTTGCACATGGACCTGTGATCCTGGCTGGCTGAGACTGGAACAGGATGAGAACTAATGTCTGGGTCTCTCTCTTTCTCTCTCTCTCTCTCCCTCTCTCTCACTGACTCTGAACAAGTAAAAGGTAGACTTAAAAAAAAATTAGCCACAAAGGTATCCATAAAGAAACTTCTTGTAGTAATAAATGAATATAGCAAAGTGGCAGGATTCAAAATCAACTTACAAACATCTATAGCATTTCTATATACAAAACAATAAGCAGCCAGAGGTAGAACCGAAGAAAGGAATCTCATTTACCATAGCCACAAAAAGTATACGATATCTAGAAATAAATCTAATCAAGGATGTCAAAGACCTCTACAAGAAAAACTATAAAAATCTTAAAAAAAGAAACTGAAAATGACACAAAAAAGTGGAAAATATTCTTTGTTCCTGGATTGGGAGAATTAAGATAATCAAAAGATAATTCTACCCAAGTTAATCTACATATTCAATGCAAATGCCATCAAATTACAAGAGACATTTTTCATGGATCTAGAAGACAATGTAGAGTTTGTCTGGAATCATAAAAGTCTCCACTTTGCTAAAGAAACCCTGCACAAGAAGTGTGGAGTGGGCTGCATCTCATGCTCTGATCCCAAAATATATTACAAAGCTGTGATAATCAAAACAGCATGGTATTGGCACAAAAACAGACAGGTGGACCAATGGAACAGAATAGAGACTCCAGAAATAAACTCCAAAACATACAGCCAACAAGTCTTTGACAAAAGGTATCGATTAATCTATTGGGAAGAGGAAAACCTCTTTAGTGAATAGTGCTGGAAAAACTGGGTATCTACCAGCAGAAAGATGAATTTGAACACCTATCTCTCACCATTAACAAAAATCAACTTAAAATGGATCAGAGATCTAAACCTAAGACCTCAAACTAGAAAACTACTTGTGGAAAACACTGTGTGAAACTCTGGGAGACATCAGAGTAGGCAAAGACTTCTTAAATAAGACCCTCAAAGCACAGGCAATGATCTTAAAACTAAACCAGTGGGATTACATCAGATTAAGAAGTTTCAGCACAGTAAAAGACAGTAATGAATGTGAATCGACAACCTTTGAAATGGGAGAATATTTTTGTAAACTATCCCTCAGATAAGGGACTGATAACAAGAATACACAGAGAACTCTACTTAAAAAAAAAAAAAGACTGATCCAATTAAAAGAAGGGAAAAGGAGATGGATAAACAACTCCTTAAGAAAGATATGTGAACAGTCAAAAAGAATATGAAAAAATTCTCAACATCCCTCATCATAAGGGAAATTCAGATCAAAACCACAAAGAGATACCACCTAACTCCAATGAGAATGGTGAAGATTAAAAAAGCAATAAATGATAAGTGCTGGCAGGATGTTGTGAAAGGGAAACTCTCCTACACTCCTGGTGGGAATGTAGACTGGTCCAGTCACTGTGGAGAACAATATGGAGGTTCCCTAAAGACCCACCAATAGAACTATCACATGGTCCAGCAATTCCATTCTTGAATATCTAACCAAAAGATAGTAGAACACTCATTTGGAATAGTCCTTGCACAGCTATGTATATTGCAGCATTATTCATAATTGCTAAGACATGAAACCAACTCAAATGTCCATGAACAGATGAATGGATTGAAAAAGTGTGGCACATACACTCTGTGAAATACTACTCCACCATAAAAACAAGACCCTTGCATTCATAAGAACGTGGACTAATATGGAAGAGTTGCAGCTGAGCGAAGCAAGCAAGGTTATGAAAGAGAGGTTGTATGTATCCACTTAACACATACCGACTGTCTACACTTCGTGGTGGAAACTGAGAGGTTAGAGGACGTAGAAGCATTGAAAATGGCTATAGATTCTGGAAAAAATATAGGAGGAGGGTTAGAGAAGGGGGAGAATGTAAGGAAAGAATTTAAGGAGGAAAATAGAGAGGCAGGACATTTATTGGACATGAAGTGGGTCATTATCGATTGATGATAATGTGTTTAGTATTCTCATCTGGACTGGTGTGAAGTGTATTCATGTTGGGTAAATTCAAGTTACAAGCTAAGTGATGTGTAGTGATTAAATGTATAAAATAAAAACTAAAAAAAAGCACATTTTGAGATTAGAGAGTTTGAATATAGACAGGGTATTTTTTTATAATACCAAGTTATGACTGTCCATTTTTGCCAGTGTTATAATAGCATTATAATACTATTATAGTAACATAATCTGATGTCAGGGGTTTGCTTTAAATACTTAAACCAAAGAAAGAGAAGAAAATATTTATTACTCACATATAGCAAAATCTTGGTAATTATTAAATATGAGCAATGGAAGTTTGGGGGTTAATTTTACTATTTCATTGTATATATAAAATTTTCATAATATATTATTTTGAATGGCAAGAAATAAATAAATTGCTGATTCATTTGTAGGCCCAAAAAATAAATAAGTCAAAACCCGTCCCAGGGTATAAAAACAATTGCAAGAAGGTTTTCTGGGAAAGGGTTTGTGTGTGTGTGTGTGTGTGTGTGTGTGTTTCCTTTTATAGTTTCAGCCCTGATATGAGTTTCATGCCCATAATCAAGGAAATTGGTGGTTGGTAATTCTCTTCTCCCCTCAAATGCATGGAAAGAATCTTCAGTGAGGCTACTTGCAATTTCCTAAGGACGTATGTATTTTTCCTGTCAGAGAGGAATCATAAAGGGAGATTATAGCTCAGAGCAGTCTGAGTCCTGCCCATGAAAAATACCTGGTGGGCAACTGGCTAAAGGAGAATCTGACTGGAATGAACTCCAGGCCAACAAGGGTGTTGTCTCCAAGCACAGGGGAAACACCACTTGCTCCCAAGAATTGCCATTTGAAGGGCCATCAAGGGAGTCTTTAAGAAGCCAGGAAACTTTTCAGGAACCAGCAGTTAGCATAATGGCTATGTCGCTGGACTCCCACATAGTTGACCGCGGTTCGAGTCCCAGACCCGGTGGCTTAAACTCACACCGGGCGCATGTGCGTGAGTGCGGCGTGGTCATTCCCCCTGGGGGATGATTTCTCTCTTTCTCTTTCTTTCCCTGTCTTTCTGGCAAGTGCATGCGCCCTATAGCAAAAACCTCTCCAAAAAAAAAAAAAAAAAAAAAGAATTCCTTATTTGGAACTTTTAAAGTGGAAATTCTTTAAGTACTGTATTTAAAATAGTTTTCTACAGAGAAAATTTTCGTTTTTTCTTTTTGTGAAAGATTTCTAAATATAAGAAAAATAACTCCAAATCAATTTTCCCCAAAAAATGTTTGGCCACATAGGGTATATTAATTCTTGCCTCAAATCTTTGTAAGTGTAAATGTGTTACTAGGAAATCTGCAGAAAATTCTTTTTATCTTTTCATTTCACAGAGTCAGGGTTGATATAGGCACATATTTCTAAATAGATTGTCTTTAATCCAGAATGTTAATGATAATGATTTAGACTTTAAAAAGAGGCGTCTCGTCCAATCTTTCACCAAGGTCATGCCTCAAATTTTGTTTACTCTTTGCAATATATGATCAGTTAAAACCTAGGTACTCTGCCAATACTCCGGGACAAATGTCATAACCAATGCTAACTTTTTCTCTGGAATAACATTTCATTGTTTTACTGTTAAAGAAGTATTTAATATGGAAGGAGAATAAAGATGTTCTTAGCTTTGAGATTTGCTGTTTGATAAAGACCGTCTACAGAGGTAGACGCTAGCTTATAGATTTCTAACCTATAAAGAAAGTTACACCAAGATCATTATTTTTCTTGCTCTATAAAACATTAAACAGTTTTTTTTCTAACCTAGCAATCTTTCTAACTTTTTTTTCTTGAGAGGTTTTTGCTATAGGGCACGTGTGCTCGCCAGACAGACAGACAGAGACAGAGAGATAGAAAGCGAGAAATCACCCCCCAGGGTGGATGGCCACGCCGCAATCCCTTCTTCTCCATTCTCCTCTTGGGATCTTGGGCACGCACGCACACGCGCCTGGTGTGAGTTTAAGCCACTAGGTCCAGGACTCGAACCACGGTCGACTATGTGGGAGTCCAGTGACATAACCATTACTCCAACTGCTGGTACTGCAATCTTTCTAACTTTTTTTTTTCTTTTTTTGGAGAGGTTTTTGCTATAGGGCACGTGTGCTCGCCAGACAGACAGACAGAGACAGAGAGATAGAAAGCGAGAAATCACCCCCCAGGGTGGATGGCCACGCCGCAATCCCTTCTTCTCCATTCTCCTCTTGGGATCTTGGGCACGCACGCACACGCGCCTGGTGTGAGTTTAAGCCACCAGGTCCGGGACTCGAGCCACGGTCGACTACGTGGGAGTCCAGTGACATAGCCATTACACTAACTGCGGGTCCCTAATCTTTCTAACTTTTGACAACATATCCATGAATACTGCATTTCACTGGTTCCCTCATTAATTATGTATTACATTTTTGCATATATTTATTTGCATCGTTTGAGAATCATTCTTTTCATCTTTTTTGAGAATTGTATTTTGACAAAATATAATTAACTTTCTTTTCAATTTTATGATTATATTTTATTCTTGGAAACACCCACAGTGTAATATGTTTCATCTTACTGACAAAAGAACATAAACTGGGCCGCACCCGCTGGATGGCCCGGGGCTCACTCCCGGCGCGCATCCGCGCAGCCTAACGGCCGGCCCCCCTGGGGGGCTCACGCCCCGGCGTTCAGCTGCCTCTCCAGGGCTGGCCTGTGGCCTTTGGACCAGCCAGCTGAAG
>NW_006208732.1:611207-630602 GCF_000334495.1 Tupaia belangeri chinensis
GGGGGGAAGGTGGGACATAGCAGAGGGTGGGGGATGGGGAATCAGGGATGGCAAGACAAAGGGCAAGGTATGCAGGATGTAAGAATTGGAAAATTATTTGCTGAGAACATATATGTGGATGTACTTGATTGAGACAATGCACAGTGTATTTTGGATGGAAAATTCATTTGTGTGTTGTGATGGTGTAAAGTGAATAAATAAATAAATAAATAAATACATAAATAAGAAAGCAAGCATAAATACCAGAGACAATGTGGGAGGAGAGTGGGAGATGGCAGAGGGTAAGAGATAGGGAATCAAGGACAAGAGAAAAAAAAAAAGAAAGAAAAGCATTAGGAAATAAGAAATGGAAAATTATTTGTTGATGATAACATGTATGCTGATGTGCTTGATTGAACCAATATACAGTGTAATCTGGATGGAAAATCTCATTTTGCATGTTGTAATGATGTACAGTGAATGAATGTAAATAAATAAATTTAAATAAAAAAAGAAAAAAAAAAGAACATAAACTGTATAACATGAGGGCAGATGACAGCACAATGACAAATGTGACTCTCTGCAACCAATCCCACGTAGACAGTTTCCTGCTTTGAGTCTGGCAACCTTCCTAAGAATGCATGGCTCATACTTGCCCATGATCTGGGGTTGACTTAAGGCTGGGAATGGATCTCAGTGGATGACAGTATCAATAAACTGTTGAGGGTTCTCTTAGTTTCTCTCTTGCTCTTGGACAAAATAATATATACCTTAGTTTCTTAAAATCAAAGAATTATGCATCACACACTCAAATTGATGTAACACAATCTACTTAGCATGCTTTCTTTCTTTCTTTCTTTTTTTTTTAGAGTGAGCTTCTCTGCTATTATTCAGTCCTATAGTTTATTGACTAACCTCTCAAATTTTCTTATTTGCTGGCACAGAAATGCCATGTTTAAGATCACTCAGGTAAGCAGATTGGAATTATGAAGAGATCTGAATTCCATTCAACTGTAACATTCATTGTAAGAGTTTTTAAATAGTGATTCTATATTTATCTGAAAGCCTAAGACTTAAATTTTGAGTTCCTTTTCAATATTATTAGTGTCTAATGTGATGTTTTATAATAGTGCTAAAGAGTATCAGCTCCCTATCTGAAAAGCACAGAATCTGCTTTCATTTGAGCAACAGTTGAGTGAGTCTTAGGTAGGAAATATTTTATGCTATGTCCACAGTAAGTACAATATATTGGAAGATTTTTTTCTTTTTCTTTTTTTTTTTTTTGTCGTTGCTTTTGCTACTTAAAAAAAAATCCAGTCAGTTTTCTGGTTTACTAAACGCTAATGGTTTTGGATGTTGAAATGTTTATCACACTAAATGGGGTATTTTGCTGCAGCTGATTAGATCAATGCATCTGTTGCAGGTTTTGGATAATCTCTTTTATGGCAGATTTATTGGACAGCTCAAGAAACTGGCACGAGGACACTTGAATGCATCAATTCAATGAGAAAGTTAAATATGAATGTTGTGATCCTTGGTTTTGATGGCATTTTATGCCAAAGCAAATAAAATTGTGTCAAAAATACATGGGAATTTGGGATAAAAATACATGGGAATTTTGGGATAAAACTTTAAAGATTTGGTAAGCTACCAAACAAAATTTATTCTACTTGTTTAGGCAAATGTAGCAGCATTAACCGTAACTCACAAACATTTTATTTATTTTATTTGGAAAAAAAATTTATGAGAGAGAAAGGGAAAAAAAAGAGAGGGAGTTTTTGGATAGAATCTTGCCATTGTGCTCCTCTGCCCTGGCCTCCCAGTTACCTACGATTACAGACGTGGGCTGCTGTAACAGTATACTCAGGGTGGTTTAGGGTCCAGACCTGGCCTCTCCTACAGCCACAGCCTTGTACAGTGGTACCCTACCACTTAGGCCATCAAGACTTGGACTACTTTATTTCCTAAATGGTTATACTTGAGCTTCATTTACATGTCTCTCTCTTTTGCAAATTTTTGCCATATTAACTTTGTATTACTATGATTTGCCATTTCAATAATGTCTACACAGAAGTTCATCGTATTTCTTTATCCTAATTTATGCTATCCCTCCAAACCAATTTCCCTTTTATAAAAATTACTTTGTTTAGAATGAAATATCTTCCTGATTTAAGTCATTCTGGTTTCTTTAAATATCTGCATCAATGACGAAATAGAAAGAAAAGAAAAGAAAAATTTGTGCCCATGGAATTCTTTTATTTGGGCAAAGGACATCAACTTCATAGCAGTGGAAGCTCTTCTTCATAATTAGGCTTAAGAGTACCAATGAGGTCACTTTCAAGAGTGTGATTCTGAAGCAAGCAGCACTTAAGACTCGCTTCCAGCTCATTATCAAAAATCAGAAAGCACAGACATAAACTAAACATTTCAGAGGCTACTTCAGTAGGGCTAAGGTCAAAAGATTTCTCAAGATTATTTCTTGGCATCGTTATGAAAAGAGTTTAGAAAGGAGCGTCATTAAAAGCAAGCACGTGTGCAGTAGTGGCAACATTGCTACTTCAATGGCAATCTATCAGAAATTCAGGCTCCCCTCGGGAACCAGCAGTTAGCGTAATGGCTATGCCACTGGACTCCCACATAGTCGACCGCAGTTCGCGTCCCGGACCCGGTGGCTTAAAACTCACACCGGGCGCGTATGCGTGCATGCCCAAGATCCCGAGAGGAGAATGGAGGAGAAGGGATTGCGGCGTGACCATCCCCCCTGGGAGGTGATTTCTCGCTTTCTGTCTCTTTGTCTCTCTCTGTCTGCCTGGCGAGTGCACACGCCCTATAGCAAAAACCTCTCTAAAAAAAGAAAAAAAAAAAAAGAAATTCAGGCTCCCCTGCACCTTCCTCCCACCGAGTTCCGCTACCAGACCACTAACAGCTATGGAAGCCGCTGGGCAGTGGGCCTCACTGAGATCCCATTTTCTTCCCAGTACTTACCACGTGTATGGCACGGAGCAGGTCACTTAATCTTTCTCTGCTTAGTGTTTTTATCGTTATAACAATGACATTAATACCTACGTCGTGAGGGACGTAAGATAGTAGCAGTGCTGTTTACCAAATATTGCCCGTTCTCTTCTCTTCTAGGAGCACAATAAAATTGACCTTCATGCTCTCTTAGGATTGCGGGGGGTTATATAGCTTGTGAAATGACATGAACCACCTCTTGGGTCAGAGCATTTAAGTGACCGTACGAGTCACTCCAGACCAATCTTTTCCTCTGCGACAGCACCTGATTACATTTCTCTCTTTTCTTTTTTATTTTTTTGGAGAAGTTTTTGCTATAGGGTGAGTGCACTCACCAGAAAGAGAGAGACAGAAAGATAGAAAGCGAGAAATCACCCCCCAGGGAGTATGACCACACCGTAATCCCTTCTCCTCTCGGGATCTCGGGCACACACGCACACGCGCCCGGCATGAGTTTAAGCCACCGGGTCTGGGAATCAAACCACAGTTGGTTGCATGGGAGTCCAGTGACATAGCCAATAACTAACTGCTGGTCCCAACACCTGATGACATTTCACATGACTACCTTTTGTGCTCTTGTGTCCCTGAGAGACCATAATCATGGTTGTCTCCCAACAATCCGTGATAAATAGGTGTAATAAATGAATACTAAACTTTTGTTGAGTTAAGCCTCTAAGTTTTTTCCTTCCCTTTCTTCTTAGCACTGTGTAAACCTCTTCTTTCATAAGTGATGCAAACAGTGATCACCCAGAAGTAGATGTCAACGAAATCCTCTGAATAGCGTAAAAGGCATTGGCTTAGGACCTGGTTAGTGGATAATAAAGAAACTATTATCATATGCTAGAAGAACAAAGATTCTACTTATTACAGTGCAGCATCTCTTTTATTTATTTATTTATTTATTTATTTATTTATTTATTTATTTTTATTTATTTTTACAAGGGAGTCCAGCGACATAGCCATTACGCTAACTACTGGTCCCTCAGCATCTCTTAAAATTGGCTCCGACAATAACAAAGTAGATGGTGCCCCAATAACAACATAACTCCCCAAAAGAGCTTGAAAATAATAGACAGTGACATATATTAGCTCCCTTTCTAAGTTTCTCAAGGCCTCCCAAGAGAGATGTAAGCACAATTTGAAATAGGGATCACAGGGGTCAGCAGTTGGCATAATGGCTATGTCGCTGGACTCCCATGTAGTTGACCACAGTTCAAGTCCCGAACCCAGTGGCTTAAACTCACGTGGGGTGCCTGAGCATGCGTGCCCAAGATCTGAGAGGAGAATGGAGGAGAAAGGATTGTGGCATAGCCATTGCTCCTGGGAGGTGATTTCTTGCTTTCTTCTGTCTCTCTGTTTCTTTCTGGTGAGCACACATGCCCTATAGCAAAAACCTCTCCAAAAAAATAAAAAAGAAATAGGGATCACAGAGATTAGAGAGGAAAAAAAATAGGATTTACAGGAATTTTTTTCAAACTTTTTTAAAATTTATTTGTATTTACATATAATCATTGTACATCTTTATAGCATACCACTGAGGTTTTTTTTTTTTCAAAAGTATACATGCATTGCATGTCAATAAAGTCAAAGATATTACCATACACATCTTCCTCAATGGATAACTTTCGAATCTTGTGATTGTCATTTTTTTTTTTTATGAGCCCCTCACTCCTACCCCACACTGTCCACATCTTCCTTTACAGTCTCTGGGATCTACACTTGCTGTCTCTGCTATTATATCTTACAGTCTTTCAGTTTCTACGACAAAGTACAGACATCTGGTATACCTTGAGTGAGGACATACAGTGTTTGTCTTTCATAGTCTGAAGTTTTTGAAGAGACAAGATGGACAACTCATTCTCCTCTTTCATTTGTAGCAGTAAAATGAGACTGCCTTTGAAAAGCAAAGACTAATTAGATATCAACCATTCTGCAGGAATTAAATCAAGGTGTCTTGAGTTTACCCTGTTAAAATCTCTAAATAGATTAAAACCTTTACTCCCAAATACTTTTAGTTATACAATATGGCTAAGGGAAAGGATGAGGGAAAGTTCAGGGTACCTGTAATTAAGTCGAAGATAGATGCAAGTGTGACTTTCGGCCCAAGGACTGGAATAAGACTTATGATTTCTATTAAGTTTTTTAGAAAATTGAACTGTAAAAGGAATCATGATCATGGACTAAATAATGTATTTGTCTAAGACAAAAACAACCCTTGGGCTTCTAACTGTCTAGAGAAAATGAACTTTGGAAAGTTACTCAGCCATAAGAACATTTTGTTTTTCTGTACTTCAGAAGTGGTCATGGCAAATAATGGAAAAAGAAGAATCCTGTGGGAAATAGGACATTCCCAAGGTCCATGAAAAGTAAAGGATTGTTAATCACAACCTAGAAATAGCAGGGATTTCATTAAGGAACGACCCCACCCCAAGTGTAAGAAGTCTTTACCATCTTTCTAGTCCTATTTTTTCATTCCTATGAACCCCAAACTGCTGTGTCTCCATTTTTGTACTTCAGAAATAATTTATAATTTGAAGTTGCCCTGTTCTTCTACAACTGCATTGGGTGATTTTGAGGTGGTTCTCAATGTTCTGTGCCTTTAATATTCATGACCTTGTGAAATTTTCTCCCCCAGAAAGTGGGCTGAGTTTGAAGACTGGCTTCTTAGAGCGAGTGCCAAAAATGTTTGGCTCTCACTTCTGATGTCACGTTGTGGAAGAGCAGAACCTCCACTTGCATTCTCACTGGGCCTCTTACTTGTTGACTCTATTGAAACCAAATGCCATGTTAATAACAACCCACTGAGAGGGCTACTGGAAAACAGCCAATAGGGGCCACCAAGTAACGTATTGGAAAAAAACAAAACTCTCATTCCAGTGACCCAAAACCAAGGAATCCTTCCAACACTCTTTATGACCTTGGAAGAGGATCTTGCCCTTTCATATTTAGAGATGTCTGAGATATTGTTTGACACCTAGCTATCTTGGAATACCTTAAGTCCAAGAAGCTAGTTAATTCATGCCCAGATTCCTGACTCACAGAAACTGTGCAATAATAAATTTTGTTTTAAGTTTTCAGGTAATTTTTAACGCAGTACTAGAAAAGTAATACAGATGTTGCATGTTTAATGGGTAAAAGGCATATTAAGAGTCTTTTACATCATTATTTGTTCAATGCATATGAAGTTGCAGTAAAACGTGACATTCAACAGATGTTTATTTCTTACAGGTGAAAAACTTCATTGCATTTTAGGGATGAGACTTACTCTTCAAACAAGAAGAGTAATTAAATATCCAATGACAAAGAGAGAGGGGAGGGCTCTGCCAGGCAAGATAGCTATTAACCAAACATTGTTGGTTCTGTCTCCTTCTGAGCACAAGGTAGGACAATTGTTTGGAACTTTTCTGACTAGTTGGATCATGTGACTGGTTTTAACAGTTGAGCTCTGAGCACTGGAAACTATTTGACTAGCTCAGAAACTGGCAATATTCGAAACTGTGGCTGCTCCTTTATCTGGAGTCCCT
Source organism: Tupaia belangeri chinensis (assembly GCF_000334495.1). Classification (NCBI taxonomy): domain Eukaryota; kingdom Metazoa; phylum Chordata; class Mammalia; order Scandentia; family Tupaiidae; genus Tupaia; species Tupaia belangeri. Next base: position 617,723 of record NW_006208732.1, read on the forward strand.
GATACAGTGAAAAGAGCCTCTCTTGATCAACAAAGGATATGGAGCATGAGTGATGAATAAATCATCTTTTGTGGTAAGCCACTAAAATCCTAGAGATGTTTGTGCAATATAACCTAGTCTACCCTGACATATTCAATCCATAAAGTACTAACATTTTGCTTTATGTAAGAAACAGACATCCTAAATAAACATCATGACTACTGTCTCCATGCTTCCTTTGTTATGTCTCGAACCTAGAGATAATTTTGAAGACCAGCTCCAGATTAATGCTCCAGACACCTGTAAGCAAATTACAGAGCTGTAAGACTAAGTCATCATTTTTTTTTTCTTTTATGGTCCTTATTTAGTAAAACCATCAATCTGTTCTTGAAATTTAATAATTCGTGAAGAAAATTTGTACAAAATCATTTTAACTGAACGTGTAAAATTGTACAGCTACTTTAAAGAGAATTGAGCAATTTAAAGGGAAAAATGGTTACCCCAAAAGATCCAAATGATTGAACTTCTAGGTATCTGCAGTTTGTCCCTGTGTACAGGGATAATTGGTTCTTGACACGTTTTTCATAGGGTAAATCTGCTAAATTGAAATGTCATGACAGTTTTATTAAATACTTAACAATTCCTATAATATACATTTTTTAACATAATGGAAGAAATAAATAACAATCACAAAAGTCCACTAAATAATAACAGTTTTGCAGATAATTGCTAAAAGAAACTGCTAATGGTTTCTATGGTTACAAGGCTGTACCATATGACATGCACTGACAGTTACACACGGTACCATACAGGTTGTTCTCTATTGCTTCAGGTAGCTGCGTTACAGGCAAATGAAATATAAAGTGTTTCGTAAAACATATGAAAAAATAAATCCACATTTCAAAGTCATGTTCTTTTGGGACCAGCAGTTAGCGTAATGGCTATGTCACTGGACTCCCATGTAGTAGACCGCAGTTCGCGTCCCGGATCCGGTAACTTAAAACTCACGCTGGGCACATGTGCATGCGTGCCCAAGATCCCGAGAGGAGAATGGAGGAGAAGGGATTGTGGCATGACCATCCCCCTGAGGGGGTGATTTCTCGCTTTCTGTCTCTATGTCTCTGTCTGTCTGGTGAGCGCACGCGCCCTATAGCAAAAACCTCTCCAAAAAATAAAAGAAGTTTGTGAAAATGCATATAATGAAAAATTATGCATAAATTTCATATTTTTGCAACAAAATAAACTTGCATTTAATTCAATTATATATATACATATATATGCATATACATATATGTATATATATATGTGCTAGATTATTGTGTATTTTACTGCATTTTACTCAGAAAAACTCACTCATATTATTAAATTATTAAGATGTATTAGAAAGCATATATTATCTCTATGTGTTGGTAAGATATATATGAAACTATCTATATATACAAACATAAGACACACAGACACACACACACACATATACGTCACCACACCTGCTTGTTAATTTTTGCCAGTGCTTGCTGCAATATATATCTATACATTTCTGATAGTGATGTGTTAACGCCTCTGAGTTTTATTCATGATGCTATTGCTTCATGCTTAATATAAGTGAGAGTTTTCTTGGAACATAAAAGCTATTTATAAGCACCATTCTTTATGTTTCTTCTTTATTACTATGCACCTTTTTACACACATATTTGCTTACTATATAGTATATGATATTTTATTACTAAATTACCCTTTTAGTCAATGCTTAGCTGGCATATTTGAAGCCCTCTTTCTATAGATAACTCAGTGCCATTTCTGAGGTCGATCTGCTTAACAAAACCTATAAATATATAAGTAGATTTAACTAGCCAAACATAACCTGTGTCTTTCAGTAGATTATTCAATTCTGTTTGTGTTGATTGCATATATGCATAGTAGTCATAAAGGCCATGAAGCAGACATACAGGAAGAGAAGTTGCCGCGGGTAACGGTTAACTGACAGCCATCCACTCCTGGATATTTTGATCTGCCATGTCTTTCCTGTCATTCCCCTGGACTGGGAGTCCAGAGACATAGCCATTACACCAACTGCTGGTCCCTTCTTTTGACTTTAAAACATTATTTATGTGTTATTGATAGGTGTTGACTTTTCTTTTTAGCCAATTTTCTTTTCTCCTTCTTGTCTCTCTTTTTATTTCCTCCCCTGCTCAAACAGCCCTTGATTAAGCTTAGCCTAGGCAAAAGTAGTTGATGATATTAATGATTTTCTACAACTAACATTTGGCATCGATAATAATGATTTTAACTAACATTTGGCATTGATAATTCCCAGCTGGAACTTACAGAAAGGGTTGGGGCATTCACTAATTCCTTGTGGCATGAAGCCTGGCTTCACCACTTAAACAAACAGATTTCCCAAGTTAAGAAAAAGAATTGTTAAGTTATCACAAGGGGAAAAAATAAATTAAAAAAAGCAGCAGCTAATTATGGCCTATCTTAAGCACCTACAAATTTTAAGGAGAATATAATATTTCTTTTGATAATGAGACTATCCTCAAAATTAATTGAATACAGTATGCTGCAAGTTAAAAACAGATTGATTAATCTAGTTTATAATGCAAGGATTTAAATTTAGGGTTCAAAGCTCTGTTGGAAATGGAGCATGTGACCAGCTTTTAGCAACATAATTTAAAAGGTTTGGTAGGTCATTTTTGCTCGAGTCTCAAAGCTCTTAGATTCATGCTAACAAAGATATATACACTTTATGTGGTCTATATTTTTGATGTATCAGACAGTTGCACTTTATAGAAATTAAATAAATAATGTAGAATACTTTTTAAAGAATTATTTAACTTTATTATTTATTTTTTATTTATTTAAATTTGACCAGAGAGGGACAGAGTGAGAAAAAGAGAAGGAAAATAAGAAAGCAAGCTGCCAAGTCCGGGACATGAATGGAGATTGGCCACATGGGAGTCCAGTGCCTTTAACCACTACGCCACCTGCTGGCCCCAATAATGTGGAATATTCACATTAGAGTTACTTACTAGTTACTTTGAGAACTCAAAAATCAACATGTAAGATTGTTCAAGTTTTCTGTAAATTTGTTCCTCTAGAGTAGCAAGATGCTTATTATGACTGAGCATAACTGAAAATTTCTGTTATGACTTAAAAAAACAATTGATTGAAAACTCAATTTCAAATATTTGGTCAGAGTGTATTTTTGTGGTAAGTTAAAGATAAATTCCTAAAACTCACAAAGGTTTTTATATAGCCAGAATTAGTTAGATCAATTTGAATATGGGTTTCTAGAGGCTTTGTAATAAAATTATTCCGAGAAACAACTGCTCCACATGAAAACGAAATTTAATCTTCCACTGCAGATGTTTCTTTTGGGGTCTTAATCTGTCGATAAATTTTCTTCTAAGAAAAATAATGCCTGCTGCTCTGTGCTAATCCTTATTTCTTTTGAAATTATTTTTCTTATTATACGATGTGTACATCTGATGGATAAGTTTGGGAGTGAAAGTTGGAGGATTGTACAGGTTTGAAAGGGGATGATTTGAGAAGTGGATGGTTATTTTATGACCAGTTTGGTAAAGCTGATTAACTCTACTTCCTGGAAGGGAAATTGTGTTAGTCATTTAAATCTTTTCTCTTTTTTTTGTAGAGGTTTTTGCTACAGGGCGCATGTTCTCGCCAGAAAGAGAGAGAGAGACAGAGAGACAGGAAGCAAGAAATCACCCCCCAGGGGGATGGTCACGCCGCAATCCCTTCTCCTCCATTCTCCTCTCGGGTTCTTGGGCATGCACGCACACGCACCCAGCACGAGTTTAAGCCACGGGGTCCGGGACTCAAACCTTGGTCGACTACATGGGAGTCCAGCGACATAGCCATTACGCTAACTGCTGGTCCTTAAAACTTGAAGTTTTGAAACTAAAATATTATTAGTTCTATTGAAAAAGCCATTTAAAATTCTACCACCTGTCATTTCATGGTTACAATTTTAAGTAGTTCCCATAGTTTGATTACGAAAGTCCTAGCACAAGTAGAATTATCAGTGACGTTAAAAATCCTATTTTGGTGAACCAGCAGTTAGCGTAATGGCTATGTCGCTGGACTCCCACATAGTCGACCGCGGTTCACGTCCTGGACCCGGTGGCTTAAAACTCACACCGGGCGCGGGTGCCTGCGTGCCCAAGATCCCGAGAGGAGAATGGAGAAGGGATTGTGGTGTGACCATCCCCCCTGGGGAGTGATTTCTCGCTTTCTGTCTCTATGTCTCTCTCACACGTGCCCTATAGCGAAAACCTCTCCACCACCAAAAAATCCTCTTTTGTACACTCAACTGTGATCAGTGTTTGATGATACTTTTCTCTCACGGCAAATATTTTTTTTTCAAAGTATTCTATCTCAATGTAACTGATGTTCCCATTGTAATCATTAGTTTTGCTCTTTAAAATTGTTCCCCCAATACAATAGTACATTAAAAATCTTTAGAGCATCTTTTATTTCATTATTTTTTTTGAGAGGTTCCATGCATGCACTCACTGGAAAGACAGAGAGAGAGAGACAGAAAGTGAGAAGTCACCCCCCCCTCCCACCCCACCAGAGCAACTTATTCTTTTTTTTTTTTTTGGAGAGGTTTTTGCTATAGGGCGCGTGCGCTCTCCAGAAAGACAGACAGAGACAGAAAGCGAGAAATCACCCCCCAGGGGGGTTGGCCATGCCACAATTCCTTCCTTCTCCTCCATTCTCCTCTTGGGATCTTGGGCATACACACACACGCGCCCGGCGTGAGTTTAAGTCACTGGGTCCGGGACGTGAACCACGGTCGACTACGTGGGAGTCCAGCAACATAGCCATTTCGCTAACTGCTGGTCCCCAGAGCCACTTATTCTAAACACCCTATTTTACCTGTATATTTCTTCTGTCTTATAACAAATGAGCTGCACATCTAACCCTTATCGTAGTAGGAGCATCTTTTCAGTATTTTCTTCTTATTAGCGTGGTCTTCCATTGCATGGATGAATTTGAAACTTTGAGTCACTTGTATATCTTCAAAATATTTTTCCTAGATGAATTATAACTCAGTGTAATTGCTAATTTTTAGACTATATTGATCATTTTAAAATGCTCTATTTATTTTAAATGAAAGTCAACCAGCCAAACTCTAGTATAACCCATAGTAATTAACATTCATTTAGTACTTATTTTTAACTAAGCGCTATGGTGGTTCATGGGGTTGGCAAATTACATCTCACAGATCCAGTTCGGCAATGCCTCGTGGTTTTGTACATAAAGTTTTATTAGAACACAGCCACATCCATTATATATGTATTTTTTTTATGATTGCCCTCATGCTATAACAGGAAAACTAATTGCCACAGTGACTGTGTGGGCTAGGAAACAAAATATTTACTATTTCTTACTTTGTGGGCAAAGTAAAAACCTGACCTCAACAACTCTACAGAGTATTATTATTCTTCTTTTTATTTTGGGGGGAGTTTTTTGCTATAGGGCACGTGCACTCGCCAGACAGAGAGAGACAGAGAGACAGAAAGCGAGAAATCACCCCCCAGGGGGGATGGCCACGCCACAATCCCTTCTCCTCCATTCTCCTCTCGGGATCCTGGGCACACACACACATGTGCCCAGTGTGAGTTTAAGTCACTGGGTCCGGAACGCGAACTGTGATCAACTGCATGAGAGTCCAGCGACATAGCCATTATGCTAACTGCTGTTCCTAAGGGTATTATTATTCTTAATCTTGTCTTTTAAAGTTTCTTTCTTTCAGGAGAAAGGGAGACAGAGATAGGCACCCCCATCTGAGTCCTAGGGCTGTGACCCACCGCCAGTCTCAGCTAACCTGGATCATGGGTGTATACATGTGTGTGCTTGGCATGGACAGGGCTATCTCAGCATGTAAACTGGGACTTCCCCATGTGGCATTAACATGATGAAGTACTGCAGCTAGCTGTCATTATTTTTCCCCAGAGGACATGTGTGCTTGCCAGAGAGACAGAGCGACGGGAGGATGGAAGAGGAAGAAAGCATCCCCCAGTAGGGGGCGGTCATGAGGCAGTTCCTTCTCCATTTCTCCACCCTGTTGGAACTGGGGCATGCACTCACACGCCCAGCATGTGTTTCTAGCATCCAGGGTAAGATTTGAACCACCGTCAGACACGTGGTATCAGGTCAGGCTCCCTAACCACTTGGTATCTCAGCCAGCGAGGCGTGGATGTGGACCTCGAGTTGAAGTGCCAGTGGATTTGAGAGAACAGAAGGAGAAAAGCAGGGATCGGGCTGTCCGGAAGTTCCTGATGGAGACTGCGTGGCACCACTGAGTCCAGCCCAGGTTTATTCTTTTATAGAGCCATAGGGAAGGGAGTAGTGGGAGGTAAAGCCAGGGTGTTTTGCTTTTTGTTTTTTGGGTTTTTTTAAAGAGTTATGTTTATTTAACTTTATTTATTTATTTAGAGGTTTTAGGTATAGGGCGCGTGCACTTGACAGAAAGACAGAGAGAAATCCCCCCTCCCTTCCCTCGGGAAAGCCCACACTGCAATCCCTTCTCCTCCATTCTCCTCTCGGGATCTTGGGCACGCACGCACACGCACCCGGCGTGAGTTTAAGCCACCGGGTCCGGGACTCGAACCGTGGTCGACTACATGGGAGTCCAGCGACATAGCCATTACGCTAACTGCTGGTCCCAAAGGAGCAAGTATTCTAATACATGTTTATTTCTATGAACAAAAATTGGCTGGGCATTCATTGTTTTTACCCAAAGCATAAAATCCCTTGTATTTCTGGACTAATGTCAAGGTTAAGATGAAATCTCTGTCTGATTTCCATTATTTACATGAATTTCAGATAGCAAAACTCAATGCATTTATCACATAAGATTGACCTATATTTTTCTTTGTAACTGCTACTAGAAAGTCGGAAGAATTCGATATGAATGATATGTATTAACACGTATGTGATAGCTCTGGTTCGGTTGGCCTAAAAACTAAAATAACAAATGAGGGGATTATAAAGAGAGTCTGTATCCTCCGACATGGTGTTTGTCTCTACCCATAGTTACGGGACTCACTTAGAAAATGACAGTAATTAGCAAAGATAACAAATAATCCTGCCGCCAGGATCAAAATTTTAGATAATGGCTGCAGTTTATGTGGGGGGCCCTATCACTATTGAAACCATTCATGCATATCCAAACCCGCTGGAAAATTAAAATTTTGCACTAATCAGACAGCTTTTCTGCAGCTGCCGAGCCATGATGGACTTCCTGTAACAGGCGGGACTAATGCTCTTTTTCACACTTGGAGCAGGGTTCCCATGGCAACCTCGCTATACGCATTCAAATGGAACTTCTCTTTTTGCCTTCAAGAGCCTTTTCCTTTTCCTCCTGCCTAGCCTAAGCTTTATCATTAAAAAATAAATACCTTGGTCTTTAAGAGGCTGAAACCTGCTCATCAATTCCTGTCCTTTATTTTCCCTATATGATGTTTACAAGGAAAAATACACAGACACCCATGCCCGCATGCATGCACACACACACACACACACACACACACACAGCGCAAATGTGTGTACACAGATACAATTTCACTGGATGCTAACTTTTTCTTTTTTTCCTCACACACACGGAGAACACCCAGAACTATCTTCGGCTAGGGGAAATGTCAACCCTCAATTTTGAATTAGAAAATAGGAGTTTTGCAAACACAGGACAGCCTGCTTGGGTTGTGGCTCTACTGCCCGAAGATAAAGTAGAATACGGGGGGAGTTTTGCTGAGAACATGTGTTGTTCGGATTGGCAGCGCTTTAATTTCGCACCAGGTCATTTTAATATTGATCGGGCACGGGTTCTGCTAGTAGCTGGCATTTGATAAAAGGATACACTCTTCCTAGTAAATATGCCCTCAGGAGAAATCTGGCCTTGGGTGAATGATCCAGGAGGGCATCTTTACAAACTAGCTAACCAAGAACAAGAAAAGAAGAAACAGAAAGGGAAGGGACAAGGGAGGTTGCTGATGTGCAAAGAAACTGCCCCTTAGAAATGTTCTCCACCAGCAGAAAGTACCTGCAGAATAAAAGGCTGCATTGCAGTGTATTCATGATGCCAAAATTCATTTCATATGCCGTAATGATGCAGAGTGATTAAATGTATTAACTTAAACTTTTTTAATTGATAAGCTTTAAAAAAGCACTGTGGTGCAGAATTTTTCAATGAGTGGGCTATGGACTAGGGTCTGCTAGTTGCTTACTATTGGTCTTGAGCAGGGTAAACTCAGGCTGAATTTGTTCCCAGCCAACACGCTTTATTTATTTATTTTTTTGAGAGGTTTTTTTTTTTTGCTATAGGGGGCATGTCCCTGCCAGACAGACAGAGAGAGACAGAAAGACAGAAAGCAAGAACTCACCCCCAGGGGGGATGGCCACGCCGCAATCCCTCCTCTTCCATTCTCCTCTTGGGGTCTATGGGCAAGCATGCACATGTGCCAGGCATGAGTTTAAGCCACCAGGTCTGGGACGCGAACCGCAGTCGACCACATGGGAGTCCAGCGACATAGCCATTATGCTAACTGCTGGTCCCATCCCAGCCGACACACTTCGAATAAATGTATCAGGTTTTATTTTAATGATTTTTCTTCTCCATTGTGTTTAATATGCTTATATTTATTAAACTATGATTATGTATTGAATCTAATCATAAGAATTGATACTTTGATTAGCTCGACTGAATATTTCTACCATGTATAATAGATCAAAACATCACATTGTATCCCATAAATACATGTTATGTATTATGTTACTATATCTACTGAAATAAATTTAAAAATAAAATAAAATGGAGCTTGTACTTGGTGTGGTTTTACATTTTAAAGATTTTTCTCATATTTTATATCTACCGTATTGCGTAACTGTGTTATTGTACTTCACGTGAAATGTAAAGATGGGGAGGGAGGCCCAGCAGCAGGGCACTGGTTCAATGTGACGCTCTGTGAGACTGAGCCACTTGGGGAAGCTCTGGGTTCACCTGGACCTCTGAGTATGCTTGGCACACATGTGCCCATGGTCCGAGGCTGGCTGAGGCCAAAATGGCTCATGGCATCAAGCCCCTGTTTGGGTCTCTCTCTCTCTCTCTCTATCTCTGTGTCTCTTTCACTCATGGAAGAAATAAACTTTAAAAACAATGGTGTAAGGCCGTGGCCATCCCCCCTGGGGGGTGATTTCTCACTTTTTGTCTCTCTGTCTCTCTGTCTGGCAAGCGCACGCACCCTATGGCAAAGAAAAAAAAACCTCTCCAAAAAAAGAAAAAAGAAAAAGAAAAAAACAAACAATGGTGAAAGATGCACATATAGCTGCCACCAGTTCATTCTGGATGATTCAGATTTTCTGTCTCTGGGGCTTGGATGAATTAGTCTCTTCTTTGTTGTTGTTTTGTAAAGAAAAAAAAATCAAATGGTACAAATTAGATAGCGGCACGTATTTTTCATGCATTGTCTCATTTAATCTTCACAACACATCTATGAACTAGATCTTTATTTGTTTTACAGACAAAACACTTGAAGGACAGTCGAGTAACTTGTCAATCTTAGTTAAGATGGTACTGGAAACAGAATCCAACACAGATGATTTAAGGGTCTGCTTTGATTCCCATGAGTGGAAATGAGAGAATCAAGCATCGGGCCTCTGGCCCCGACTTAGCTAGATCTAAGAGGAAACAGAAAGAAAGAGACAAAGAGACAGCTTAGCAGTGGACACAGGCAGCCTGAGCCTAGGTAGCCCAAGCAACCTGTACAGTCCAGACACACTGGGCGCCTTTATTTTTAGATCAAAACAACACTACATATGTGTATTTCATGACATCCCACAGAACAGTTGATATGTTACAGACAATAATAAGCAGGTAACAAGTCTGTAAGGGCTTAGACATACTGGGCCATGTGTATTTTTTGGCTGCTTCCATATCAAAGAGAAATCCCCATAACCTTCTTATCTAGTGGTTGAGAAGCCAAACAGCAGGTGTGAGGGGGATACTTTCTTGCAAACATCAAAGGGGTATTGATAACGCTAAGGAATCTTACTGAGGCAGAGCAGGGAATTGGACTTTGCTAATTGGGGTCAGGGTGTTTCCTGAATTCCATCAGATGTACCTGCTGGAAGGCCCCTAGAAAGTTCCACACTTTGCTCTGCTTGCAGTAAGAGTCAAGGAAAGGACAAGCTGGGGACCAGCAGTTAGCATAATGGCTGTGTCGCTGGAGTCCCATGTAGTCAACCGCAGTTCGAGTCCCAGACACAGTGGCTTAAACTCATGCCAGGCACATGTGCGTGTGTGCCCAAGATCCCGAGAGGAGAATGGAGGAGAAGGGATTGTGGTGTGGCCATCCCCCCCTGGGGGGTGATTTCTTGCTTTCTTGCTTTCTGTCTTTTTATCTCTTTCTGGCGAGCACACGAGCCCTATAGGTGATGTTTGCTCAGTCTGCTCAGAGCATGTCCCCATTCTCGGGACCTCTCTCTGAACGTGTCCCTACAAAGAAAGCAGAGTGTGGCACCTAGAAATCAGCAGAAGCAGGAAGCTATTGTCATTCTTCGGTCTTCTGAGACAAATGAAGGAAGCTGGTACTACCTGCACCTTGAGGGGAAAGCTTGTTCTGTAGGCTCTGCTTTTAGATGAAGACCATCATAGGCTCTTCCAGCCGTGGCCTGGCAGGGATGGAACAGATAAACAACTCCTCCCTACCTCTGTGTCCATGAAATCGAAGGGGGCCACCCAACAACCCTGATACTGAGAGAGGAACACATTGACTGTCAGAAGTCATACGCCAAAGCAGAAAGGACCCAGAGCAGGTAAGTCAAATCTCCATCGCTGCTCAAATGTTATCTTAGTTAAGATGGATCCACCTTGAACTATTATTAATAAAGCTTGAGCCTTAGTCATTTTTCTAGCTGGACTCCTTTCCAAGGCTTTGGTATGGAACCTGTCAATACAAATGGAAATTGTAGTCTCTGTAGCATTTGAAAGAGTGATCTTATTTTAATTACTACTCACTTAAATATTTTTTTCCTTTAAATTTTCTTCCCGTCGTCATGGGTGTACTGAAGAAAACACTGGAATTTTTTGGATCCAGATAAAGAGAAGTTGAGTTAAGGATAAATTCAGTTTTATTTTATGGAATCTATTTTCATGGGTCGCAATCCCTTTGTTGTAGAGTTAAGTAATTACTAGGCATGCAACTCTAAAAATGATTCTGGAATTCCTTTAACCACCTCTGTGCTCTGTCTTTATGACTGGGAAGATGGAGGGTCAGACGGGGTGTTGTTAGGGACATGCTGGGGACACCTGGGAGGACAGTCTGTGGGGGTAGAGAAGACTTAACAGGAGCAATAAAGTTAAAATATTGGAATCCATCTTTGGAAATATGTTCCATGTTTTGTACTTAATACATGAAAAAAGAAAAGCTGATAAAGACTTCCCTGCGACAACAATCCCACGTATTCATATAATGTAATAAAGAACAACTACAACATTAAAAACTTCTTTCTAAAATTTATATATAGTAAAATCCAGAACATATTTATGACCAGTCATATAAGAATAAATAAAGAATTATCATTTTGCTTTCTGTGGAGAGAATGCTATTGTTAAAATCATTGTCATGGGAGCCAGCAGGTGGTTTGCTGGTTTAAGGTGTTGGATTCCCATATGGTTGACTGTGGTTCAAGTCTTGGACCTGGTGGCTGGAGAATCTTGCCGGTGCATGTGCATGCATGCCCAAAATCCCAAGAGGAGAATGGAGGAGAAGAGACTGAGATGTGGTCATCCTGCTTCGGGGGTGATTTCTCATTTTTCCTCTATCTCTCTCTCTCTCTCTCTCTCTCTCATAAGTGCATGTACCCTATGGCAAAAACCTAAACACAAAATAAACAAACATAAATACTGTCCTGAATAAAAACATGATGTAGGATGGAACCAGCTAATGGGATAATGGTTACGTTGCTGGACTGCCATGTAATGGACCACGGTTTGAGTCCCGGACTGGCAGCTTAAAACTCATGCCAGGCTCATGTGCATGCTTGCCCAAAATCTCAAAAAGAGAAAGGATTGCAGTGTGACCCTCCCCCCACCTAGGGGATGATTTCTTGCTTTCTGTCTTTCTGTCTTTCTTAGTCTCTCCGGTGAGTGCAAATGCCCTATAGCAAAAAGATCTCAAAAAAAATAATAATAATAATAAAATAAAAAGATGTGGGGAAATAATGCCAAATAAGCAGAGAAGCAGTTAATAAATATAAAAATATGCTTTTATATCTGGAATTTGTGACATTCATGGTATTCATGTTTAATGCTTATTCAAAATGTTTTTTATATATTTTTATAATAAGTAATTTATTGTGATCCACTTCCTTATATTAAATAAATATTCACTCTCCTACCTAATTTTGCATGTATAATTTGGTATTTTCTCCAATATGGGCTATCCAAAGTTTCAGGCCCCAAATAGCATAGTCTAACCACACTTCTGAGGGTCCTGAACCCAAACAGAAGCCAGCCTCCGGGTTGAGTTCGTCTAAGGAAGTCAGGGAGGAAGTCAATTAATTAGTCTCCAAGTCTCTTTGGCTCTAAATCATGTGTTCTTTCTATATATCTGTCCATTTCTCAGTCATTTCATACAAATAGGTGGGGAGCGGGGAGGATGGGTTAGTTCATCCTTTATTCTCAATTGCTAAGTCCCAGTGGGGCGCAGAATACCATTGTCCTTAAAGCAATGTAAAGAATAGGAATATTTGAGGAATTAGGAATAAAAATAAATTTACCTGATGTCTTTATTTCAGAATCATTTTTTAAAATTCTCTATGCAACCCACATGGCTAATAATCTGTTTCGGAAATCACTGATGGATGGTAAACCCTC
>NW_006208732.1:630791-640893 GCF_000334495.1 Tupaia belangeri chinensis
TGTCTGGCAAGCGCACATGCCCTATAGCGAAAATCTCCAAAAAAAAAAAAAAAAAGATGTATGTGATTTATTTCTTTCTTAAAAAATAATTATTTTATTTAACTTTATTTATTTATTATTTTAATTTGACCAGAGAGGGACAGAGTGAGAGCACATGCATATGAGAGAGAGAGAAAGAAATTGAGAAAGCAAGCTGCCAGGTCCGGAACTCAAACCACAGCCGGCCATGTGAGAGTCCTGCGCCCTTAACCACCACATCAACTGCTGGCCCCAATTTCTTTCTTTTTAAGTGTAAAATTATTACGCTAACTGTAAAGCAACTACTTGTGCCTTAAATATCTTAAATTCATTTCCTCTAGGCTCCATACAACCTTGTTTACAGTCATGTACTCAGGAACATGTAAAATACTCTCAGAACATAACTGAAAATGACATATATTGACCTGATTTGTTTCTGGAAATCGTTTTCATATTTATCGTGTGTACTTTGAAATAGTGATCGTTGGGGACTATAAAAAATATGATGAGGAGAATCAAGGAAGCCATCAATCTTTCAGCCAGAAGCAGTGTCTATTGTAACCCCTGTGTCTGAACCAGCTGGATTATGCCTATGATAAGGTTCATTAACTTCCCAAAGGGTGAGACTGCCCACTTCACCTGAATGGATTGAGCTACGTACACGATGTATAAATGCATTTAAAACCAGAATAGCAATCAGGGCAAAATAATTACAGTATCTGGAACAGTGCATTCAGGGATTACACAGTTCTAAAGGTCATTTGGAAAGAAAATGAAAGGAATTAGGCTATTAGTGCAAGGCTGGAGTCTCAGGCAGGGAATCACATCTGTCTCACCTTTCCTGGATCCCCTCCACACTATTTGCTCATGAGCAAAAGGAAGGCATTGCCGATGATGAACACTTCTAGCAAAGACTGCTGCTTTTCCCTCATATCTATTCTCCTCTTATTCTCCTCTTTGTTATCTTGGTAATAGATGTCATGCATTTTAGCAAAACACATGATCGCCACAGGATACAGCCAACATGCCACAGACAACGTTCCAGCCATAGAGGTATCCATGTAAGTAAGTTCTCAGCAATGAGATGAGAGTGGAACCAATTCCTCCACCTTCTCAATCCTGCCTTATTTTTGCTGTTATTTTATTGGAACTTCTCTCTTCTGAGTTGGGTAGTCAGCCACCTTAGGCCGTGTAGACAACGATAGTACCTTAAGACCTGCAACAAATAGAAGATCTTAAGAAACCATTGTAACTTCCCTGGACTATATAAACTCAGGCTATTAGATAAAAAAGAAAGAAACCTTTCACTGGTTAACATTTCCATTATAGGGTTACCTTAGTTGTACCAGCAGAATCTCTTTACCAAAAAAAAAACCCCAAAACTCAAAAAACAACCTTCATGACTCTAATATTTCTACCTCAAAAATTGACGCAATTCAAGGTGTTTTGTTATTTTTGAGAATTGACTTAGAATAGTACAGAAAAAACGGAATGAGGCTTTCATATGCAAAGAAGATCATATCCTGAATGAGGATACAAGCTTATAAGTGTAATTTTATAATTTAAAGATATCATCAAAAATTATGGGTGAAAATTAATGGAGTGATTCAGTTTCAGTATGACAAAAATAAATGAACAAAAGAACCGAGACAGGGCATCTGAGTTAGACTTCAGTTCAAATTGAAACAAAAGGTTGAGGGACCAGCAGTTGGATAATGGCTATGTCTCTGGACTCCCATGTAGTCGACTGTGGTTCAAGTCCCAGACCCGGTGGCTTAAACTCATGCCTGATGCATATGCGTGTGTACTCAAGATCCCGAGATGAGAATGGAGGAGAAGGGATTGTGGCATGGCTATCTCCTCTGGGGGGTGATTTCTCGCTTTCTGTCTCTCTCTCTCTCTCCCTCTCTCTCTCTCTTTCTCTCTCTGGTGAGCACACGTGCCCTATAGCAAAAACCTCTCAAAAAAAAAAAAACAAAACAAAAACAAAAACGAAAGGCTGGCATTAAATGTGTGTTCATAATAAAATGACTAAATATAAAGGATAGAGTTCATTATTTCTTCTTATTTATGTATTAAAATATCCACACCATATGATGAAGGAAATGACCAAGTGAGATACATGCTAGACCCCTTGCTAAAGACTCCCTGCCCATAAATGTATTCATCATTTCCTGATAGTTCTAACATTAAAGATTGAGTTTTCTAAGATGCTGAAGATTTATCCTATTAAAATGCAAACATATTTGGAAGTCATTTTCTTGTAACATCTTATCCGTTATTGGTTTTGAAGTGCTAACTGGCCTCCTTGACCCTGAACTATAAATTCAAGATAATCAGCACTTTGGAGATAATCATGTCCTTGATTTAGTTTATAGAGGAAACTGTAATCAATACTTCCAGGCCCTCACCATATAGTTAACCTTTTACATTATTACCACTTTTCAAATCACTTCTACTCACGAAGACCAAGCGCTTCAGCAATTTTAGTGGCTTTTGCTCCTGAAAAACTTCATACTGAAGATGTTATACAGTAATGGAGTAAATTCCATAGCAGTTTCATGCATTATAGACGTCAATGTCCAGTGTTTGATTAAAAAGTTAGTTTTCAGTGATATTACTCAGGATTTGTGCCTGAAATACACACACTAATAAAATTAGAATAATTAGATAGATCTCCTCTCTTATCGGGTTAGTAAAAACTAAAAAGTAAAGACCTATCTTTTCTTGGCCAATCCTATTCTAAGAGTCTCAAGGTATTTTTGCTTTGTTTTGTTTTGTTTTTCCCTTTTTTTGGAGAGATTTTTGCTATAAGGTGCATGTGCTCGCCAGATAGAGAGAGACAGAGAGACAGAAAGCAAGAAATCACCCCCCCCAGGGGGGATGGCCATGCCACAATTCCTTCTCCTTCATTCTCCTCTTGGGATCTTGGGCACGCATGCACAAGTGCCTGGCATGAGTTTAAGCCACCGGGTCCAGGACTCGAACTGCAGTCGACTACATAGGAGTCCGGTGAATTTGTCATTATACTTACTGCTGGTCCCATCAAGTTTTTTTTTAATCCCTGTAAAATGGACTTCATTTCTCAGACCTTTTAAAAGCTGACTATTAGCCTGCTGACCTGAGCTTCTGTACCACGGTTTCTTCAAAAACAGCATGTAAAATATATATTATGAAAAAGCAATGCATAGATTTCCGTTTTTTTTTTTTTTACACTAAACTAAACTTTTACGTTAATTTCATTTTTTTTTCCACAAACTTTTGAACTCCTTTTATACATTGCTTCATTTGCCATGAGCCCAGGAACTCAACTCATGAAACTTGTTCTTTGAGGACTTTCCAGAAACTTTCTACTCACAACCTCCTGTCTATAGTCATCAAACTTTATGAAAATTGGACCCACTCATCACCATGTCTTGAAATCCTCCAATAACCTACATCCTGTTCTCTGCCCTGAGACTCACACCTAAGTAAATATATCAATTTATTACTTGGGAACCTCCCCCCCCCATTCTTTCTTTCCCTCTCTGCTTAGATCGAAAGTAAAAATAAAACAAAACCAAAAAGAAACAAACAGAAGAGACAAGAGTATAGGAGGTCAGAGAAGACAATAAGCAGGCAAGTGAATAGTATGGTGTTACAGGTCTCAGAATGTAGAAAGAGCATAGAAATCTTGAAAGGAGATACTA
Source organism: Tupaia belangeri chinensis (assembly GCF_000334495.1). NCBI lineage: Eukaryota > Metazoa > Chordata > Mammalia > Scandentia > Tupaiidae > Tupaia > Tupaia belangeri. The sequence goes on from NW_006208732.1 coordinate 634,499, forward strand.
CTTTTTTATCTTATAATTTTTTCAGTCCTTTTGTCAAACCAGAGCTATATTGGAATAAACAGAGACATGCTACATGCTATTGGTTGAATAGCTTCCTCTCTTGAGTATGACAGAAGGATGAACTGTTATACAAATATGGACAAATGACTCTTTGCAATGGAGTTGTGCAGGTGTGAAATTGGCCACCTTGTATACATAAATTTCACAGCTATACACAGCGACTTGATTATTGAGCCTAAACGGCTCAAGCGATACCCAATTTGGGGATTTTGGACCAGTGGATTACATAAATGTATTTGAAAAAATCCACTGAAATAGTTTGTATTTCAGGTAAATTACTGCAACACCCCAATTTACATTTTTTTTAAAAATGACTCTGCAATAAATGAATATGGGGTGTGCTATGTATGCCTTCTGCCACGTCAAGTTAGCCATCAAAATGGGCTGACGTCTATGACATAATTTTTAGATTCATTCAAAAAGTCGATTTTATAGGAATCATGTATAACAACTATTTGCAAATTTTATTTTGAGGCATCCAATATTAAACTTCAGAATGTTAAAAGGAATTTGCCCTATTGAAAGGAAATAAAAGTTTTTAATTTTTTAAAAAAAAATTCAATATACCTGGCTTTGTTGGCATTGAAAAATACTTTAAGAAGTAAGCAGTATTTGAAGGGTTAAGTAATTCTAGGGCAACGATATTAAATAGAAATTGTTCAAGCAGCCTTCTTTCATATTTGGCTGCGTAGTTTCCCCTACATTCTACTCGATGCTATGCATCTATAAAATTTTACCCATTCACTGCCTAGGATAGATGCCTAGATGGCCTCAAATTTCATCTACTAAAATGTCATAATAAGGATGTCACCATGGCGTCTTTATAGACTTGGATAACGTTTTCTCTGGTACTCATTCTCAGGCAAATAGATAGGCTTTACCTATACTCGCTTTCACCAAATCCTGCCAAGTTCCATTTCAGAGTGGTTTCACTGTGCGTACTTCTGCTAGCACTGCATGGGAAATTGTATTTTCCCACATAGCCATCAATAATCGATAGTGTCTGGGACCAGCAGTTAGCGTAATGGCTATGTCGCTGGACTCGCACGTAGTCGACCGCGGTTCGAGTCTTGGACCCGGTGGCTTAACCTCACGCCGGGTGTGTGTGCATGTGTGCCCAAGATCCCAAGAGGAGAATGGAGGAGAAGGGATTGTGGCATGGCCCTCCCCGCTGGGGGGTGATTTCTCACTTTCTATCTCTCTGTCTCTCTCTGTCTGGCGAGCACATGCAACCTATAGCAAAAACCTCTCAAAAAAAAATTGATAGTGACTTTTACTTTTTAGTTTTTACTTTTGACCAACCCAATAAGTAAGGAGATCTATCTAATTATTCTAGTTTTATTTTCTCTACTCACTAGTAAGACTGGTCATTTGCCTTCCCCCCCAAAAAAATTTCATATTTATATTCTATTTCTTCATCTTTTTTATCATTTTTATCTTTCTGTTATTGTTGACTTACAACGGTTCTTTGTATAATTTAACTAGTATTCCATCATTTATTTTATTTATTGAAAATATTTGTTTCGATCTGTCCGTCACCTACTATAAGACAGAGTACTATCTTGTAATATATCTTGCAATACTAGAATACTTACTTTTGTGGAACTTTGCTGATGATACACATGTGCTGTCCTTTAACTACCAGGTCACAGAGAGGTAGACAGAGAAAAAAATAATTGGTAGTAGAGACAAAGGAGCTACAGAAAAAACAGAAAGAGATGTAGAGAAAGGAGAACCAGAAACAAGCTGATTTACAACCATCGAAATGTTGCCAGAATAAGGATGGATACGTGAATGCTTTCATGAGGCAGCTGCCTGCTGGTCACTGGAATTCCTCATTCATTGTAAATACCCATAATAGATGTTACACTTCTTTATGAATTAGCTAAAGCAATCCTTTTAAAAAACATTTTTCTATGCTTTACAATAAAGTTACTTCAACTGAAATAGCCAACATTTGACCCTCTTCATTATAATCGGAAGAAAGCTAGGTACAGAGTTCTACATCTGCTTTTGTTTGCTATTGTGCTCCTTAATAGACATTCTGAAACTGAGAGATTTATAATTAATAGAAATTCTGAAACTGATAGATTTACCAGTATAGTGGTTGGAAAGTCCAGGAGCATGGGGCCAGAATCTGACTAGCCTCTGGTCCTAGAATAACACAGCCAAAGGAAATGGAAGAGAAGTTGGCATGTGAAGGGGAGTGACCTATGGCAGGCAGCCATCTTGCTTTTTAAGAATGTGCTCTCATGGGAACTAACATGTTACTGCAAGAATGAAAAGTCACTGGCTCTCATGAGATGGCATTAACCTATTCATAAGGGTAGTGTCCCCATGATACAAACACTGCCCACTAGGGTCCCAAAATGCCCCATCACCACTCAATTTCATCTTATTGGAGACCAGCTTACAGCATTTAAGCCTCTGTGGGACAAACTATATCCAGGCAATCACTCCATCCCAGAGCTGTGTCACCAAGACCACACACCAGGAGGTTGCTATGCGACATGATCTACATAAACAAATGTATTATGAATAAACTATCAGTAGAATTAAAACCCAAAGAAATTGCATTAAGCTCAAGAAAACTCATAAATCAGTATAACTACTTTTATTTCTCAGAATGTAATTACTTTGGGGACCAGCAATTAGTGTAATGGCTATGTCGCTGGACTCCCACATAGTTGACCATGGTTCGAGTCCTGGACCTGGTGGCTTAAACTCACACCAGGCATGTGTGCGTGCGTGCCCAAGATCCTGAAAGGAGAATGGAGGAGAAGGGATTGCGGCGTGGCCATCCCTCCTGGGGGGTGATTTCTCGCTTTCTGTCTCTCTCTCTCTGTCTGTCTGGAGAGCGCATGCACCCTATAGCAAAAACCTCTCAAAAAAAAAAAAGAATGTAATTAATTTTCAATCAACTATAATATATACTATCAGACCCAATTAAAATAGCAGATTTTTCACCTCTTTAGAAAACTCAACTTTTTTTATGGCAAGTGATAACAATATTCTAGTCTTATATTCAGAGATTGTGGCAATCATATAGCAGTCAATATAAAATTGTAGCTATGGGTTGTGGCAGTTATGTGCTACCATCTATTTTGGAACAATTATTTATTAAAGCATTTGGCAGATAAGAAGCAACTTGATGCAATCGTAGTATGATTTCTTAATCGAGAATCTCCTACTTGTCTTCAAATATAATTACTTCTTTGCAAGAACAGCGGGTTATGTCACTAGAAATCAATTTGTAAGGACAGCCTCACTAGACTAGATTACAGAAAGTTATCTCAAACTTCCCAACATCATCTTCTGAAATATCAAGTCACAGATTCAAGTTACATAGAATTTAGTCATTGAACCGAAAAAAGCATAAGCAATAAATAAGCCTTTTATTGTCAGGACAATTTCAATGAGTTTATGAATCAAAGTAAACAATATGTCTTCTTTTAAATAAATCTTGAAAAATCATTTAGCTATACCCATGCGATGGGCACAAAAATCTTAGGTGTATGAAAACTACTCGAACACTGTTAACATGAAGTAACAGCAAGATCCAAAGCCTGTAGCTGCTCATCTCCATGATGTCCTCATTAAAGGGGAGCCCTTTGTGCAATTTAGCATTATTAAAATTTATTGTCAGGTTATAACTGCTGGTGTTACTGCAAATACCCAATTATATTAGTTCTCTGAAAAGAGCATTGGAATTGATAGTATAAAATATTATATGTTGTCTCCCTTGGGATTCCAGTCAATCCAATATACTTAATACATTCCAATCTAGTAAGGTAACTGAATACTAGAGGAAGAACATATGTAGGGTCAGAGGGTAGTGCTATGGTAACACAACCAGACCCATGTAAAGAGCTCGTAGGTTTGCATCCCCAGGGCCTCCCTCTACATGCTGGATATGTGCACATGTGTTCAAAATTCAGTCATGCTGAAGCAGGGTGTGGATCGTGATGTGAGCATTCTGTTGGAGGTCTCTCCCTCTCTCAGGAGAAATGAATAAATAAATATACATATAATATAAATTACCACTTTAAATGTAAGTGTATTAAATTCTGTAATTAGAAGAAAGAGAGTAAACAGAACAGTATGTTCAACTGCATGCTACCTACAAAAGGTTCACTTTAGTTTTGAAGGCACCCACAGGCTAAAAATGAAGACGTGTAAAAAGATAATCCATGCAGACGGTAATCAAAAGAAGCAGAATTGGCTATATTTATATATAGACAAGTAGCCTTTAATTCTGAAACTGTCACAATAGATATTATATAAAAGAAAGAGGTCACATCATCAACAGTAAATAACAATTCTAAGTATGCTTACACCCAACATCAAAGCATCAAATATATAAAATTATTCATATAACTAAAGGGAGAAATAGATTGCAATATCATAATAGTAGGAGGCATCAATTCCTCATTTTTAATATTAGATGGAATATGTACAGGAAATTTATAGAGAAGTAACATACTTGAATAACACTATAGAATTTACCTAACAAATATAAACAGAACATCCTATCAAACAGCAGAAGAATACACTTTTTCTTTAAAAGCACATTGAACATTCTCTAAATAGTTCCAATCTTAGGTCACAAAACCAGAAAAGCCAAAAGAAAAAAGAATAAAATTATATAAAGTATTTTTCCAATTTCAATGACATGAAAGGAGAAATCAAAGAATTTTTGAAAATTCACAAATATGTGTAAATTCAACAATACACTCTTGAACAACCAATGTGTCCAAGAAGAGACCAAAAGATAAATCAAAAATATTTATGAAGTTAATGAAAATGGCAACAACACACAGAAACTGTGGTACACAGCAAAAGCAGTTCTAAGATGAAAGTTTATGGCAAAAAAGCTTATACTGAGAAAAAAAGAAAGATCTCAAATAAATTAATTTTATACCTCACATAACTAGGAAAAAATAAAAATGGGCCCAAAGAATCCAATGGAAAAAATAATAACAGAGTAGAAATAAATAAAATAAAAACTAATAAAAAATAGAGAAAAAACTTAACAAAATAAATTCCAAAAATAAGATTGCCAAACCTTTAGCTAGACTAAGAAATAAAACTCAAATAAATAAAATTCATAAATGAGAGAGAAGACATTATACTTACACCACTAAAATACTAGGTCGTCAGGAAAGTTATTTTTTATTTTTTTGAGAGATTTTCGCTATAGGGCGTGTGCGCTCACCAGACAGACAGAGAGAGACATAGAGACAGAAAGCGAGAAATCACCCCCCAGGGGGATGGTCACGCAGCAATCCCTTCTCCTCCATTCTCCTCTCGAGATCTTGGGCACGCACGCACACGCACCCGGCGTGAGTTTTAAGCCACTGGGTCCGGGACGCGAACCACGGTCGACTACATGGGAGTCCAGTGACATAGCCATTGCGCTAACTGCTGGTTCCCAGGAAAGTTAATTTTTTATGCAAAAATGCATCATGACTTTCCAGACAACCCAATACAAAGACTAATAACTGACTACTATAAATAATTATATGCCAATAAATTAGAAACCAAGAAAAGAAATTCCTGGGCCAGTCAGTGGGATGCTGGTTACAGTGGCTGGATCTTACATGACTGACAGTATAGTTTCTATCCCAGACCCAGTAGCATGAAAACCTCTCCCATTCATGTGCATGTGTGCCCAAAGTCCCAAAAGAAGAGATGAAGAGAAAAGGCATTGTGGTGTGGCCATCTATTATTGGGGGTGGGGGGAATGGATTTCTCACTTTCTCTCTCTCTCTCTTGCAAGCATATGTGTCCTCTAGCAAATAAAAATCAATAAATAAACAGAAACTAAGTTTCAGAAACATACAACCTCCTGACTAAATTATGGAGAAATTGAATATCTGAACACAATAATGAACCAGGCGATTGAATCAGTAATTTGACCTCCTTCAACAACAATTTAAAAAAATAAATTAAAAAACCTAGAACCGGGCTGCTTCACTAGTAAATAAAAAGAATAAAAATAGTAATGCTATTATTTCTCAAATTCTCCCTAAAAAGTGAAGAGAAAGGAATGCCTCTAGATTGATTTTATCAGGCCACTGTTACCCTGGTACCAAAGCTAAAGAGAATATTACTAATAAATGTAGATGTAAAATTTGTTAACCAAATAATAGCAACTCAATTTTTTTTTTTTGAGAGGTTTTTGCTATAGGGCACATGGGTTCACCAGAAAGACAGAGAAAGACAGAGAGACAGAAAGCAAGAAATCACCCCCCGGGGGGATGGCCACGCCACAATCCCTTCTCCCAGCAACTCAAATTTATTTATTTATTTATTTATTTATTTATTTTCGGATA
>NW_006208732.1:641056-662185 GCF_000334495.1 Tupaia belangeri chinensis
CATGCACTGGGTCTAGGACTCAAACCGCGGTCGCCCACATGGGAGTCCAGCGACATAGCCATTACACTAACTGCTGGTTCCAGCAACTCAAATTTAATAGCACATTTAAAAAGTACCTCCGATGATTAAGTGAGATATGTCCCTTGAACAACACTGTAGAACAAAAGTACCTAATATTGCAAGGAGAGACGCAAGGATGGTTAAGCATACACAAATCAATAAATGTGATGTAACTCATTAACAAAATGAAGGAAAATGAAAAAAGTATAAAGAAATGTCCCTTACCACATTAAAGAAAAAAACCATATTCATGGTACTCCTCCAGCCTTTCGCTTGTCCTGTGCTGAGAAGTGCTAAAAAATCAGAGGAGAACATCCTGGCCTATCCATTGGTGATGCTGCCAAGACACTGGGAGAGGGACCAGCAGTCAGTGCCTTGTGAAAAGCAAGTGGCTAACCCTGAAGAGGAAATACGGAAAGGATTGTGCTGCATACTGAGCTAAAGGAAAGCCTGACACAGAAAAAGAAAAGAAAGAAAAGAAAAAGAAAGAAAGAAGAAAAGGTTGTCAAAGGTTGTCAAGGCTGAAAAGAGCAAAAGAAGAAGGAAGAGGAAGAAGATGAAGAAGAAGATGATGATGATGAATAAGTTGGCTCTGGCAGTTCTTTGTCCTTAAACTCCCTGTACACAACTCACTTCTTTTTTTTCTTTTCTTTTCTTTTCTTTTCTTTTTTTTTTTTTTTTTGGAGAGGTTTTCGCTATAGGGTGCATGCGCTCGCCAGACAGACAGAGAGAGACATAGAGACAGAAAGCGAGAAATCACCCCCCACGGGGGATGGTCATGCCGCAATCCCTTCTCCATTCTCCTCCATTCTCCTCTTGGGATCACGCGCCCGGCATGAGTTTTAAGCCACCAGGTCCAGGACATGAACCGCGGTCAACTACGTGGGAGTCCAGTGACATAGCCATTACGCTAACTGCTGGTTCCCCACAACTCACTTCTTCTAAAGAAAAAAATTGAAATGTAAAAGTATAAAAATAAATGAATAAATAAAGACACCATTGTTCTTATGCAATAGTATGAAATAGTCTTATCATCAAAGGAACACTTTAATAGTATGAGTATTCTTAAGAAACACAAGTTTGTTTTAAAATATTTTTCAAACTAAAAAAAAAAAAAATGTGTAGAACTAAGACCCTTCATTACCAACCAGAGCGCATTTTTTGGATCAGACTTCTAGCATGTGAAAGTTATACAAAATGTCAGATAGTTGTCTGGGTCTAGGCCAGGGGCATTCTTCCCCACCAGTGGTGTTCCCAGAGACACTGCTCTCTGCCTCCTTTGATCGTGTTGTGCTTATTAAGGAAATGACGCATGTTATTGACAGACTGACTGCTTAGTCTAATCACAGACAGCTGAGCAGAAGGAGTAAAGCATACCTCATCTGACCGTCCTGGGTTATATTAGTCAAGATCAGAGATGAAACAAATTAAATGTGACCTGAAGTCATCAGCATTGGAACCAAACATTTAAAAACTTAGCTTATTAAGATGTAATTTATATATAATAAGATTAATAAAGTTTTAACATATTACTTGATAATTTTCTTAAAAATGTAAATAGTTATGTAACCAGCACAGTTGCAATTCATTTCCATCACGCCAGAAAGTCTCTTTCACTGTAGGGCGCGTGCGTTCGCCAGACAGAGAGAGACATAGAGACAGAAAGCGAGAAATCACCCCCCGGGGGGGGTGGTCACGCCGCAATCCCTTCTCCTCCATTCTTCTCTCGGGATCTTAGGCACACATGCACACGTGCCCGGCGTGAGTTTTAAGCCACCGGGTCCGGGATGTGAACCGCGGTCGACTACGTGGGAGTCCAGCGACACAGCCATTACGCTAACTGCTGGTTCCCAAAGTCTCTTGTGTCCTTGAGAGTAATCCGTCGTATAAGAAAAAAAACAAAAGAGCAAACTAACCACATTGATCATGGATATATTATTTCAGTGACATCATTATAAGAATATACAGGAGTCATTCATATTAACATATTGGCTAATACTTTTGACTGGTGATATAAAGGTGAATATAGTAACCAAGATCTCATGACAGATTTTAGCTCATATCAGAAATGTGGTATAACTCATTCATGTTTAAGAAACATTGCCGTGAAAAGAGGTAGAGAAAACAGAATTTCATATTTCGTTTCCTTAGCTATCCTAAAAAGGGACTTTTTATGATGGGGCAAGAGTCTTTAAAGTTGTGTTCTAGTTGGTTTCCTACTGCTATAAAAGAAAACCTGAGACTGGATCATTTATAAGCAATCGTGGTATTTTTGTCATGGTTCCAGAGGCTGGAAAGTTCAAGGCCATGGTGCCAGCATTAGGTGGGGCACTGTGCTGCATTATAGAATGGCAGAACGTGGAAGGGCAAGTGAGTACATCTGAGAGAGGAAAAGGGGGCTGAACTCCTACTCACTCCCGCAACAATAGCATTAATCCACTCATGGGGGCAGCGTCTCATGACCTGATCACCCACTCAAGGGTCCAGCGTCTCTCCACTGTTAGAGTAGCGATGAAATTTCAACCTAAGTTTTAGAGGGAACATTGACACATAGGGAGTGGTTTGATTTCTCCTCAAAAGTTTATTCTAGGGACCAGCAGTTAGGGTAATGGCTATGTCGCTGAACTCCCATGTAGTCAACTGCAGTTCAAGTCCCAGCCCTGGTGGCTTAAACTCATGCCGGGCACGTGTGTGTGCGTGCCCAAGATCCCGAGAGAAGAATGGAGGAAAAGGGATTGCTGCATGGCCATCCCCTGGGGGGGTGATTTCTCGCTTTCTATCTCTCTGTCTCTCTCTCTCTGGTGAGCCCACATGCCCTATAACCAAAACCTCTCAAAAAAAAAAAAAAAGAGAAAAAAAAAAAAAAAAAAAAAAAAAAAAAAAAACTCTTGTTCCTGCCAAATTCATGCCAACATTGTGAGGTGCCACAGGCATTGTAGTGACAGAGAAGAAACGGTTAAGCTGCCAGAGGCAAACAGGGAAGAAGCCAGTGCTGTTGCGTTCAGAAATGTCTACACTACACACTTCAATGACTGCAATTGTCTCTGGAACTGGACAACATTTTTAATTTGGGAAATTAGGTTTCTCAGGAGTTCTGGCATACACCCCATCTTTCCGACTGCAATTGTCTCTGGGACTGGCCAACATTTCTAATTTGGGAAACGAGGCTTCTCAGGAGTTCTGGCATACACCCCATCTTTTCTCTCTTAACCCACGATGTATTATTTTCTACTCGACCCCTCTATGTGAGTCCAACTGCACAGTGACAAGGAGTTACAGTTAGTGATTTTTTTCAGTGAGAAACTTCTGTATTGAAAGACTCAGGCTCTGCCTCTGCACTGTTTCCGCAAGAACCGCAAAATATTCATAACCAGGCAAAGTTGGAATGTGTACTTATTGAGGATCTATATAAAGGAGGAGAAGAAGACAGTAATGACCAAAAACCTTCCCAATTGCTGTCCTGGTGCAACTTCAAACGTAGTGAGACAGAACTGGGCTAAATAGTGTTCTCTCCCAAATTTATCTCACTCAGAAGACAGCATGACCTTGGGCAATAGGTTCTTTGCAGATTCAAAGAGTTAAGATGAGGTTGTACCAGATTCAAGTGAGTCTTTGTCAATGACTGGTGTCTGTATAAGAAAGCCCTGTGATTGCTCAGAGGGAAGAAGGCCACATGATGCTGCCAGCGATGACCAGAGCACCACAGCGATGGCCAAGGAGTGCTAAGGATTGCTGGCAACTGCCAGAAGCCAAGAGAGAGGCCTGGGGTAGATTCTTCCACCAACCTTCCACAAAAAGACAACTCTGTTGACAGCTGGATTTCAGTCTCTGAGAGAGGAAAAAAAAAAAAAAAAGATTGTGTTAAGCCTCTGGTAGCCCTAGTGAACTAATCCAGAAAGAAAGACATTAATAGAGGAGGCATCATTAAGAAAGCATTGCTTAGGGACCAGCAGTTAGTGTAATGGCTGTGTCGCTGGACTCCCATGTAGTTGACCACGGTTTGTGTCTCAGACCCGGTGGCTTAAAACTCACACCGGGTGCATGTGCATGCGTGCCCAAGATCCCGAGAGGAGAATGGAGGAGAAGGGATTGTGGTGTGGCCATCCCCCGTGGGGGGATGATTTCTCGCTTTCTGTCTCTAAGTCTCTCTCTGTCTGTCCGGTGAGCGCACGCGCCCTACAGCAAAAAAAAAAAAAAAAAAAAACAAAGTGAGAACAAAAGAAGTTAATTGTGCAACGTGGAGAGAGAAATGAGAAGTTCAAATAGAAGTAAAATATGATTTTAGAAATAAACATTCACTATCTCAGGATTTGGTAAGTACTTTCTAAGTGCATCCTCTATCCTATGTACTCTTAAAGAACCTAAAGGTACACATGTGAACACTCATTTTATACGCTATGAAGGAAGCTCTTATCATCAGGATATTACAATACTATACGTGATATTAGTAAAGATAAATGTCTAAACTACATCTATTGTTGTAAAACATATGTAGGCCCAATTGCTATGTAAAAATAAAATACTTTTCAAATTGTGATTTTTGATACAGAGGATCTCCTTTTATTGCTTCTTGTAATAGCACACTCTTTTTCTTTTCGTTTTTAGATTTTTGCCATAGAGTGTGTGTGCTCCCTGTAGAGAGACAGAGAGAGAGAGAGTAAAAGGGAAAGGGAAAATAATCCCCTGGGGGAATGGTCATGCTACAATCTCTTCTCCTCTCTTCTCCTCCCAGGGTTTTGGCCATGTACCCACACAGTTCAATGTCATTTTTCAAGCCACTGGGTCTGGGACTCAAACTGTAATCAACCAAGTAGGAGTTTAGCATTTTGACCACCACACAACCTGTTGGTCCAACACAATCTTTTGTTGTTGTTGTTGTTGTTGTTGTTTAGGGTTTTTGTCATAGGGCATGCGCATTCACTGGAGAGAGACAGAGAAAGGGAAGTTTTTGTCATAGGGCATGCACATTCACTGGAGAGAGACAGAGAAAGGGAAAGTGAGAAATCATCCCCCTGGAGAGGTGGCCACACCCAACCCCCTTTCCTCCATTCTCCTTTCAGGATCTTGGGCATGCATGCACATGCACTGGCATTATTTTCAAGCCATTGTGTCTAAGGCTTGAATTATGGTCAGCTGTGTGGGAGTCCAGCACCTTAACCATTATGCCATCTGCCAACTTCCATATTTTTATAACTTTTTGGAGAGGTTTTCGCTATAGAGCGCAAGTGCTTACCAGAGAGAGAGAGACAGAGAGACAGAAAAAGAGAAATCACCCCCCTAGGGGGGATGGCCATTCTGCAATCCCTTCACCATTTTCCTCTCAGGATCTTGGGCACACACGCACACGCACCCTACATGAGTTTAAGCCACCGGGTCTGGGACTCGAACCATGGTTGACTACATGAGAGTCCAGCAATGTAGCCATTATGCCATCTGCTGGTCCCCATAAGCTCTCTTTTTCTTTTTTAAGTAAAAGTTTAGTCAATATAAAGGTCAGCTGGTGTGATGGTTAGGCTGCTGGATCTCAAATGGCCGAATGTATGGCTCAAGTCCTTGAGGCTTGAAAAACATACTGTGTGCATACATGTGTGCCCTAAATCCCAAGAGGAGAATGAGTGCATACATGTGTGCCCAAAATCCCAAGAGGAGAATGGAGGAGAAGGGACTGTGGCATGACATTCGTCCAGGGGGTGCTTTCTCACTTTCGTTCTGTCTGCCTCTCTCTGGCAAGTACATGTGCCCTACAGCAATAACAATAATAATAAAAAGTGAAAGCAGATAATTATTAAACTACAGAGAAATTTAAACAATTCTCCATTTACCTCTAAGAATCACATTACTTATTCAGGAGATATGTTTTGAATATTAAACATATGTAAATATTGCTTAATTTATTTTTGTTTAGTATCGAATTTTACTTGAACAAAATGAACAGTACCAGGAAAACCCTGTGAGTTTGCTATAATCATCTAATTTATTTTATAATTAAACATGTATATGGAAAATGCAAATGATACTTAAAATAGTTACTCTAAAAATCTAATAAATTAACAAATTAAATAATTATTCTACAAGAAGGCAGAAATCTTAACCTTTTCAGATTAAGAAATTCCAATAGGAGATTTTCTTTTTGTAGAAGAATTTTCCCAGGATGTTTTTTTCCTTCTAAAAATCATTCTTTGCAGTAGAGAAAACTTCACTTGTTCTTCCATGAATAAATAGAGACACAGTATTTCATTTCAAACTGGCGGGGTCTCATAGATTCCTTTTAGATGTATTTCAATATCTTGATAGAGGTAGAGTCTGAAGAAGGTCTCTTTCTGTTTCTTTTTGCATTCTTAGTTTAAAAATTACTAACGAGACTCAGTGCTAGTTTCTCTGTGACTACTTGTACTCAATCTTGCATTTTGGGGGCGTATTATTGAAAATTATTTTTATGAACAAAGAAACTAAATGAAGAATAAACCCAAGCTTTCCCATACAGCCTTCAAAACACACTTAAAGAGGGGCCAGCAGGTGGCATAGTGGTTAAGGAGCTGGACTCCAGTGTGGTGGATCGTGGTTCAAGTCCCAATTGCAGGAGCTTGAAACTCACACTAAGTGTGTGTGTGTGAGTGACCAAAATCCTGAGAGGAGAATGGAGAAAGGATTGCAGCATGGCCATCCTGCATAGGGGTGATTTCTCACTTTCTGTCTCTCTGTCTCTCCAGGGAGCACATGCACCCTACAGCAAAACTATCATGCATACACAACACCAAACACACACATACACACACACACACACACACACACACACACATACACACACAATCAGCCAAGAGTAAAACATTTTGAACCATTTAATATTGCACAAGGATGGGAAAAAATAAATATACATAATCAAATCCAACAGAATCAACTCTAGAACAATAAGTAGAGAATCAGATGGAGACAGTGAAAAACAGAAGAGAGTAAAGTTCTAAAAATATAACAGAAAGATTAGTCTAGCCATTAGCTGGGAAATAATGAAGGACAGGATTGAGACCTGATTGACCAAAGGACTGGCTTCTGGGAAATCCAAAGGCAAGAGTGGAAAGTACCCGAGAACAGAGGTCGTGCATTGCTTGGATTGGGGGAGGTGATAAAGAGCCCCTTAAATATGTGAAAAGGTAGTAAGAAGGTAGAAATTAAGAGTCCCAAAAGAAGAAAATCAAATCATAATGTCAGAAGACTTATGAGCCCCTCTGACAAGGTGTCCTTGAATAAGATAGCAACAACTACCACAAAAAAACTAGTGAATGAGATTTTAGGTTGGATTTACTGGAAAAAAAAAAAGTCCAAAATTGAACCCCACCTTGAGGCTTGAAAAACATACTGAGTGCATACATGTGTGCCCAAAATCCCAAGAGGAGAATGGAGGAGAAGGGACTGTGGCATGACATTCGTCCAGGGGGTGCTTTCTCACTTTCGTTCTGTCTGCCTCTCTCTGGCAAGTACATGTGCCCTACAGCAATAACAATAATAATAAAAAGTGAAAGCAGATAATTATTAAACTACAGAGAAATTTAAACAATTCTCCATTTACCTCTAAGAATCACATTACTTATTCAGGAGATATGTTTTGAATATTAAACATATGTAAATATTGCTTAATTTATTTTTGTTTAGTATCGAATTTTACTTGAACAAAATGAACAGTACCAGGAAAACCCTGTGAGTTTGCTATAATCATCTAATTTATTTTATAATTAAACATGTATATGGAAAATGCAAATGATACTTAAAATAGTTACTCTAAAAATCTAATAAATTAACAAATTAAATAATTATTCTACAAGAAGGCAGAAATCTTAACCTTTTCAGATGAAGAAATTCCAATAGGAGATTTTCTTTTTGTAGAAGAATTTTCCCAGGATGTTTTTTTCCTTCTAAAAATCATTCTTTGCAGTAGAGAAAACTTCACTTGTTCTTCCATGAATAAATAGAGACACAGTATTTCATTTCAAACTGGCGGGGTCTCATAGATTCCTTTTAGATGTATTTCAATATCTTGATAGAGGTAGAGTCTGAAGAAGGTCTCTTTCTGTTTCTTTTTGCATTCTTAGTTTAAAAATTACTAACGAGACTCAGTGCTAGTTTCTCTGTGACTACTTGTACTCAATCTTGCATTTTGGGGGCGTATTATTGAAAATTATTTTTATGAACAAAGAAACTAAATGAAGAATAAACCCAAGCTTTCCCATACAGCCTTCAAAACACACTTAAAGAGGGGCCAGCAGGTGGCATAGTGGTTAAGGAGCTGGACTCCAGTGTGGTGGATCGTGGTTCAAGTCCCAATTGCAGGAGCTTGAAACTCACACTAAGTGTGTGTGTGTGAGTGACCAAAATCCTGAGAGGAGAATGGAGAAAGGATTGCAGCATGGCCATCCTGCATAGGGGTGATTTCTCACTTTCTGTCTCTCTGTCTCTCCAGGGAGCACATGCACCCTACAGCAAAACTATCATGCATACACAACACCAAACACACACATACACACACACACACACACACACACACACACATACACACACAATCAGCCAAGAGTAAAACATTTTGAACCATTTAATATTGCACAAGGATGGGAAAAAATAAATATACATAATCAAATCCAACAGAATCAACTCTAGAACAATAAGTAGAGAATCAGATGGAGACAGTGAAAAACAGAAGAGAGTAAAGTTCTAAAAATATAACAGAAAGATTAGTCTAGCCATTAGCTGGGAAATAATGAAGGACAGGATTGAGACCTGATTGACCAAAGGACTGGCTTCTGGGAAATCCAAAGGCAAGAGTGGAAAGTACCCGAGAACAGAGGTCGTGCATTGCTTGGATTGGGGGAGGTGATAAAGAGCCCCTTAAATATGTGAAAAGGTAGTAAGAAGGTAGAAATTAAGAGTCCCAAAAGAAGAAAATCAAATCATAATGTCAGAAGACTTATGAGCCCCTCTGACAAGGTGTCCTTGAATAAGATAGCAACAACTACCACAAAAAAACTAGTGAATGAGATTTTAGGTTGGATTTACTGGAAAAAAAAAAAGTCCAAAATTGAACCCCACACACAAGTAAAGTATTAAGTGAGTGGGGTCAGAATAAACTGGAAAGAAAAAGTATGCAAGGAGACAAGGCAGAGAGAGAGGTTTGATGGGGCAGGGGAAGGTGGGGAGCTAGCCTGTGCTCTCAGACGAAGTACAGATTCATTTTGTCCTACAGGAAACCTTGGAGTGTAAATTAAGCAACAGCTTTTGCTGCACGTTAAGGCAAGAGAGCTAAGCTTCCGCTGCTTTACAGAGATCAAACACTGCGTTGTCATGGGGGACAGTTAAATTCCCAAGGTATATCTAGGTGATACCGTTTCAGCTACTCAAGAGCAAACTTCTGGAGAAATTTGAAGGTGTGAGCTATTAGCAGCAATAACCATACCTGATGCAGCAGGTTCTGCCAGTACCTGCAGGGAGTCATTGTACATGGTAGCAACCCACACACCTTAGCTCTCTACATTGAGAATTCATTACATTGAGACATTGAAAAATGGACACAATGTAGCCAGCTGACAAAATAAAAAGGAGGGTCAAAATATTTTGGCTCATGAAAATTCTCTACATTCACAAGTAGGAGGAAATAGGACACAATTGAATTACCTATCTCTCATCAGACATTCACAGATACAAAAAAATAATTGAGTACAGAATGCAAACTATCATAACTGGGGGAAAAACACAGCAATGAAATGAGAGTTGATACAACTTAGTCAAGAAATGGATGAAAAATAAAAAGTTACTGTAGCGAGGACAATTAAATTATGAGGTGCCTGGACAAAATTGATCTATCTAAAAATGTAATAAACATCATTGAACACTACACATGAATTCAGCCCTGGTGGTACAGTGGTAATGTGACAATCTGTGAAGCTGATGCCATGTGAATATGTCCTGGGTTCCCAAGGTCTTGTGCATGCCAGGTGTGTGTGTGTGTGTGTGTGTGTGTGTGTGTGTGTGTGTGTGCGTGTGCATATATACTCATGCCCTCCATCCTGGTTGGCAAACTAGAAACAGACACACAGTGAAGACCCTGTTGGGGGCGCCTGTCTTTCCCCTCTCTTCCTTTCTCTCTTTTATGGGAGAAATAAATTAACTAAATTTAAAAAATAATAAAATAAAGAGTCAGACGGTAAAAAGAGCAATGAAGAAGCCCTGTCATTACCATTACTGGATTTTGAACATAATGCAGAGCTTCACTTAAAAATGGACCAGCCCTGTAGAGCCCTGTCTCAGCACCATGCATTGGGAGACAGAACACTCATGGTCAACTGCAGTTTAAATCTCAGGCCCAGTGATTTGAAAAACACACAGGATGCCAAAATTCTGAAGGGAGGAGAAAAGGAGGAAAATCTGTTGTGGTGTGACTATGCCCTCTCAGGGGCCTGTTACTCTCTGTCTGGCAAATGCATGTACTCGCTTACAATGAGAAAGTGTAGAGCCCAGTGTGGCGGTGGTATATGCCCATAATCCCAGCTACTTGGGAACCTGAGGCAGGAGGATCACACCATAGTGAGTGTGTGTGTGTGTATAGTATGAGTACATGAGTATAGAGATAACCACTGGAACAGAAAAGAGTTTAACATGGAAACCATTAGAAACGCAGCATGGAGGGACCTGCAGTTAGCGTAATGGCTATGTCACTGGATTCCCATGTAGTGAACCACGGTTCGCATCCCAGACCCAGTGGCTTAAAACTCACGCTGGGCGCATGTGCATGCGTGCCCAAGATCCTGAGAGGAGAATGGAGGAGAAGGGATTGTGGTCTGGCCATCCTCCCCTGGGGGTCTGGCCATCCTCCCCTGGGGGTGATTTCTTGCTCTCTATCTCTCTGTCTCTCTCTGTCTGTCTGGCGAGCACGCGCGCCCTATCCCAAAAACCTCTAAAAAAAAGAAAGGAAAAAAAAAAAAAGAAAAGATGGAAATCCCAGATACAGTGTGTGAAAGAGTAGGGTCTGAGGAAGGACATTTAGAAGAAAAATAGGGAGGCAAAGCATTAATGGGACAAAGAAATGTGGTATTATCTGTTGAAGATATTTTATAGTTTTATCAACTGGACTAGGGAGAAATGTTCACCTGTTGAAATATTCATTTTGTAAGCTTAATAATGTGATTGAATGTATAAAAGAAAATGAAATTAAAAAATGTGAAAAAAGAGAAGAGTTTAACAGACCTACAGACATTTGATATATGCAATACATTATAGACAGAGAGGCAGGCAAACAGATAGATACAGATAGGTAGACTTAGACACCTGTCCATCTGTGTCTACATTTTCACTATTATATCTCCCAATGGTGAAAAAAAATGGGCAAAACGCTGACAATTTGCAAACCTCAATGGAAAAGCATGGGAGTGTTTGTTTTATTTAGGTCAAACTCTAATAATCTTTTTTTTGGAGATATTTTTGCGATAGGGCGCATGCGCTCGCCAGACAGACAGAGAGAGACAGAGAGACAGAAAGCGAGAAATCACCCCCCCAGAGGGGATGGCCATGCTGCAATCCCTTCTCCTCCATTCTCCTCTCGGGATCTTGAGCACGCATGCACACGCACCTGGCGTGAGTTTAAGCCACCAGGTCCGGGACTTGAACTGCAGTCGACTAAGTGGGAGTCCAGTGACATAGCCATTATGCTAACTGCTGGTCCCAGCTCAGATATTTTTACAAGTTAAAAATAATCAAATACTGGGCTAGCCAATGTCATGGTGATTTAAACAGCTGGACCCCACATAGCCACTCTGTGGTTCATGGCTCAGACACAAGGGCTTATAAAACAAGCCAGACACGTTTGCATGCTTGCCCAAATCCCAAAAGACGAAATGGAAAAGAGGGGATTACTGTGTGCCCATCCCCCACGAGGGGTGCTTTCTCTCTCTCTCTCTGTGTCTCTCTTCAGTGAGCACACACATTAAAAAATGGATTTTATTTTCCTTCCACCTACCCTATTCTTTTCACTTTTCTAAAGATGTGACATTCTTTAATAAAACGTTATAAAAAGTAACAGCATGTTTTTCTCAGAAAAAGATTCATATACTTAAATTTCTAAGAAGAAAATAAAGAAATGGGAAATAAAGAAAGGAAATTATTAAGAATTAGTTATGTCTTATAAACCATCTAGCCCTGGGACCAGCAGTTAGCATAATAGCTATGTCACTGGACTCCCATGTAGTCGACCACGGTTCGTGTCCCGGACCCGGTAGCTTAAAACTCACTCCGGGGCATGTGCATGCGTGCCCAAGATCCCGAGAGGAGAATGGAGGAGAAGGGACTGCGGCGTGACCACCCCCCCTGGGGGGGTGATTTCTCGCTTTCTATCTCTCTGTCTCTGTCTGTCTGGTGAGCGCACGCGCCCTGTAGCAAAAACCTCTCAAAAAAATAATAATAATAAGAAGAAGAGAACAGGTCACACCAGCCTGAGTTCACCATAGGAATTCTCAGATATGTTTTCAACCTTGGGGTTAATAGAATTTACTAAAATCATGCACGTTTATGAACATCTTAAGTAAGTAAAATACTTCAACTTCTTAAAGTTATTCATATTAAAAAGATGGAAAGGTATTGCAAAAGATATATTTATTTCTTAACAATGGAGTCTCACACTAATTTTGATGTGTTTTTAAGTTAAAAATAATTAGTGCATTAAAAAATTGATATTCACTTGTAAATGTAATGTCAATCAGTTTGGGAACCCATAATGTAGAGAGACAGAGGAACATCACGTTTTGAAAGGTACATTTTTGCACAAGATCTTAAATGAGGAGCCAGCAGGTGGCATGGTGGTTAAAGGCACCAGACTCTCAGATGGATGACCGCGGTTCGGATCCCAGACCTGGTGGTTTGCTTTCTTACTTTCTCTCTCTCTCACTCTCTGTTCTTCTCTGGTCAAATTGAAATAGATAAATAATTGAATTAAATTAAATTAAAGAAAATAATTCTTTAAAAAATCTTAAATGAATCACTGTGTTATATAAACATGGGGCAAGGAAGACCAAGAGAATAGAACTCCTCAGGGCTACCTGCTTGTAAAAAGAGTATATTCAGAGTTTCTCTTAGCAGAAGGGGTGAGGAGTCATCCAATTGAATTGAAAATTACTTGAAAATTACTTTATAATAACATAAACAACATTTGGCACATCAAGTCACCCTAAAAATAAACAATTACTGTGAGTGAAGTTAAGGATGAATGAAAAGGCAGCAGTTTAGTTACAACCAAGTGGCGAGGGTTAAACGGCATTTTACCAATTGTCGGAGCAAGTTCAAGGCACAGTCTCTGATTAAACCTCCTCTTTTTTTTTTTTCTACATGGCTTTTGTAGGGAGACCTTAGGAATATAATGGCTACTTGCTTAAACAGTTTTTGTGCCTGGAGATTTTGGATATTTTCCCTTAACAGACGTAACATAGAAATGTTCATTAATTGGTCAGTTTTATTGCTATTGTTTGTTTGCCCTTGTTTGTGTTAATACACTTCTGTGTGCCAGAACTCAGATCTCTTGGGTATTACCAGCTGAGGCTGCAGTGGTCCAATCATTCACGTTTATAAACGATGCTCTCTTCCTCTTCCTATGCCAGGTGTCCAATGTCTATGAGGGAGTTCTAGAACCATAAATCTGCAAGATTTCCTAAGTTTTAAAGTCACCCAAGAGTTAATTATTAGGGATAGCAATCTTTTGTTGTTGTTGTTTTAATTAATTAATTAATTAATATATATAGACATTCAATCCCATTGTTTAGCTTACAAAGTGAACATTTCAATATGTGAACATTTCTCCCCAGTCCAGTTGATCAAAATATCTTCAACCGATAACACGACACCTGCCCATCCTGCCAATGCTCTGTCTCCATATTCCTTCTCCAAATGTCTTTCCCCAGGCCCCTCCACACACACCATATCTGGCATGCACACCTGTCTCTTGTGTTTGTACATCCTTTAGTCAATCAGTTTCAGTCATCGAGTGCAGACACTCGGTGTATATTAAGTGGGGATTTTAAGAGAGCTGTTTGCTATAGAGAACAACAATTTTTAAAAAGAAACAGAATATGGTCAACTCTGGTGGGACAGGCAATAGGGCACTGCACCATAATACCATAGCCATACGAGAAGGGCCCAGGTCCAGATCCTGGGCCACCTTGAGTGTCTGAGGACATCATGCTGTCCCTGTTACAGCTGGCTGGAAGGCTGAGGGGGAAGGGAACATGGCATGGTGAGACGTGTAAGGGTACTTTTCTTTCTCATTAAAGGAAGGAAGGAAATACACATCAAAAACAGGAACAAGGGACCAGAAGATGGCTACATCGCTGGACTCCCATGTAGTTGACTGTGGTTCGAGTCCCGGACCCGGTAGCTTAAACTCATACTGGGAGTGTGTGCGTGTGTGCCCAAGATCCTGAGAGAAGAATGGAGGAGGAGGGATTGCGGCGTGACCATCTCCCCTGGGGGGTGATTTCTCATTTTCTGTCTCTCTGTCTCTCTCTGTCTTTCTGGCGAGCGCACATGCCCTATAGCAAAAACCTCTCTCTCTTAAAAAACAGAACAATCATATTGTTTTTCATATACTTTTTGTTCCTCTTAATTGGCTTCCCTTTAGTAGTAGGTGACCAGCTCTGGAGAGTCACTGGCTGTTTGGGGCGGTCCAGAGGGTCTGACTGGCTCGAGTTCAGGTTCTGAGGAAGCAGCTTATTTCCTGAGGCTTCACTTGTACATGTTCATTCTGGGTCATCTGATACGACAGCACTTTCCTTCAGGATATCATCCCCGCACCAGGACCCTTCCCTCCTCATTTCTTTTTTTTTTTTGGAGAGATTTTCACTGTAGGGCGCGTGCGCTCGCCAGACAGACAGAGAGAGACAGAGAGACAGAAAATGAGAAATCACCCCCCAGGGGAGATGGTCACGCCGCAATCCCTTCTCCTCCATTCTCCTCTCGGGATCTTGGACACGCACGCACACGCGCCCAGCGTGAATTTTTAAGCCACCGGGTCCGGGACACGAACCGCGGTCGACTACGTGGGAGTCCAGTGACATAGCCATTACGCTAACTGCTGGTTCCCCCCTCCTCATTTCTAACAGGAGAATTTCAATTCATCTTTAAGGCCAGCTCAGGCCACATGGAACATTCTTATCCCACAGCAGATGTCACATAGAAATGTTAATGAACTGGTTAGTTAGCCTGGCAATGTAAAAATAGCTTTGATTTGACAAACACTTCAGATCCACAATTTTATACCTTATAAGATATAATGATAACCTTTCAAAAACCCAGAACAACATCAACTTTCTTGTTTGTGTTGTCTATTTTCTTTGTTTCCCTGAATATATCTTGAATTAAAAAAATAAAACTTGTATTTTCCTTCTGTCACATGGATATTCTTATTAGAACTTATAATTAAATATCCCTTCAGCTGTGGAACTAAAGGAGCTTCAAGCAACATATAGCAATGCACCCGATTTCTATTAAGTTGTCTGGCTCACAGCTTTCAACGTAAACAGTAAGAAATATTCCTGAAGCAATTTAAATTAGTTTTCTTCAATTTACAACTTCAAGAAGCTGTATATGAAATTCACGTATGACCTGATTGCCAGTCTACTGTAAATTTACTTTTCTAAGAAATTTAGGTTTTATTTTATTTGACAATGAAATTTTATTTTATCTGAAAATGTGTTTCTGAGACTGTTTGACTACTCTTCAGAACATTTTATACATTCAAAGATGTTATCATTATTCATATCAAGGAAATGATTTCACCAAAAAGTTAGTATTTGCATCCAATTAAATTAAAAAAAAAAAAAAACTTTCAAACTGTCATTTCTTTCATTATATAATGTTATAAAGAAATAAAATTTTGGAGACTATATTTTTTTTTTGAGAGTTTTTTGCTATAGGGCATGTGTGCTCGCCAGAAAGAGAGAGACAGAGAGACAGAGAACTAGAGATCACTCCCCAGGGGAATGGCCACGCTGCAATCTCTTCTCTCATTCTCCTCTTGGGATCCTGGGCATGCATGCACATGTGCTCGGCATGAGTTTAAGCCAGTGGGTCCAGGACTCGAACCACAGTTGACTACATGGGAGTCCAGCAACGTAGCCATTACTCCAAGTGCTGGTCCCAAGCCTATATATTTATGATAACAAATGTATCATAAATTATTTGAAAGCTGTATGTGAAGATGTGAAGATTTTATTTGCTTAACTCGTCATTTTAAAAATTATTTGAAAATGTCATTGAACCGTCAGCCCAGGAGTCTAGTGGTTAAGGTGAGATGGCTCCCACACGGCCGACCTTGGTTTGAATTCTGGTCATAGCAGCTTGGAGCACATGTTGGGCACATAGTCATGCATGCCCCAAATTCTGACAGGATGGAGAAATCAAGAAGGGGGATTACAATGTGACATTCCCCATTGGAGGAATTCTCCCTCTTCCTCTCTCTCTCTCTCTCTCTCTCTCTCTCTGGTGAGTGCACGCTTTCTCTGGCAATTAGAAAAATGTGTTTATTAAATATCTATAATGCAAATAATATTCTTAATTCTCACAGGTTTTTTCTGATAACTAATTACAACAACAACAAATAAACTAGGGGACAGTGGCTCCGCAAATCTCACTCACATGGGAAAGGTCCAGTTTGTGTAGAATTTCCTGAGTACACTAGGCACACGTGTACCCACGCTCTGGGACTGGCTGAGGCTAAGGGTGCCTCAGAGCCCTGTTGGCTGTGCCATCTTTCTTTCACACATGGAAGAAAGAAACCTGTTTTTTTAAATGATGCTTTTAAAAATAAGTTTATTTAGCTATTTCTTCCATGTGCGAAAGGCAGAGAGAGAGGCAGAACTCCTAGCAGATCTTGACACCAAGATCTACCTCAGCCTCAGAGGATCATGGGTACATGCATGCCTCATGTACTTGAGGAGGTCCCCAGATAGGAACCCTCCCATGCAGATCGGTCTCGCAGAGTTTCACATTTTGCCAGTGTCACTCTCCAAACTACATGCTTTCAATGTGTTGCTTTTTGTTGTTGTTTTGTTTGTTTTGGGGAAGTTTTTTCTATAGGGCGCATGCGGTCGCCAGAAAACCAGAGAGCGACAGAGAGACAGAAAGCAAGAAATCACCCCCTGGGGGGATGGTCACACCACAATCCCTTCTCCTCCATTCTCTAGGGATCTTGGGCACGCACACACACGCGCCCAGTGTGAGTTTAAGCCTACAGATCCAGGACTGGAATCGCTGTCAACTACATGGGAGTCCAGCGACATAGCCATTATGCCATCTCCCTTATGTGTTTTTTTTTAAATTGTTTATTATGAAATACAAAGTCTTATGAAAACTAGAATTTCTTTTGCAATACATTACTTATATAAGCAATTTTAGTAAACATTCTTAAAACATTTTTTCCTGAATTAAATATATAGCATATTTAGTTTAAAATATTCTATAGTTACATAAGTAAGCACTCAATAGGCAAATATTAAGGTAATATAAAACATCTAAAAATCTGACTTGGGACAATAGCCAGTAAAGGCTCTAATAGACCAAGTTGTTGAATTATTTGTCCATAGCTGTCTTCCTTTAATATTTTTTTCTCAGTAAGTTATTATAGCTGCCAATCCCAGTTTAAGGGAGGAGGTCCCCAGATAGGAACCCTCCCATGCAGATCGGTCTCGCAGAGTTTCACATTTTGCCAGTGTCACTCTCCAAACTACATGCTTTCAATGTGTTGCTTTTTGTTGTTGTTTTGTTTGTTTTGGGGAAGTTTTTTCTATAGGGCGCATGCGGTCGCCAGAAAACCAGAGAGCGACAGAGAGACAGAAAGCAAGAAATCACCCCCTGGGGGGATGGTCACACCACAATCCCTTCTCCTCCATTCTCTAGGGATCTTGGGCACGCACACACACGCGCCCAGTGTGAGTTTAAGCCTACAGATCCAGGACTGGAATCGCTGTCAACTACATGGGAGTCCAGCGACATAGCCATTATGCCATCTCCCTTATGTGTTTTTTTTTAAATTGTTTATTATGAAATACAAAGTCTTATGAAAACTAGAATTTCTTTTGCAATACATTACTTATATAAGCAATTTTAGTAAACATTCTTAAAACATTTTTTCCTGAATTAAATATATAGCATATTTAGTTTAAAATATTCTATAGTTACATAAGTAAGCACTCAATAGGCAAATATTAAGGTAATATAAAACATCTAAAAATCTGACTTGGGACAATAGCCAGTAAAGGCTCTAATAGACCAAGTTGTTGAATTATTTGTCCATAGCTGTCTTCCTTTAATATTTTTTTCTCAGTAAGTTATTATAGCTGCCAATCCCAGTTTAAGGCAGAAAAACAACCCTCTAGGAGTAACCTATTGTATCTCTCTCTTTTTTTTGAATTCATGATGGAGTGTATGTATGTCCTCATGAGACAGTGACGGACAGAGATGAGTACCCTCCACTGGGTCTGGTCATGCTGCAGTCTGCTTCCTCCGGTCCTTTACCCTTCACCCTTGGGATCTTAGGCACTTTTGAGTATGTGTGGCATGTTTTGAGATGAATGGGCCAGGGATTAAAATCATGTTCTGCATGTGGGATTTGAGTTCTCATTTTTCTTTTTTTGAGAGAGAGATTTTTGCTATAGGAGGGTGCGTGTGTTCACAGAAAGACAGAGACAGAGAGACAGAAAGCGAGAAATCTCCCCCCAGGGGGGATGGCCATGCCGCAATCCCTTCTCCTCGATTCTCCTCTTGGGATCTGGGGCACGCATGCACACACGCCCAGTGTGATTTTTAAGCCTCATACGAACCGTGGTTGACTACATGGGAGTCCAGCAACACAGCCATTATGCTAACTGCTGGTCCCTTGACTTCTCTTGAGTAGCATATTACCACTGTACTACGGAGCTGGCCCAAGTTATATTAGTCTTCATGATACCGATACCTGAAGACCAAGGCCAGCTTTCTCCCTTCCCTACTTGCTGATCTGTAAGTCAAGATGGTTTTGAAATGCTCACTGTAGTGACTTTTCTTTCTAACCCATTAAGTCGAATAAATATTAAAATAGTAAACTTTCAGATCCTGGTCTACTTGATTAAAAAAAATGGAAATTACACACATTTAGAGTTGTTCTCCAAACTTTACACAGAGCACTGAGATGTCTAATGAAGCTCAGGATCTTTCTTTTCTATGTGAATCCATTAAAAACACAAAGTATGCAAAGCTCTGAGGCTAAAATAGAACCTAGACAAAGCTAAAGGACAGAGGTGGTCACAGCATTCTAATCCTCTTGGTAAGGATTCTTTTATTATGACCCAAGGTTTCTTGTGTCTTAATTTTCTTTTCCTTTCTTTCTTTTTTCTTTTTTAATTATGAAGGTTATAGGAGGGTGCGTGTGTTCACAGAAAGACAGAGACAGAGAGACAGAAAGCGAGAAATCTCCCCCCAGGGGGGATGGCCATGCCGCAATCCCTTCTCCTCGATTCTCCTCTTGGGATCTGGGGCACGCATGCACACACGCCCAGTGTGATTTTTAAGCCTCATACGAACCGTGGTTGACTACATGGGAGTCCAGCAACACAGCCATTATGCTAACTGCTGGTCCCTTGACTTCTCTTGAGTAGCATATTACCACTGTACTACGGAGCTGGCCCAAGTTATATTAGTCTTCATGATACCGATACCTGAAGACCAAGGCCAGCTTTCTCCCTTCCCTACTTGCTGATCTGTAAGTCAAGATGGTTTTGAAATGCTCACTGTAGTGACTTTTCTTTCTAACCCATTAAGTCGAATAAATATTAAAATAGTAAACTTTCAGATCCTGGTCTACTTGATTAAAAAAAATGGAAATTACACACATTTAGAGTTGTTCTCCAAACTTTACACAGAGCACTGAGATGTCTAATGAAGCTCAGGATCTTTCTTTTCTATGTGAATCCATTAAAAACACAAAGTATGCAAAGCTCTGAGGCTAAAATAGAACCTAGACAAAGCTAAAGGACAGAGGTGGTCACAGCATTCTAATCCTCTTGGTAAGGATTCTTTTATTATGACCCAAGGTTTCTTGTGTCTTAATTTTCTTTTCCTTTCTTTCTTTTTTCTTTTTTAATTATGAAGGTATATAAGGAAGTAAAGGGGATTGATACAATAGTATTATACTTGAACTTCATTATTAAATATTTTGAAAGGTTCAGGGTGAGGCGGTGGCATAGCAGTTAAGGTGCTGGACTCTCACATGGATGACTGTGGTTTGAGTCCCAGACCTGATGGCTTGAAATTCATGCCGCATATATGTGCATGTGTGCTCAAAGCCCAGAGAAGAAAGTGGAGGAGAATAGATTGCTGTGTGATCATTTCCCCTGGGGGGGGGGTCATTTCTCACTTTCTCCCTCTTTATTTCTCTCTCTGTCTCTCTGGTGAGTGTATGTGCCTTATAGAAAAAAGAAATTCTCTTAAAAATAAAAAAAGTTTCTCTAAGTCAGGATTCGCCTATACATATGGCTTATATTCCATTGTATAGAACATTTCATGTGGAAAATTAGGCTTCTGTAAAGCCTAATGATTGATTATTCCCAATTGCTGTCAATGCAGAACCCTTGGAATAATATTGCTTTTATTCAAAAGTACGATTCGCAAAGATTTAGGCCATATTATGAATTTCACAATTTACAGTGTATAGGTGAGATCACAATGAATTTCATACCCGTAGGGAGAGTGACAGCTTTGGGTGGAGAGTGGGATGGATAAAGTGGAGTTACTCAATGAAGAACTAAGTGTAATGCACAAGTGGATATGGGAATAAAATCAACAGATCAAAGTATAGAGGAGCCAGCCGGAAGAGTGGTGGTTAAGGCACTGAACTTCCATACAGCTGACAGTGGTTTAAGTCCCAGACCTGGTGGCTTGCTTTTTCACTTTCCCCCTCTCTCTTTTGCTTTGTCTCTCTCTGGTGAGCACATATCCCTATTGCAAATTAAATAATATTAATAATAAATTAAATTAAATTAAAGATTAAAGTATAGAGAAAAAGAAAGTCTCTTT
>NW_006208732.1:662352-669740 GCF_000334495.1 Tupaia belangeri chinensis
TTATTTATTTATTTATTTTGGAGAGGTTTTTGCTATAGGGCGTGTGCACTTACCTGAAAGACAGAGAGAGACAGAGAGACGGAAAGCGAAAAATCAGCCCCCAGAGGGGATGGCCACGCCGCAATCCCTTCTCCTCCATTCTCCTCTCAGGATCTTGGGCACGCACGCACTCGCGCCTGGTATGAGCTTAAGCTACCGGGTCCTGGACTTGAACCGCTGTCGACTACATGGGAATCCAGTGACATAGCCATTACGCTAACTGCTGGTCCCTGTTTCTCATATTTAAACTGAAAAAAAAAATCTCCTCAAATGTTATCTTTCTTCCACTGAGAGCTTCTCAACCTCAGATGGAAAATAATTGCTTACAAATATTTCTTTAATATTTCTCTTAAAATTTGACTTTGACAGAAAGAGTTCAAAAACTAAAGATGGAAAGATGGAAATAAAAAGCCTAAAGAGTCAAAGAATTTAACAAATATATTTTATAAAGGATACCTTTGGATAACCGTCCCACCCAGTCCAGCTCTCTTGAATTTGTAAGAAGTATCATGCATGTTTTTACCACTGGAAAATAAGGCCCAAGTGGGAAATCAAAATTCATTTGTCATTTGTTTTGTTTTGTTTTTCATCTTTGGCACTGGGAAGCTGTTGGCAGTTATCACAGTATCCGCGCAAGTCACTCTTTTGCGAGTCGAGAATGTTAAAGCGGTGGTAGAGGAAAAGATAACATTTGGAAGAGGATAAAAATATAAGATTATAGCAGAGAAAACAATTCAATTATTTCTTCTAAGAAAAAAATGAAATAAAAATAGAGCTATAAGTCTGAGATAAAGACAATACTGGTGGCTTTTATGAACTAGAATAAGATGCTAAAATGAATCTAAAGTCTCTCCGCAGGGGTTCCTTATGCATGTAAAAGATTGTCAGACATCTTTTAAAGGATAATTTTTTTTTCCGAAAGTGCAAGAAATAGTCTAAATAACCTCTCAAGGTCCTTTTGTTCCTGTCTTTTAATTACTATTTAAAAGAAATCAAGAATTAAATGCCTCTATGACTCACAATATCTCAGTGCACTGACCTGGGCTTTGTAACTTTCTAGCTAATCTATTTTAACTAGATGGGAACAGAAAAAATGAATTGCAAAACATGTTAATGAGATCAAAGATCTCAATATATCTTGCATGTTTGCAAGACCCAGAGGTCAAAATCTAAAGAAGGTGGAGGAATAAAATAGAGATGAATGAAGAGAGTATCGTTCAGTGCTTAACCATTCAATGTAGATGCTAAGGATGAGGGGATAAGCAATTTTATTTGACTATACATGTGATAAAGACATACTTTGGTCAAAAAGTTCCTTTGTATGGGTCATTATGACTGAACGAAGTCACATTTTATCTGACTAAAGATTTTATTTCCTTATTATGACCCGACAGTCGATGTTTCCAATTATAAAAATCATCTCTGAATAGCAGAGATAATTAATTGAAACTGTAATCCTCACAAGAAATACATATCACTACATTTGATTCAAATCTTTCACATTAATTATCAAGTGCATTTTTTCAGAAAGTACACTATTTCAAGATTCTCTTTTAGTCATCATCTCTGTCATGGGCTGATATTAAAAGACAAATGAAGCTTTGATTTTTGAAGATGTATCTATAATAGATATATTAATTAATTTGAAATCTGTATAAAAACTAATGTTGAAAATATTGTCACAACTTGATGCTTGAATTAATTTTCTTTAAATTCACCAGATCTCATTATTTTTATTATGTAGGTAGTTATAATCATATATGTGTATATATATATTTTTTTTTTGAGAGAGAGAGAGATTTTTGCTATAGGGCACATGCATTTGCCTGAGACAGAGAGAGAGAGACAGAGAGAGAGAAAGTGAGAAATCACTCCACCAGGGGGAATGGCCACACTGCAATCTCTTCTTCTCCCTTCTCTTCTCAATCTTCTCAAGATTTTTGCACATGCACTGCGCCTAGTGTGAGTTTTAAGCCTCCAGGTCCAAGACTCAAACCATGACCGACCATGTGGGAGTCCAGCCCTACAATCACTATGCCACCTGCTGGCCCCACAGTGATATATTTTAACGTTTAAAAAATTAACAGAAATCAAATTGGGAAGAGAAGTGGTAGGGTAGGAAAGATGCTTGAGAAGGTTGCATAGAAAGAGAAAATATCAAACTGATTATCATTCTCATTAAGGCAAGTGTGGTAGCCTGTGTGTGTACGTGTGTGTGTGTATATGCACATGCATAAACACGTCATCTACATTTTGTCATTAAGAATTCTTTCCATAGACTGATCTCTAAGATGACAAGTAACAGTATGTCGCAAAGCCTAGTTTTCAACTTCATCCAAATTCCTACAGGCCTGCCAGTCAAGAGTTCCTTCTGTACAATATTTTTTCTCTCTGCTTCCAATATCTAAACATCATCCCTTCTCCATATGCCTCTTTCCTTCATTTATCCTTGCAGAAACAAATCTCTACATTTTTACAGCCTCAAGATGCTAGCTGCTCATTGCAATCTGCTGTTTCTGTCCCACGTATGACGTCAGTAGCTGTTGTGATTGTTTGTGTTCTCTGTGCCAAACATAGTTGTTAATATATAAATGTATTAACTTAACATTCAATGCAATTGCCTTTGGTAGGTACTGTTATTATTTTTTCATCTATAACTGAAAAAAAAAAAAAAAAAACCTGACAGGCAAGAATGTTTAAGTTCCTGGGCCAAAAATACTCATCTAGTAAGTGGAGAAGCCAGAATTAAAACCTCGGAAAAATTTAATTCCTTGCTTCTACCTTTTCTACTGTACACGGTGCTACAGACAGCCTCATGTGAGAACCCTGCAAACACACTCTCAATAGAAGAAACATTGGCAAATCATTGGCAATGGGTTCTAGCTATGAACCTGCAAAAAAGTCAGTTTTCCACGTATAAATCACAATCATTACCCTGGTAGATTTAGCACAATGCTCTCAGAAATTACAATCAACTCTCTCCTAAAGATCATTTGACTATCATTGTGTCTACCATTTTCTATTTATTGTCATTTTATGAATACTTTTATTTATTTATTTATTTATTGGAGAGATTTTTGCTATAGGGTGCATGCACTCGCCAGAGAGACAGAGAGAGAGAAATCACCCCCCAGAGGGGATGGCCACGCTGCAATGCCTTCTCCTCCATTCTCCTCTCAGGATCCTGGGGCACGCACGCACACGTTAAAGCCACCGGTTCCAAGATTTGAACCACAATCAACTACATGGGAGTTCAGAGACATAGCCATTGAGCTAATTGCTGGTCCCATCAATACTTTTCTTATGACCCATGCATAATGGTTTATTTTAGCCCTAAACTACTATTTTTATCCAACAAATTCTATTAGTTAAAACTAAAAAATTAAGGTCATGTTATCTTTTTTGTTTTGTTTTGTTTTGTTTTGGAGAGATTTTTGCTATAGGGTGTGTACACTCCCCAGAACGACAGAGAGAGACAGAGACAGAAAGCAAGAAATCACCCCCCAGGGGGGATGGCCACACCACAATACCTTCTCCTCCATTCTCCTCTTGGGATCTTGAGCACACATGCACATGTGCCCAGCATGAGTTTAAGCAACCGAGTCCAGGACTCAAACCACGGTCAACGACATGGGAGTCCAGCAACATAGTCATTACACCAACCGCTGGTCCCAGGTCATGTTATCTTATACTTAAAATTATTTTTATCCTGAGAAGTGAGTGAGTTATGGAGATTAGACTATTGGATTTAGAATAAAATCTCTGGGTTTTAAAGCTGGGTCTGGTGCCACATACTGGGTACTTCATGTAGATCACTGCACAATTTTACTGTCTATCCCTGAAATGCAGTCAGTACTTAGTCTTTCGGTGTCTTGAGTTTTAAATTCGCTGGAATACACAAAAATCATACTAAAAGACTCGTACATTTTTAGAGTTATTGGTCCTGCTATTCTGCTGTAGGTCATCTTTGCTATGTGATTATTTGATATTAATCTGTTTCAACCTTTGCCAAAACTCCACCAACTGACACGTGAATTTTAATGTATATGCTGCATATTTAAGGGTACTTAAAATGATTAAACAAAACATATTCATGAGTATTCTTTCCTTAATTCTGATAATGAGGACAGGAATACAAGAGGTTTTCAAAAAGTTCATAGAAAAAATGGAATTGAAGTATAAATTTATTTTTGGTGCAAAAAAATTTGAAGCACATGTGTGAATTTTTTTTTCCTATAACACATATTTTCTTTCTTTCTTTTTTTTCAGAGAGATTTTTGCTATAAAGCGCATGTACTCACATGGAGAGACAGAGAGACAGAAAGTGAGAAATCACCCCCGGGGGGGATGGTCACACAACAATGTCTTTTCCTTCATTCTGCTCTGCAGGATTTTGGGCAGCCATGCATACATGCCCAATGTGAGTTTGAAGCCACTGGGTCTGGGGTTTGAACCATGGTTGGCCATGTGGGAGTCCAGCAACATAACCATTGCACCATCTGCTTGTCTCTCCATAATGCATATTTTCTACAACATTTGAGGGCCTTGTGCAATGGCCCAGATACTTGGCTTTCTATACCTATCTTTAATTTGTGTAGCTGTGGGTTTCTTTATGTCATTTGTTTATTATAAAATTGTGGGAGAATTGAGTTAGTTCAGGAACTTGATTTGATTTGCAGAAATATGATCTGAACTTGCAAAAAACCAACGTTGAGTGACTTAGCAGACAAATGGTACCAGCAGGACACGTTCAACTGTCTCTGCTATTCCAGGTGGAACAATTCACGATTGCTTTGAACAGTTTACCAGGTATGTTTTATTTATGTGTTACACTCAATCGCAGTTCGGTCATATTATCTTGCTATTTACCACCAATTATCCCCAGATGCACTGAACTTTGTAAGCCAAATTGAACCATCTGCTATATACAGAAAACTGAATTTTTTGAAATGTTTTCATCTCAGGAAAAAAAGAGAAATGTTTACATTTACTGAAAATTTTTGGTGATTTGCAACAGTCATTTAAAATCTGTTTCCATAAAGCTGTGGTGTATAGAGAGCAAATGGATTCACGAGTGGGATGACTATTCTACCAAATTATTTCTCTTCCCTGGTCTTGGCCTTATTAGGGAACTCCCCAGACAACTTTTAAAGGTCAACGTTTCAGCACTAACATTCTGGCTATTACTGAAATTGTCACTATAATCAAAGCACACTTCCAAAATTAATTAGCTAGACACATAAACAAATAAATATGATATAATGTCAAAATCAAAGCAAATTCTAAGTGTCATGGGTACACAGAAGGTGATAGAATTGGAAGGGTAAAATGAGAAGTCACTTTCGGGACCAGCAGTTAGCATAATGGCTATGTCACTGGACTCCCATGTAGTCGACTGCGGTTCGAGTCCCGAACCCGGTGGCTTAAACTCATTCCGGGCGCGTGTGTGTGTGTGCCCAAGATCCCGAGAGGTGAATGGAGAAGGGATTGCGGGATGGCCATCCTCCCTGGGGGGTGATTTCTCGCTTTCTGTCTCTCTCTGTCTGGCGAGCACACGTGCTCTATAGCTAAAACCTCTCAAAAAAAAAAAAATAAAAAAAAGAAAAAAAGAAAAATAAAAAACAGTGGTTTATAAGAAGTAGGTTAATACGTGTGTTGCTATTTAACTCGTTATTTCCCTGTACCTGGTTCTTCTTGGTTCTCTTCGTTCTCTAATTCTTTGGCTGCGAAGACGTCTTTAATGGAAATTAGGTCACTTTTTAAGAGTTCCAGCTTCTCTCCATCAAGTGATGCTAAAAAGGACTGAACCTGCAAGGAAAAAATAGGTCAGCATAACTGTCATCTTTTCCTCTCTTTAATAACATTTATGTCCCGCCGCCCCCAGTTTTCTAGGACCGAAGTGATTCGGTGTAAGTAACACGGAGCAGAATGTCAGCCTTGCCGCCGATGAACTCTGGGACTTCTGGGAAGTTACATAAGCTCCCTGGGCTTCAGTTTTCTTTTGTTCTTTCTTTTTTTTTTTTTTTTAAGAATTATTTAATTCTACTTTTTATTACTATTACTATTATTATTATTATTATTTAATTTTGATCAGACGGAGAGGGACCAGACAGAAAAGGTAAGTGAGAAAGGAAGCTGCCAGGTCCAGGACTCAAACTGTAGTTGGCCATGTGAGGATCCAGTGCCCTTAACCACCACGCCACTCACCAGCCCCGGTTCCTCAGTTTTTAGAGTGAGATCCGTACTTCCTTGTGATCTTTTTTTAGCAGGAAATGAGATAGAAAATATCAAGTGCACTTTGTACACAGCAGATGCTAAGTAAGTGGTAGGTGGGCAGCTCTTCCACCACGCTCCTCAAGAACACACTAGAGTAGGGGCAGCAGATGGCTCAGAGGTTACGTAGCCGGACTCCCACATGGTCAGCCGTGGCTCAAGTCCTGGTGGCTTGAAAATATCACTGGGCACACATGCGTGCGTGCCCAAGATCCCAGGAGGAGAATGGAGGAGAAGGGATTGTGGCATGGCCATTCCCCCCTAGGGGGAGCAATTTCTCATATTCCCTCTCACTGTCTCTGTCTCTTTCTCTGGCGAGTGCACATACTCCTCTCTGCTCACTGTCATCAAAACCTCTCTTTTGAAGGCAAGAACTTATAAACACACACACTCTCTCTCTCTCTCTCTCTCTGGGGGCCAGACAATGTCACTGCAGTCAAATGTGACACCCTACAAGGCTGACTCATGTGGGAAAGTTCCAGGTTCGTGTCCAGAGACCTCCCTGATGATGCTGAGCATGCATACCCCACGATCCAGGGCTGACTGGGACTGGAGTGGATCGTGCCATCGGGGTAGGGGGTGTTTCTCTGTCTCTTTAACTCATGGAATAAATAAATACATAGATCAACTTAAAACACAAACACAACTCAGTTCCAATATTGGGTTCAAATGTCAGCTCCTTATTTACTAATGTGTGACCTTGGGTAATTCATGTCGCCTCTTTCCTTGTCTTGCATCCACCTCAGAGGGTTTGTGAGGGTTAAATGAAATAGTGAACTTAAAGTCCTTACAGTGATGGTTAGGAGATTACACATATAGGCAGGTACACATAAAACATGCTTTATACGGTCAGATAAATTCCTATCTGCATTTGTTAGATGTGGATGATTGCATCCGAGCTACAAAATTGCACAGGACATCTTTTTATGCATTGTAAAAATGACTTTGGGGGCCAGCCCAGTGGCATAGTAAAGGGAGCCAGAGCCCACACGGGCAATTGTGGTTTGAATTCTGGTCCCAGTAGCATGAAAAAACCCATCAGGTACGTGTGTGTGTGTGTGTGTGTGTGTGTGTGT
>NW_006208732.1:670656-701509 GCF_000334495.1 Tupaia belangeri chinensis
ACATGGAGAGACAGAGAGACAGAAAGTGAGAAATCACCCCCGGGGGGGATGGTCACACAACAATGTCTTTTCCTTCATTCTGCTCTGCAGGATTTTGGGCAGCCATGCATACATGCCCAATGTGAGTTTGAAGCCACTGGGTCTGGGGTTTGAACCATGGTTGGCCATGTGGGAGTCCAGCAACATAACCATTGCACCATCTGCTTGTCTCTCCATAATGCATATTTTCTACAACATTTGAGGGCCTTGTGCAATGGCCCAGATACTTGGCTTTCTATACCTATCTTTAATTTGTGTAGCTGTGGGTTTCTTTATGTCATTTGTTTATTATAAAATTGTGGGAGAATTGAGTTAGTTCAGGAACTTGATTTGATTTGCAGAAATATGATCTGAACTTGCAAAAAACCAACGTTGAGTGACTTAGCAGACAAATGGTACCAGCAGGACACGTTCAACTGTCTCTGCTATTCCAGGTGGAACAATTCACGATTGCTTTGAACAGTTTACCAGGTATGTTTTATTTATGTGTTACACTCAATCGCAGTTCGGTCATATTATCTTGCTATTTACCACCAATTATCCCCAGATGCACTGAACTTTGTAAGCCAAATTGAACCATCTGCTATATACAGAAAACTGAATTTTTTGAAATGTTTTCATCTCAGGAAAAAAAGAGAAATGTTTACATTTACTGAAAATTTTTGGTGATTTGCAACAGTCATTTAAAATCTGTTTCCATAAAGCTGTGGTGTATAGAGAGCAAATGGATTCACGAGTGGGATGACTATTCTACCAAATTATTTCTCTTCCCTGGTCTTGGCCTTATTAGGGAACTCCCCAGACAACTTTTAAAGGTCAACGTTTCAGCACTAACATTCTGGCTATTACTGAAATTGTCACTATAATCAAAGCACACTTCCAAAATTAATTAGCTAGACACATAAACAAATAAATATGATATAATGTCAAAATCAAAGCAAATTCTAAGTGTCATGGGTACACAGAAGGTGATAGAATTGGAAGGGTAAAATGAGAAGTCACTTTCGGGACCAGCAGTTAGCATAATGGCTATGTCACTGGACTCCCATGTAGTCGACTGCGGTTCGAGTCCCGAACCCGGTGGCTTAAACTCATTCCGGGCGCGTGTGTGTGTGTGCCCAAGATCCCGAGAGGTGAATGGAGAAGGGATTGCGGGATGGCCATCCTCCCTGGGGGGTGATTTCTCGCTTTCTGTCTCTCTCTGTCTGGCGAGCACACGTGCTCTATAGCTAAAACCTCTCAAAAAAAAAAAAAAAAAAGGTTGGGAAGTCACTTTCTAGAAAGGACTCTGGAGAAGGCAACTTAGCACGCATGCAAAAGCGCATGGTTTGCTGGAGCAGGAAAATTAATTTGGAAGAGAAGAGATGAAGTGGGAATTGACAGAGCAGCTAACCTTGATTTCTTTCATGGCTGATGTTCGATGAAGGAATCCAACTTAGGTCTGTGACATATTGATGTCTCCAGTATTTCAATCCTGCCGATATGTACAGAGCTCTCATCATTTCTTATTTCGAGCATGGTCATGTCTTTCTTTCTTGACTCCTAGCGTGCAGCCTCTACGCTTCCCAAACTGATTTATGTTCTTTGACCAAATCATTTCCTTGACCAAGCATTTCATCAATTAAAATCTATCGCTTTTCAATAACAGTTTATTGGTTCGTTGTTAGCAACAACTGAACATCATTGTATAAGAATGCTTGTCACTTAGCTATAGCATTTACCGTAGTGTAAACTCCAGGAGGGTAAAGACAAGTGCACTTTGTTTACAGTTATAACAGTTATAATCCTATTATCTTCAAGGATAGGATGCCCAGCCCATAGTAAGCAGTCAAACTATTTTAGAAAAGAATACTTGTCTCTGCTTATCATCCCACTAGATGAAATTTCATATCCCTCCCACTGATAAAAATCATCTATTTTTCTATCTTTATTAATTGCTTTTCTTGTTTCTATCCTAGTCTGGAGAGTTGGCCCACCAAATAATGTATGTGTCACTACTTCAATTCCATCCTAACTCAGGTGCAAACTACATGCTATGAAATTGTTTTCAAATTAGCTTGTTTTTATATACTAAAACATATTAACTGATTTTATCATGTCAGTAGAAAGGATGAGAATAGAAACTAATTAAGATTTTTTTCCATAATAATCTCCTATGAAGTTCTTCAGAATAATATTGGAAATTCTATACACATACACATCTGTCAGTTTCAGTAAAATTTCTCTTTATAAATAAAAGAGAGTAAAACAATTTTGAGTATATTCATGTTTTATTAGTCAGCTGAATCTACAATTCAGATAGCTACATATAATAGGTAGTTATTTTTTTAAAAAAAGAATTATTTATTTAATTTTATTTATTCATTCATTTAATTTGACCAGAGAGAGACACACACAGAAAGGAGAAGCGAGAAAGCAAGCTACCAGATCCAGGATTAGAACCCTGGTCAGTCATGTGGGAGTGTCCAGTGCCTTAACCACCATGCCACCTGCTAGTCCCCAATAGTTAGCTTTTTAAACAGCAGATATCTATTTCTTACAGTTCTGAAAGCTGAGAAGTCTGAGCTTGAGGTTCTGGTGAGAGCCCTCTTCCAAATATGTAGATTGATGCTTTCTTGTTGTATCTTTACAAGGGGGAGAGTGAGAGAGAGAGACATCTCTCTAATGTCTCTTCCTGTAAGGGCACTGATCCTAACATGAAGGCTTCATTTCATAACTTAATTGCCTCCCCTAAGTTCCATCATGAAATACCGTCTCACTGGGGTTAGGACTTGTCTTAGTCCAGTCTTACATAGCAAAACAGAAACACCTGAGACCAGGTGATTAAAGAAAAGAGGATGAGGGTCAGCAAATGGGATGGTGGTTAAGACACTGCATCCCACATGGCCGAGTGTGTGGTTGGAGTCCTGGACTCTGCAGCTTGAAAGACGGACTAGGTACATGTATGTGCATGCCCAAAATCTTAAGAAGAGAAGGAGACGGGATTGTTCTGTGTCCTGGCCCCCTGAAGGAGTTATTTCTCACTTCTCTTTCTCTCTCTGTCTCTCTCTGTGAACACATGCTCTATTAAAAAAAAAAAAAGAAAAGAAAAAAAGAAAAAAGAATAGAGATTTATTTGGCTCATGATTCAAATGGCTGGAAAGAACAAAGTTGTGGGGTTGGTATCAGACTGGCCTCGAGTGTTATGTTGCAACAGGTCAACAGATACAGGAAAGTTATTGGGTGTATGCAGAGAGAGGGAGAGAGAGAGAGAGACATGTGGAAAGCTATCTTTTATTTATTTAAGAGAGATTTTTGTTATAGGGCACATGTACTTGCCAAGAGACAGACAGAAAGTGAGCATCACCCCCCCCCCCCCCCGGGGGACGAAAAGTAAAGGAAGACAGGTCCACACCCCCCCCCCCCCCCAGGGGGAATGGCCATGCCATAATCCCTCCTCTTCCTTTCTCTTCTTGGGATTTTGGGCACACGTACCCAGCATGAGCTTGAAATCTCTAGATCCAGGACTTGAACCGTGGTCAGCCATAAAGGAGTCCAGCAATGTAACCATTATACCATCTGCTGGCCCCACCATCTTAACATTTATAAAAGCTACTTTTGCAGAAACGAATTCATTTCCACAAGAGTGAGAACTCACTCAGCACTCCTTCCTACAAGATGATATCAATCTGTTGATGGAGACAGTGACTCCAAGACTCAAACATTGCCTTAGGCCCACTTCCTGAAGGGCCAAGCTTCCAGCACATGAACCGAATTAGGGAACAAAGTAAATTCAAGGCGTGGCAGGGCATCAATAAAAGAATCAGGTGGGGTGTCAGTTTAGTCCATAGCACATATACACACAGAGAACACATATACATACACACACACACACATAATCACATAACATTTTCTTCCATTAGTGTTTGATTGTTGTATTCCTGACCTGTCTAGAGTGCAGCATTGTCCTTGAGCCCTAAGAGGTCTTTGGGTAATAATCAGGAATTCTTTTAGGTTATCATTATTTTTTGTTGTTGTTTGGTTGGTTGGTTTGGTTTTCTTTAGGGAGATCTTTTGCTACAGGGTGCATGCAACTCACTGGAGAGACAGAAAGTGAGAAATCACTCCCCAGGGAGGATAGTCACACCACAATCAACTTCTCCTTCATTCTCCTTCTGAGATCTTGGGTATGCACGCACACTCACCTGGCATGATTGATTTTCAAGCCAGAGACATGAACCACCATTCGGAAAGCAGTCATTTCTAAATCTGCTAATGGCTTAGCCTGAATGAAACTGTAGCTATTAAATGACAATTGTTTGACTTATGAACTGAAAAATCATTTTTTTTTTTGCTCATAAAATATCATTTTTATTGGAAAGAACTGACACACCAACTGGTTAATCGGAGGTAGAAACTAACAATGACACTTCAGGGGTCTCTGTACTTGCTGGGGTGGCTGTGACTACAGGAGTCATGGCAGGACAGGCATCTAGGAAGTTTCTTCCCCTCTTTGACCGAGTATTGGTGGAAAGGAGTGCTGTGGAAACAATAACCAAAGAAGGCATTATGCTTCCAGAAAAGTCTCAAGGACAAATACTGCAGCAACAGTAGTAGCTGTTAGATCTGACTCTAAAGGACTGGAAAGATTCAACCAGTTAGCGTGAAAGTCGGAGATAAAGTTCTTCTTCTGGAATATGAAGGCACCAAAGTAGTTCTAGATGACAACGCTTATTTTACACTTAGAGATGGTGACATTCTTGGAAAGTATGTAGACTGAAATAATCACTACTGAAATGGCATCACATGAAACTGCCCATTCCACTGAAGTTGTGAACTTTCATCATGTAAATAATTTCCATGTTTCTCTTTTATAATAAACTAATGATATCTAACGTAATGATTTAAAACATGAATGTCACATCAAAGAAAATAACTGCCCAAATCTGTTCCCAAAGATAAGACCAAGATTTTTAAGCATTAAGTCAAATTTACATGAACATGTTTAATACAGGAAAAAAAAGTTACAGAGCAAAAACAAAAAAAAAGAAACAAGTTACAGAGCATTTTCTGGCCAAGGTTCATGTATTGATGAGGTGCTGGACACTGCAGAGGGGTGTAAAGTTTTAAAGATTGGTCAAGTCATATGCATATGATTGGCACATTTTGCTATATTTATATAAATAGTCACATTTCACTATAATATATTATAGATAATATATTATAATAATTTTTTTAAAATTACTTATTTTATTTATCCATCTGTTTATCTTTAATTTGACAGAGAGAAAGAGAGAGGGGAAGTGAGAAAGCAAGCCAGGAAATTAATATAATATATAATATATTTTATATAAAGCATATATACTATATTATATTATAATATAATATATGTTAATAATATATAATACAATAATATAATATATACTATATAATATGCTATATGAGAATATACTTTTATATATATATATGTGTTTAGAGATTTTTGCTATAGGGCTCACACACTCACCAGAGAGACAGACAGAGACAGAGAGAAAGATAGCAAAAAATCACCCCCTCCTAGGGGGCATGGCCACACACTGTCAATCTCCTCCATTTTCCTTTCAAGATTTTGGACACACACACACACACACACACACACACACACACATGCCCAGCATGAGTTTCAAGCTCCTGGTCAAGGACTCGTACTGTTGTCAGTCATATGGGAGTTCAGCAGCATAACCATTGTCATCTGCTGGTCCTCAACGTTTCAAAATATTTTCAATTTTAGGTTGCTATAAAAGACACAGGATGGATATAAATAAGAATGATCATTAGATATAATGGAGATAAGTATATTTTATTTTCCAAATCTCCTTCCACTGTGAACCACATAACTGACCAATCTAGAATGCCAGTTGATAGCTGGGTTCCAAGTGGAATGTCGGGGCATTCCCTGGATCCACGATTACTGGGCAGGGCCCTGTGGTGGCTGCAGAGCCATGGAGGGGCTGCTACCCTCTGTGGAGCTTGGCTTGGGGCTGGTATTAAAGAAGCTGGTTGAGGTGCTGAAGGAGCTATTGCCTGATGACCTGAGTTCAAGGCTCACTTCTGACAGCCTCCAGGGAAAGGTGCTGGAGTGTCCCTCTCTCTGTTTCCTGGTGGGCCTCTTGTTTGTATTCAGACTCGTTCAGTGTCTGAGAAGGCGGCTTTATTTGAGAAGAGAGAAGCAGCTGGCAGAGACACTGGCTGCGTGTGTGGAGGAGAAATGCCATCTTTCTGACAGGCTCAGAGCTGCTCAAAATGAGCATGCAGGGCTTGAGTCATTTTTAGACAGTGCCAGGCGAGAGAGAGAGTCTTTCAATCTCCCCGGCCTTAGGGAAGATTACAGAACCGAGAAGAGGCTCAGCTTGCTGCTGAGGGAGGAACTGAGTTCCCTGCTGGAAGAACTGGAGGGAGAAAGGTCCAGAGGCTCAGAACTAGAAGAGCAGATGGTGGCCATGCTGAGACTGCTCGAGTCTCCGGAAGACCTGGGAGTCTCCACATCACAGGGAGCTGCTGGACACCTGCCAGGAGCTGAGGACCCAGCATTGAAGGGTATTTCTCCAGGAGTGGGACTGGGTCTGAAATCAGTGCCCGTTCCTCCCCTCCATGCAGGCCTCCTGAGCTGCCAGGCCACACTCGCCCACCTCGACTCCATCTGAGGACCATGGAGGTCAGGGAATCTGGGGACCCTCTTCCTCATGAACTGGAATTTCCCATCACCCCTGGAAATAGCAGGGAGCCTCTTCATGACTGATTTCTCCACATTAAAGAATATTGGACTTACTGAGACACACCGAGACATGCTGGACTCGCTTCATGGAAATTCTGGGTCATTGTTCATTAGCACTGAGAAAAAGGGACTAGTTAATAGGCTACTCTTTCACTTAAATTGAAACATTTTCAAGACAACATTTGACAAAGAGATTAATGTTATAAGTAGATTATTTATCTTTTGTGGCCTTTATAAATATTGCATTACAATTTAAAAATATAAACTCATTTGTGATACTTTAAAAGTTACCAGTAATTCTTTTTTCTAGAGGTTTATGTTGAACAATCATAAGTCCTAAGGAAAAATATATATTATTCAGAAAAATGAATAATATATACTTTTATGGGCCTCTTTTATAATGTTAAGTGGCATGCTTAGAGAAAAATGTGTATTCTAATATAATATTGGATGATTTTAAAATAGGACAAAATTATTTATTACAAAAAGACACATAGGTAAATATGAAAATAATTAGCTGTAACAAGTAAAAGTGGTTGCCTCTCTGGGAGGGGTCTGTAGAGAAAGCAGTAGAGGAATTGCTGGGTTTTATAACAAACTATCTAATTATTTCTATATATATGTGTAGATTATTGATTTAAAAATAAAAGTTTTTAGCAAAAATCCAATTAAAAAAATCTCACTTGTTCAGAGCCTGGCTCTAATTTTAATATCACAATAGACCCCATGCTTCTCCAAGAATCTTTCGACTCCCTCCAGATTATAACACAAGAACTGAAATACAAATTACTTCTCTAGAATTTACTGTCTCCTCCATGAGTAACAAACACGGGGACCCTTGCCACAATCTCCTGTGCCTAATTCTGTTCTCGTATCTCTTATCTCTGGAGTAAAATGTCTCTTTTCAGGGAAAAATAATGTTTTGTTTTAAGAATTATTTATTCCCTTTACAGCGTATGTCAAGGGATGTCCTGACTTGGATGTCTTCGGTGACTTCATTATTCAATAAGAATAGACTTCAGAATCCTAATTTACCAGTATTTTCCCTGTGGCCCTTTCTACACTCTTCCCCTTTCTTTTTTGAGCCACACGGGACTTTTTTGTTGCTTAAACTTGCCAAGCAGCATCTCACCTTTGGCTTCTGTACTTGTGTTATTTCCCCAAATATCTACATGGTTCATCCCCTACGTCCTTTAAGTATCTAATTAAATGTAACCTCATTAGAAAGGCAAAGGTTAATTTTCAATTTTCTTTATAAAATAGTATTTTATTCTCACCTTACTCTGGATCCACTTACCTGGCTTTCCATTTCTTCGTAGCACTCACTACCTCAAGACGTGTATCTGGCTCATCTTCTTGTTTATTCGTGGTGGTCCTTCCAGGATGAGATTCCTGTAGAAGAGGATTTGTGTCTGTTTGCTGACCATTACATCTCCTCACAGTGTAACAAACAGACTCTCTGTTGGTTCTTAGCAAATATTTGCTAAGAGAATGAAATACACCTTTTAGTCTTTGCCTCTTGATTTTCCAACCATTTTTTTTTTAAAACTATAACCATCAAAACTGTTTTTCCTGGGAACCAGCAGTTGGCGTAATGGCTATGTAGTTGACCGTGGTTCGCGTCCCGGACCCGGTGGCTTAAAACTCACGCCGGGCGCCTGTGCGTGCGTGCCCAAGATCCTGAGAGGAGAATGGAGGAGAAGGGATTGCGGCATGACCATCCCCTCTGGGGGGTGATTTCTCGCTTTCTGTCCCTATGTCTCTCTCTGTCTGTCTGGCGAGCGCACGTGCCCTATAGCGAAAAACCTCTCAAAAAAAAAAAAATACTGTTTTTACTGTTATAAAAATTCTACTGAGCTCTTGCAAATCAAAAAACACCTTGACTTTCAAGATACACAAGCATTTGAAGAAGTCTGTTAGAGGGTCTAACTACTTTTAAACTTTAACATTTATTGAGAGTTTCCACTGAGTTTGCCTTAATCTGAGCATTCAATCCAGTACTAAATCCCTACTGTACATTCCTTTATGGTATTTCATTCCTGGGGAAAATAAATGCCTTGGAAATAATAAATACCACTAGACCATGCTGTGAAGATATGGAGGGAAGCAGAGGGGGAAAATGTAAGAAATTTAAAGCTTCCATATTCTGAGAAAACTAGGAAAGATGGAGAAGATCCCTTTCCTATTAATAAAGAGAATCCTGATCCTGAGATCAGCTTTGCACTGCCAGGGAAACAGAAAATTAGAGCTGCCAAGGACCCCAGACTTTTGGAATTAAGGAAGAATGAGTTTCGGACACAGCAGACTTTTAAGATCAAAAACAAAATGAAACAAAATCAAATTGTGTGTTCTCCCTGAGCATCCCGGGTAACTCTAATTTAATGCAGGACATAATACCTTTACAGATAAGGGCATATGTTCGTTCCTGTGGAAGGTTGATAATGATTGGCTGAAAATCAGCCCGTATTCAAACGTCAAAGTCTACCCCTTAAACTATTTAATCCGAAGAACTACTGGCACTGTCATTAAACTCCGTAATTAACTGCTGGGCATTTGAGTCCAAAATCAGTGTAGAGAGAAGTGGCAATTAACACAAATGAAAAAACGTTGGTGTTCCATTGCAATAATGTAGCTCATCTTTTGCTTTAAAGCCAACTCGGATTTATTTTTTTCTCTTCTTTGTTAATAAACTGTGATTGTGTCTTGTGATGAATAAACCCGTAAACCATCTGGCAGTTGTCTCACGGCTCATTACATGCGATGGGCCACTCTGAGAAGCTGCCTCAGATGACATTTAAGCTGGTGCATGCAGAGAAAATTCTTATTTTTTTTTTTTTTACTATTGAGATCAAATGTTAGACAAAGGGGAATTTTCTTCTTGATAGCAATATCTAGGATGATGTGACTGATAATACTACCTGTTATTTTGGGGTAGAAACTTGCAATTCCCTGTTCATACCGGCATGACCATCCCCTCTGGGGGGTGATTTCTCGCTTTCTGTCCCTATGTCTCTCTCTGTCTGTCTGGCGAGCGCACGTGCCCTATAGCGAAAAACCTCTCAAAAAAAAAAAAATACTGTTTTTACTGTTATAAAAATTCTACTGAGCTCTTGCAAATCAAAAAACACCTTGACTTTCAAGATACACAAGCATTTGAAGAAGTCTGTTAGAGGGTCTAACTACTTTTAAACTTTAACATTTATTGAGAGTTTCCACTGAGTTTGCCTTAATCTGAGCATTCAATCCAGTACTAAATCCCTACTGTACATTCCTTTATGGTATTTCATTCCT
Organism: Tupaia belangeri chinensis; assembly: GCF_000334495.1. Taxonomy (NCBI): domain Eukaryota; kingdom Metazoa; phylum Chordata; class Mammalia; order Scandentia; family Tupaiidae; genus Tupaia; species Tupaia belangeri. The sequence continues at coordinate 680,720 of NW_006208732.1, forward strand.
GGGGAAAATAAATGCCTTGGAAATAATAAATACCACTAGACCATGCTGTGAAGATATGGAGGGAAGCAGAGGGGGAAAATGTAAGAAATTTAAAGCTTCCATATTCTGAGAAAACTAGGAAAGATGGAGAAGATCCCTTTCCTATTAATAAAGAGAATCCTGATCCTGAGATCAGCTTTGCACTGCCAGGGAAACAGAAAATTAGAGCTGCCAAGGACCCCAGACTTTTGGAATTAAGGAAGAATGAGTTTCGGACACAGCAGACTTTTAAGATCAAAAACAAAATGAAACAAAATCAAATTGTGTGTTCTCCCTGAGCATCCCGGGTAACTCTAATTTAATGCAGGACATAATACCTTTACAGATAAGGGCATATGTTCGTTCCTGTGGAAGGTTGATAATGATTGGCTGAAAATCAGCCCGTATTCAAACGTCAAAGTCTACCCCTTAAACTATTTAATCCGAAGAACTACTGGCACTGTCATTAAACTCCGTAATTAACTGCTGGGCATTTGAGTCCAAAATCAGTGTAGAGAGAAGTGGCAATTAACACAAATGAAAAAACGTTGGTGTTCCATTGCAATAATGTAGCTCATCTTTTGCTTTAAAGCCAACTCGGATTTATTTTTTTCTCTTCTTTGTTAATAAACTGTGATTGTGTCTTGTGATGAATAAACCCGTAAACCATCTGGCAGTTGTCTCACGGCTCATTACATGCGATGGGCCACTCTGAGAAGCTGCCTCAGATGACATTTAAGCTGGTGCATGCAGAGAAAATTCTTATTTTTTTTTTTTTTACTATTGAGATCAAATGTTAGACAAAGGGGAATTTTCTTCTTGATAGCAATATCTAGGATGATGTGACTGATAATACTACCTGTTATTTTGGGGTAGAAACTTGCAATTCCCTGTTCATACGTGTGTGTGCGTGTGCTTTCACATGAGATAGGAAGACAATGTTGACATGCAGAATTGTTAAAACTTCTAGCACATTTGTTATTGCTTAATTATGTATGATGTATTTCCACATTACCTTATTAGATTATAAAATGGTATGAATATTTCATAGGGCCGGGAGCTGGTGGTCTATAGTGGCTTTCTGATAATCTTTTTTTTTAAAAGAATTATTTTATTTAACTTTATTTATTATTAATATCATTATTATTTTTCAGTTTGATCAGAGAGAGACAGAGAGAGAGAGTGGAAGTGAGAAAGCAAGCCACCAGGTCCAAGACTTGAACTGTGGTCGGCCATGTGGGAGCCCAGCGCCTTTAACCACCACGCCACTTGCCGGCCCCGCTTTCTGATATTCTTCTTGGAATAAATATGCTCCCCTAGAGATCCCATCACAGGCATTGAACGTCATTGGTTCCTTGCCAAGACACACTAGCATGCATTCTATTTTTTTCAGTTTAGATTCTCCACTTTTCGTATGATGTTGTCTGTCTCTTGTGCATGACAATCTTCCTTGGCCAAAATCACAATTAGTGTTCTAAACAGCAACCGGTCACTGCCGTCAGCGAATGGCAAGTTTCCTACGACTGGGATACTACATGGAAGAAATAGCTTCAAAGAATAAATCTTAGAGAAGAGCAGCCAGTTTAAGCCACCACATCCGGGACTTGAACCACTGTCGGCTACATGGGGTTCAGCAACATAGCCATTACGCTAACTGCTGGTCCCAATAAAAGAATAAGTTTTAACAATGTATAAATCAATGTTTTAAACTCGTAATTCTACTCAGGTTAGGTCATAATTCTGCTTCATAGCCATGAGATAGGTCCATAGTTCAGATAAATGAAAGCAGCCTGCAAAGTTTATTATGTCACTGCTCTTTTTAGGTATTTTTTTTCCAATGGAAATGAAGTTTTCATGTTACCACACGATTACCAGAGAACGAGCATAACTTTACTTCGTTGAAGTCAGAGAGGGTATTTAGAGGAAAACGACAATGTCATAAGAATCAAGAGGAAAAAGAAGAAAACACCGAAGGGACACAAAAATGAAAAATTATCTGTTGATGATAATGTGTATGATAATATCTTTAATGGACGAATATACAGTGTATGAACACTGGAGAAGTTCATTTTACAAGCTGTAGTGATAGACACTGGTTGAATGTATAAATAAAAGAATAATTTTTTTTTTTTTGGAGAGGTTTTTGCTATATGACACGTGCACTCACCAGAAAGACAGAGAGAGACAGAGAGATAGAAAGCAAGAAATCACCCCCCCAGGGGGGATGGCCACGCCACAATCCTTTCTCCTCCATTCTCCTCTCGGGATCTTGGGCACACACACACACGTGCCCGGCATGAGTTTAAGCCACCGGATCCAGGACATGAACCACTGTCAGCTACATGGGAGTTCAGCAACATAGCCATTACACTAACTGCTGGCCCCAATAAAAGAATACATTTTTAAAAAAGGAATTGAAAAGCAATTTTTAAATTTTAGGGAAGGAGAACCTTAAATAAACGTTTTCACCTAGAAGTTTACTAGAAGCTTAGGAACAACAACAGTAACTTTCTCAAGGAACTGTAGTGTTTGCCAATATACTTCTATTTTGATTCATTTTAAGAGGCGAAGGCCTGAAATAAGTACAGTTAAAAGAAATATGGTGTTTCATTTGGACTATTATTGTATTATTATTGCCAAGTAGATGTTAAAACACACACACACACACACACACGCACAGAACACATATACACAGAGGGAGCACACATGATTAGAGAAATCTGAGTTAATAAATACTGGGAAATAGCAAACTTGAAGGAATTATTTATAATATAAACTATTTTTTTGAGAGGTTTTCACTATAGGGCACGTGTGCTCGCCAGACAGAGAGAGACAGAGAGACAAAAAGCGAGAAATCATCCCCCAGGGGGGATGGCCATGATGCAATCCCTTCCCCTCCATTCTCCTCTTGGGATCTTGGGCAAACATGCACACATGCCCAGCGTGAGTTTTAAGCCACCCGGTCCGGGACGCGAACTGCAGTCGACTACGTGGGAGTCCAGCGACATAGCCATTACGCTAAACTGGTGGTCCCCATATAATATAAAAAACTATTTTTTACAATTAGATTATGTATATGAATTTCTGTACAGATGTAAATAATACTCTTTTATGTAAAAGTTGCTGTTTAAAAAAAAAAAAAAAGAAACCTTGAGCTGAGAAACAGGAGACTTTAGACCCTGTGTTTTCTACTCCTTCCTCTGCAACAAGCCATTTAATCGCTGTAGGACTTCATTTCTTTCTCTTTACCTCCCTGCGAAGATCATCCTACACCAACAGAGGTAGCTATTTCGTATAGATTTCTCTTAAGATTAGTTGACACACTTTAAAGTGCTTTCAAAGAGTTAAACACATGCTTCAAAATAAACTGCAGGAAGGTAGAGGCTTTCACTTTAATGCTGATTCTGTCATTTCTTAATTGCATTAGCCTCATCATGTAAAATTGTGTACGTGTGTGAATATGAATGTTTTTACATTGTCAGTTTACTGTTCTTCCCAAATGCAAATCTAAACACACCATTCTCACATTTTCCCTGGAAGACAAAACCCATATTAATGAGTATGTTAGGATAACACCTCATTCTAAATCCTGTCTACTTCTGCAGCTTCTCTTGTCAACCTTAAAGTGAAGATTTATTTAGTGGTCTATTTGCTTTTCACCAAAATGGCATACTTCTTTGCATCTGGAACTTTCTTAAGCTGCTCACTTGCATGGAATATTTTACTTGCTTACTGACAACCCATCTCAGGAAGTTCAACGTATTTAGCATACCAGTGGACCTCCAAGGTGTCCATATTGTACAATATGCTCAGCCCTTCTGGAGCACAGAGTGAATTATATTTGCAGTTACCTATTGCATTAGGTCTCTATCAGATTCTAAATTCCTTGAAGGGGAGATATATCTAGTTTTGTCATTTTCCTTGGATGCTATACTGAAAGGGAAACACAAAATGCTAAAAGATATTTCATCCTTTATAAGCTCCTGAACTCTCAAAAATAGTTTAATATCATTTCTGAACTATAACCCTAAATTTGGGCAGAAACTTAAGGAGGGTGACTCTGCATCAAAGGTTGTCTGCTTTTGATGTACTTTTTGGTGTTTTACAGTTTATCTTCCTGTGTCACAGAGTGAGTATTCAAAATCAAACTCAGTTCAAAAGGTATAAAATTATTGGCACATTTATAAGTTTGCAATCTTAGGTGCATGTTTTATGTGGATTCTGATACAGCTATTTCATACCTTCTGTTGGAGAGGATTAGCAGCTTTTCTGAGTCACAGATGGAGACTTCTACCTGAACACAGCTGCTGCCAAGGAAGTCCCGCAGAGAACACATTTTAAACCTGTGACTCAGCAAGAGATTACCAAGGACTGGAGGACAGAATTTGAAGCTGTTGGCTAAGAGCATAGAGCTGTGAGTTCCAAGGGGTGCCCAAGAACAGACCTGTTTATTATCCTCAACATTAACAAGCAAATGTTTTTGCTAAGTTGCACCTGATCCTGAGAGGTCAAAAGGAATAAGGTCAAAACTCTGCCAAAATAGGTCATTGAAATGATACCTCATGGTTAGGGCCTCCAGATAGGACTTGGAGAACCATACATAAAGGCATTGTGAAAGGAATGTATTGATGATATATTGCACTCCTAAGCCATGGAGAAAAAAAAATACTGATAATTTTGTAAAATGTTTTGTTGTTATTAAGAGGAAAATTTCTGAGATTGGGTAATTTACAAGAATGGAGATTTATTAGGTCATAGTTTGGGGCTCCAACGTTTGGGGCCATGACTGGTGAGGGTCTTCTTGCTGCTGGATAACAAGGTGGAGGGCCTCATATGATAACAATCAAATGCTTGGGCAGAGAAGAGCATGTCCTTATATCTATTTCCCTCCCCTTATAAACCGGGACTTAATTTTGGAGGACCCAACCGAGAAGAGCATGTCCTTATATCTAATTCCCTCCCCTTATAAACCGGGACTTAATTTTGGAGGACCCAACCCTGATGTTTAATCATTTCTCAAAGGTCTTTCCCTTTTGTACCATGATCAATTTCCTCTTCTAATTTTTGGAGAGATTTTTACTGTAGGGCGCGTGCGCTCGCCAGAAAGACAGAGGGAGACATAGAGACAGAAAGCGAGAAATCACCCCCCAGGGGGAGATGGTCATGCCGCAATCCCTTCTCCTCCATTCTCCTCTCGGGATCTTGGGCACGCACGCACACGCGCCCAGCGTGAGTTTTAAGCCACCAGATCCGGGACACGAACCGCGGTCGACTACGTGGGAGTCCAGCGACATAGCCATTACGCTAACTGCTGGTTCCCTCCTCTTCTAATTTTTATATTTTTTAGTTTTGCTACAGGCATGTGCTCACTGGAGAGAGAGAGAGAGAGAACCACTCAGGGGGGTATGGACACACCACAACCCCTTCTCCTCCATTCTCCCCTCAGAACTCTATGGCACGCACACACACACACACACACACACACACACACACACACACATGCCTGGTATATCTCCCAAGTTACTAGGTCCAGGACTCAAACCACACAGTCAACCATGTGGAATCCATGTGGAATCCAGCTTCCTTAAGCACCATACCATCAGGTGGTCCAAATTTTCTCTTAATAACTTCACAGCACCACCATTCTCCAGCACATGAAATTCTGAGGGACACATTCCAACTATAGCAGGAAACATACCGGGTGCCTTCAAGTAAATTATAAAATCATGTCTCTAATAACTAGAGAATCACTATGAAACAACACATTGCACAAAGTTATAATAAAACAAATTTTTATACAAAAAGTACTTAAAGATGTTCCTAGACAAAGGAAATCATTGATTCTACCATTGAAAGACAAGAGTAGCTCCCACCTTATCTACAGTTTTAGTACCTGTGTAACAGTATAGAAGGATATTATGGGACCATTGATGGCATGGCGGTTAAAGCAGCTGGATTCCACACAGCTAACTGATGGTTCAAATCCTGGCTCTAGCAGCTTGAAAAAAAACATGGCAGGCATATGTACATGTTTTCCCAAAATCCAGAAAGAGGAACTGAGGAGAAGGATTGAGTCATGGCAATCCCCTCTTGGGAATGCTTTTTCATTTCTCTCTTTCTCTCTTTGTATGTCTCCAGCAAACATACATGCCCTATAGCCAAAAAAAAAAAAAAAAGAAAAAGAAAAGAAACGATATTTGGGAGAAATGAAATAAAATGGTCACAGTCAGTGGGTATATTACAGATCATTGTTGTAATTGTTCTATCTTGTTATACTATATAGTATATTTTTATAATTACATAGTATATTTATTATAGTTTATTGTCATAATTGTTCTATTAATATCTTTTTGTAGTTACTCATCTTTAGCTGTGCCTAACTTATCATTAAAGTTTGTTGTATATACAAGCGTATAGGAAAAAAATGTTATGGTGGGTTCGGTTCTGTCTGTGGTTTCAGCATCCACTGAGGGTCTTAGAATGTATTTCCTGAGGATTAAGGAGACTATTGTATACATTTCTTCTTTATCTTTAAGCCTACAATTTCATAATGAAGTGTATTCTTTATAAAACAAAAAAGTGGGCCAAAATAATACATTTCACACATGCACAAACAACACAGAATCATATTTCCAATTGGCCCATGTAAATCTCTTTATCATGATTCTTTGCCACTGGTTTCAAGTTCTGTTGAGAGCTACCATAAATCCTTATTCTCAGACATAAAAGCTAATTACCATCATAGGTTAGAAATCAATGTTCTCTTTCGCCACAGCGGGTTATTGTGCAATTAGCTACATAAAGAAGATTCTTATGCCTTATCCCATAGCATTTATTTTTGTCCACCATGAGAGGTGCCCACATGTATTGGTGGTCAGTTGTGTTGCGGAGTTTTCTTTATTGACAACTGTGCACATCATCCATGCATCAATATGCTAAATGTGATTAGAAAAGAAATCTTGAAAATTGAAAAAAGATGAAGCTATAAGACATCACATGAAAGTGTTGCAAAGAGTACACATACAAAGAGCATATACTTAGAGATATTCCAAAATTAACCTCTATTCAGAGCTTCCTGAATCTGTGACTCAATGTCTTATGCCAGTTTTGCAAAATCCCAGGACAGTATCTCTTTAAATATTTTCTACCCTATTCTTACGTTTTTCTTTCTTCTTGGGCTTCAGAACAAAACATGATAGAATTTTCATTAAGTTGGATATTGCTATTATACTCAATTCTGTTTTTTTTAATCCGATTTTTTGTTTTCAAGATCTAATGTAGATATTTTCTATGGTTCTATCAGTTCAGTAATACTCTCTTCTTCTCAGTTTGATAAGGAGCTAACCCCATGTGCTGAGTTTTTGTGAACCTTCTAGAATACAATTTGAACCTGTGGATTCTACTGTTCTGGTGAATTCACATTACTGCCTTTACAGTAGGTCCTCTTATTTGTGGTTTCTCCTTCCACAGTCCCAGCTACCTTCAGACAAGCACAGTCTGAGGGCAACCGAAATCTGTACGACTCATAACATGAAGAAAATCATCATGATCCAGAGTCACCAAAGAACGATCTTCTTCTGAAGTACCTCCAGAGAACAGGCCAATAGTAACCCAATGCCACATCGTAATGCCTGCATCACTCACCTGACTTCATCTCCTCAGATAGGCAATTCATCCTTTCACATCTTCACAAGAAGATTGTGAGCACAGTATAATCAGGTATTTTGAGAGAGAGAGAGACCACATTCACATCATTTTTATTATAAAATACTATCATCATTGCTCTATCTTATTATCATTTATTATTACAAGGCCCTTATTATGCCTAATTCATAAATTAAACTTCATCATAGGAATGTATTAGGTTGTCGGGAAAGCAATGATGTGTTTTTCTATGCAAAAATGTGTCAAGACTCATCCAACATGCCAACATATACAGAAAAAAAACTTGTCACATGTAGGACTTGTCACTATCGGTGATTTCGAACATCCACTAGGGTTCTTGGAACATATCCACATAGTTAAGTTCGAGGAGACTACTTTATTTGCTTGAACATATAAATCAAAATTAATGTTCATGTCTGAAAACTCCTATAATTGGATTATGTATTTTCTTTTTGTCCATTTTGCTTTTTGATCTTATTTCTAGATATGCCTGGTTATTTTAGATGTTTGTATAAGAAAACATTGCGGGAACTCTAGATGGTATAATATCTCCCCAGAGAGGGTTGAATTTTCTTTTGAAAAGTCAGTCAAGTAGGGACAAATTACCCTGTACCAATCTGGGAGGAAGTAATTGGAGATGGGATTTTAAAGTGCTGAGGCTCAGTCAGTTTCCTGTTTGGTTTTACTCTGAGAGAGTCTGTTTTCAGAGACTGCAATGAAAAGTCCGTGCTTTTACTAGAACACCTTTGCTTTCATTGACTATGAGCTCACTACTTTTTCCTCTTAGCACCACAAGACTACCAAGAGCCTTTCTTCCTTTTGGCCTGTTCACTTCCCATTTATACTTAACTTTTTTTTTTTGTAATCTCTCCTAATCATCCCTACACTGCACATGCTGGGCCAGCTCTGAAGCACAGCAGTAATGGCAAGAGGCAATCGCGGGGTAACTGAGGCTGAGGGGGAATCATGGCATGAGGCCCTATAGACGCTGCTTGTCTTTCTCATTCTCACAGCAGAAATAAACTTAAGAAACAACAACAACAACAAAACCCTGCAAGTATTATCAGGAGCAAAGCAGAGCAAAATGCATGTGGTTATCTTTTCTCTAAAATCTTGCTATCCTATGTTTCTAGCTACAGTAATAGCTCTAACTCCCATTATTTTTATTGGCATTTAATCATTATACATCTGTATAGGATACAATATGGTTTTTCAAAGCATGCATCAAGTCAAAAGATATTACCATATACATTACCCTCAACAGATAAATCCCACTCTTGTGTCTATGAAATGTTTTCTTTTTTCCTGAGTTCCTCTCCTTCTACTCCTATTTCCCCACCCTCCACTCTGCCTGCCCCATACAGTCTCTGGTATCCACATTTCCCATTCCTGTTATTGTAGCTTCCAATCTTACCCCTTAGTCCAGACAGACGGACAGACATCCTGAGTGTCTGCTTTCTGCTCTTTCTGGCCTTACAACATTGAGGAGTCAGCAAATGCTGCACAAAGCTAACTTTGTGACATTTCTGTTTTTTTCTGGAATTTGGACACTCAAGTCTTGACTACCATAGATACTCTCTAATGGCTTTAAGTAACAGGTTTTTCTTGTTTTTATTTTTGTAATTCATACATCAACTATAGTTGTTGCTTTCAGAGAGAGATTGACCTGGTAAAATATTATCTGTCATTCAGAGTTGGAAGTTGTGTAGCTCTCTTTAGAAGGCCCTACAAATATCGATTAAAAGAAGTGTACAGAAAACAGTTCATAGTAAGAGGAGGCCTGTGAAATGGAAAGATGAGTGAAGAGGTCCCAGAAAAAGAAACTCAGAAAGAAAGAACAGCTTTAAAATATTTAACAAATCATACTGAGAGATTTAAAAGTGTTTTACTTTGGGGAAAAAAAAAGTTAAAAACATAAATACTTGAAAGATGTTTTGCGATTCAGTCAAGTAAAACGAATTGATTTTTATCTGTAAATTGTTATTGACTGTGAAAATCAGCTGGCTTCTGTTGTTAGAAATCAGAACACAGTGCATTAGGCTGAATAAATGTGTTGCCTAGTAAACTTGCTTGGCGCTAAATTACATTCAACTGGTGAATAGTTTAATGATTTTCCCCCAAAATGTGAGCATGCGAATATATCTCAAATGGTCTGTTTTACTCAGTCAAATTTGTAGGCAGAGCGCTTATAAGCCTCACAAAAAGATAAGAGAAGTCATAAAAGTGATGAGGCAGAGCAGATATCTAAATGGCAAAAGTGATCTAATTTATCTGTGAGCATTTAACTGAAATTAATGCTTAAATGATTGATCATATTTCGTGACAGCAACTGTAACTGCCTCCATGCACGAGTTAGAGTCATTCATGGTGTGGATTATAAAGATGATCAATGACTTGATTTTTTGACAACTCACATCACAAATGCATTAATAGTTCATGTGCCATTTATGAAATACTTACCCACAAATACATCAGGCATTGAGAATTGCCGGATAGACATACAAGTATCTGTATAAAATCATATATCAATTTAAATATAATTTCCCGGGGCACCATCAATCTATACTTATTAGACGCACTCTAGCTAAGTGGACAATTAGCAGTGCAAAAATGTGGAAAATGTACAAATCTGTCAGAGAAGTCTCCTTCCACTGGTGGAAGGAAAGTTAGTAATGTATATAAAGTCATCAGTTGAACAAAATCGACTGATATAAAATGCTTATGGCATTTGGTAATTGCTGAGAATAGAGAGAGAGACCAATAAATGATGTGGCCATACAGTCAAGAAGCATAAAATACAGTTGGGTAGCAGATGAAACCAAACCTAAAGGGGAGGAGGTGATAGATTCTGTTTCTTTCTTGAATGAATCATTTTTGGATAATCTCATACACCAAGTTTAAGGAAATGGTTGGTAAGTAAAGTTAGAAAATGTATCAATACAACATAAATATGATAAAAGACGTTAGCAAAGTTTGTTTCAATCTCAGAGGACAGACATTGAAGACAAATGAAGGTTTTAGAAGACGATTCTCTGTAGGAGAGAAGGTGTTAACTCAATTAGGCAATAAACTTGACACAGTGTAACTCTACAGGCAGAGAGATCACACATAAATAGAATGTAGTGGGGTTCTTTCTATACCAATTTAGCTAAATAAGGACCAACTTTTCCAGAACTCTCTTCTATGTACAGTTAGGGTTGGGCATAAGAAAATGAAGATTTGAAAGGAACAAGTGGAGCAGTGGGCATAGCCTGTGGAAACTCTTACAAGTCCTTGTGCTAAGCCAGAGCTTGACATGTCACTGCTGATCCACTGGCTGATCCACTGGCTGAACCATTGTCATTGCTGATCCATCTTTGGGGTGCTCATAGACCATCCCCCCCCCAGCTCCTTTGCCTGCTTATTGGATCTTTCCCTTCAACTTTTCTAAGTTCTGAATAGACAAACACAACTCTGAGACAGAGACCCCACTTCTGCAGACTCCCTGGACCATTCCTATTAGAGGCAGATTCTGATTTGTCCTGGGGATACCCATTTCCTCTTAAGGGTCTTCGTTGGTCCTGAATTTCTTTTTCTGTTATATTCAGAGTGTCTCTTCCTGACCCTCTCCACTGACTGAGGTAGCTCCCAGCCCAGCACCAAGTACAACATGGCCAGTTTTCTGCATGGTCCCTGAGTAGCAGCCTTTCACAGATGCTCCAACTCTCCCCTTCTTGAACTTTACCCACTTACCACACAATTCCATAAGTCCTCATCCTTACAATAAGTGCTTTTACTTAGCTGTTCTGATTCCACGATTAGATTCTAACCAATACTTACAGTAAATAATGCTTTTAAAAATAGCCTCATATAGCAACTATACAGAGATGATGTGACTGGCAGAATAAAATACAAATGAATTGTAGGGAGAAGCAGGAAATGAGCATACAGAGAAATTCCTTGGGGTCAGCAGGTGGCATGGTGGTTAAGGCACTAGACACGCATGTGGTTTAAGTACCAGATTTGGCAGCTTAAAAAATCACAGCAGGGGGAACCAGCAGTTAGCGTAATGGCTATGTCGCTGGACTCCCACGTAGTCGACCGCGGTTCGCGACCCAGACCCGGTGGCTTAAAACTCACACCAGGCGTGTGTGCGTGCCTGCCCAAGATCCCGAGAGGAGAATGGAGAAGAAGGGATTGCAGCGTGGCCATCCCCCCTGGGGGATGATTTCTTGCTTTCTGTCTCTATGTCTCTCTCTGTCTGTCTGGCGAGCACACATGCCCTACAGTGAAAATCTCTCCAAAAAAAAAAAAAATCACAGCAGGTACATATTTGTGCATGCCCAAAAATCCTGAGAGAAGAAGGGAGGAAAAAGGATTGTGGCAAGGTTATCCCCTCTGGGGAGTGATTTCTTACTCTCCCTTTCTCTGTATTTCTCTCTCTCTCCTCTCCAACAGGTGCACACACCCTATGACAAAAAGAAAAAACAAACAAAGAACACATTAAAATCTATTTTATCTTTTTTTTTTTTTTCTTGTTTGTTTGGAGAGGTTTTTGCTATAGAGTGCGTGCGCTCGCCAGAGACACAGAGAGAGAGACAGGAAGCGAGAAATCAGACCCCCCCACTATCCCCAGGGGGATGACCACACTATAATCCCTTCTCCTCCATTCTCCTCTCGGGATCTTGGGCACGTAGGCACATGTACCTCACGTGAATTTAAGCCACTGAGTCTGTGACTCGAACTGCGGTCGACTACATGGGAGTCCAGCAACATAGCCATTACACTAACTGCTGGTCCCAGAATCTACTTTAAAATAGAATGCATACTTACCTTTCCGTTTTGTGAAAATATCACTTGCTGATTGTGAAAATGTATTGAAGTGGCTAGATCTAAGATGGGAAAAAACAGATTACACATTCAAGAGGATAATGTTAAAAGTCTGAACATGGATATGGGGGTGGCTGGAAAAAAAACCAGTAGGGATCATTGTTAACTAAAAGTAAATCTTTATCAATGTCTTAAAGAATATTTGCGTTTTTCCTGTGATGAATTTATACTAGCACTTGTTCTCCAAACCTAAGTTCTTGACTCTGTTTTTATAATATAGTGGGGCTCCCTTTTCACCATAGCATTGCCAACACTTGCCATTTTTTCCTTTTTTAATCTTAGCCATTCCAACTGGGGTTAAGTGGTAGCTCGTTATGGTTTTGATTTGCATTTCCCTTATGATTAAAGACGTTGAGCACTTTTTCATATGCTCTTTGGCTATTTGTATGTCTTCCTTCAGGAACTGTCTGTTCAGTTCATTTGCTCATTTTTCATACTGGATTGTCCTTGGTGTTTGTTTCTGTTTTGTTTTGTTTTTATGAATACACTGCTTGAGTTCCCTTAATATTCTGTAATCAGTCCCTTATCTGAAACATAGTTGGAAAATAATTTCTCCAACTTGGAGGGTTGTCTCTTCCCTCTAACTATTGTTGCCTTTGCTGTATGGAAGCTTTTGAACCTGATGTAATCTCACTTCTCTGTTTTGAGGGTAATCGTCTATGGGTTGGGGGTCTTATTTAAGAAATCTTTGCCTACTTCAATGTCTTCAACAGTTTCCCTTGTTTTCCATTGGTACTTTTGTAACTTAAGGCTTTACATTAGGATCTTTCACCCATTTTGAGTTGATTTTTATAATGGCGAGAGATGGGAGTTTTGTTTCAATTTTCTGCAAGTAAATATCTAGTTCTTCCAGCACCATTTGCTGACGGGACTTTCTTTTCCCTAATGTATTTTCTTGTGTCCTATGTCAAAAATCAGTTACCTGGGAACCAGCAGTTAGCATAATGGTTATGTCGCTGGACTCCCATGTTGTCAACCGTGGTTCAAGTCCCGGACCCAGTGACTTAAAACTCACGCCGGGCGCGTGTGTGTGCGTGCCCAAGATCCCGAGAGGAGAATGGAGGAGAAGGGATTGTGGCGTGGCCATCCCCCCTGGAGGATGATTTCTCGCTTTCTGTCTCTATGTCTCTCTCTGTCTGTCTGGCAAGCGCACGCGCCCTATAGCGAAAATCTCTCCAAAAAAAAAAAAAAAATCAGTTACCTGGAGGTTATTTCTGGATTCTTTATTCTGTTCCATTCATTTATGTGCCTGTTTTTGTACAACTACCATGTTGTTTTATCACAGCTTTGTAATTTATTTCGTGGTCAGGTAGTGAGATGTCTGCTACTTTAGTATGTAAAGGAATAAAATATTCGAGAACAGAAAATTTAATAGTGCATAATAAAGTGAATGTAAATATTGATCATAAAACCCATACTGAATAAAAATTTACTTCTTAGTTCATCTTGAACATGACGATTAGAAATTCTCTGGCTCTTGGGCACCCAAATATGGAAGTTGCCTCATGAAGGGGCCAAAATTTTCATAGTGGGCATTTAAGAAGATGAATCTAAGAAAAAAAATTAAAGAAAAAATAGAAAGAAGAGCTACAGTGAAAGAAATACTGCTACCTTTATGTTTGAGTGAAGACAGAGAACAGCTATTACCCATTTCTGCTGCCAAGGATTCTTCAAGTTGCTGCTCCTACATTTGAATATTTGTTAACTATGCCATTTTCCATTTGTTAAAAATTGAAAGTGTAGTATGCTTCTTTCGTAGCATGCTTTTTTATTATTTATTTTTTTAATTTATTATTAGTATTTTTTTTCTTTTTTTGGAGAGATTTTCACTATAGGCGCGTGCGCTCGCCAGACAGACAGAGAGAGACAGAGAGATAGAAAGCGAGAAATCACCCCCCAGGGGGGATGGTCACGCCGCAATCCCTTCTCCTCCATTCTCCTCTCGGGATCTTGAGCACTCTCGCACACGCGCCCGGCGTGAGTTTTAAGCCACCGGGTCCGGGACGCGAACCACGGTCGACTACGTGGGAGTCCAGCGACATAGCCATTATGCTAACTGCTGGTTCCCAATTATTAGTATGTTTTAACTTGCTATAGGATACATGTACTCATCAGAGAAGGAGAGAGAGAGAGAGGGAGAGAGGGAGAGAGAGAGAGGGAAAATGAGAAAGCAAGCCACCGGGTCTGGGACTTGAACTGTGGTCAGCCATATGGGTGTCCAGTATCTTAACCATAACACCACCTGCTGGCCCCTGTAGTGTGCTCTTTTAATAACCTAATATATATCCTCAAACACTTTCCTATTTCTATATGTTTTTTTTTTTTTTTTGGTGCACGGATTCAGTAATTAATACCATCTATATTTCCAATAAAATGCTTGTCCATTTTTGTTCTTTCCTGAGTTGAAAAAAAAAGTCATTTTCAACATAGTTCATTGTTGCTAAAGTTTCTTCACAAGTTGGTGTGGGATAACATGTACTAAAATAGCAATGGCAATTAATTTAAAATTAACAATGAACTACTCCCATAAATATCTCTGCAGTGACCAAAGTCAGTAAGCATCTTCAGTAGGAAATACTTGTGCCGCTAGGCTTTGAGGCAGATATGCACGACAGGAGGTGGTGTCGATGCTGAACATCCTGCATTTGTCCACCAAGTCTACTGCCCAATTTCTTTCCGCTCTTCACCATGAGGTGGATGAGGGACATGTTCGTCAGAGTTCTCTAGAGAGATAGACCCAAAAGACTATGTAGAGACACATAAGGGGATTTACTGGGGGAATTGGTTCACACTACTGGCAACTAGGAAACCAACTGCAAGCCAGAGATCCTGGAACACTGATGGAGGGGCTGGGGTCAATACTGAAGGTGACAGAGGCAGTGAAGGTGATGCCTGAGAATGTAGTAGTTGGGGAGAGGAAGCTGATCCTTTTAGTGTTGGAGTTCAAAGGCAGCTGAACCTTGGGACCAGCAGTCAGTGTAATGGCTGTGTCACTGGACTCCCATGTAGCCGATCGCAGTTCGAGTCCCAGACCCAGTGGCTTAAACTCAAGCCGGGCACGTGTGCATGCATGCCCTAGATCCTGAGAGGAGAATGGAGGAGAAGGGATTGCAGTGTGGCCACCCCGCTGGGGAGTGATTTCTCGTTTTGTATCTCTCTGTCTCTCTCTGCTTTTCTGGCAAGCGCACGCACCCTATAGCAAAAACCTCTCCAAAAAAAAAAAAAAAAAAAAGGCAGCTGAACCTTGAGATCTGAGCTCCAAGGCAGCAGGCACCAATCCTGCTTTCTCTCCAAAGAGACCTGTCTTCTCCATTCGTCCTCTCTACGCTGCGTATAGACTGAATTGTGCCTATCCACACTGAAAGCAGATCTTTCCTACTTAATTTACTCATATGTGCATATTCATCTCCTTTGAAAATAGCAGCACAGCCCTCTGAGAACAAGGCTTCCTCATATCTGGGCTTCCCTAGTTCTGTCACTCTAACCCCCCACATCTAACCCACCACAGCAGGTATGGTAGGAGTATACACTGCATCCACAGGCCAACCACCTCACCCTCTGGCTTCCAGCTGAGTTTTTTCAAAGTTGGGAACAGCCCATTTGACAGTAGGAGGAATGCAGGTGGACTCCCTGCCTGCTGCATCACAGTGGGCTAGCTTCACTCCTCCACCAAAAGCTCCTATAGAGCAAATTGCTCTTTCTGACCTGAATTTAAAATGCCTTCAGGCATGGTGGTCAAAGGTGCTGGATACTCCTACATGGTCGACTGTGGTTCGAGTCTCGGATCTGGTGGCTTGCTTTCCCTCCCTCTTACTCTGTGTGTGTGTCTCTCAGGTCAAATTAAAATAAATGAATGAAGAAAGAAAATTAAATTAATTTTAAAAAAATGGCTTCCCCATGGCTACCCCAGGGTACTGAATTATCTTAAATTTATTTCCCCAAACCCTGCCCACCCCATTTTTCAAACACTCCTTGAATACAAGCTGTACAAATTGCCCAGGCTGAATGTGCTATTTCCTCATTTATATAGCATCTCAATTTTTCCTGAAACTGTTTTCTGTGTCATTTCAGAACCGGAGAGTTAGACATATTTGATGAAGGTATCTTCAGAAATTAGGAGCTAATACTTCTTATTTAGTCATTCAGTTATTCATCCATTTGTATCCAGTTTATTGAGTACATATTCACAAAGCACGAGGATAGAAGTTGGTGATAAGATGATAAAGACAGGTTCCTATCCTCGGGGAGTTTACATTTATGAGGACGCAGACATTAAGTAATAATTAGAACATTTGTCATTTAGATACATTTATGATAATTTCCCAGTCATTGCGAAAGTTCTACAAGCACATAAAACAGGTATCTAACAACTTACTGAGAAAGAGGAGCCTGGGAACTTCTGTTCCGGTTACATCTGTTTTGTTTTTAGATACTGAAAATGAGGTCCAAGTAATCAAAGTTGAATGAGAGAATATGAATGCAAGGAATTATTTAGGTAGAGGAATTAACCTTGATTAAGAGCCTGAGATAATTAGAAAGAGAAAATTTTCCAAGAATGTAACTGAGGCATAGTGAGTAAGGAGAGTGGTGAGGACTTTTTGACATTGTCTGCAGTCAGTCCGGACAGATATTTAGGCCATATTAAAGATCAGAGATTTTACTCAAAGCAACAGAAAACAATTGAAGAGTTGTAAGTATTAATTTGATAACTGTGAATTTAAAAGACCATGCTGACAGCCTTTGGGGAGTGGTTTAGAATTAAATGGTGGAGGGACCAGCAGTTGGCATAATGGCTATGTAGCTATCTGTGGTTCGAGTCCTGGACCCAGTGGCTTAAACTCACGCCGGGCACATGTGCATGCATGCCCAAGATCCCTAGAGGAGAATGGAGGGGAAGGGATTGCGGCATGGCCATCCCCCCGGGGGGTGATTTCTCGCTTTCTATCTCTCTGTCTCTCTCTGTCTTTCTGGTGAGCACACATGTCCTATAGTGAAAACCTCTCCCCCCCCAAAAAAAAACAATTAAATGGCAGACAATGAATATAAGATGATCATTCAGAAACCTCTATTGTGCCTGCCCACATTGAGGGCAGATTTTTCCCACTTAGTTTACTCGTACCTGCACATTAATCTCCTCTGCCATCTGAGAACAATGCCTCGTTGATTCTGGGATTCCTCTATCAGAGGTCCACACAAGGGATGATACCAACTTGGAAGCAAATGCAGAGTTACATTCATTGGGTCCTTTAGGAAGCAGTCCCTGAGATGGGGTCAGGAGTACAAGGACATATGAAAAATAGAAAGGGAGGAGGAACCAGCAGTTGGCATAATGGCTATGTCGCTGGACTCCCATGTAGTCAACCGCGGTTCAAGTCCCGGACCCGATGGCTTAAACTCACGCCTGGCACGTGTGCGTGCGTGCCCAAGATCCCGAGAGGAAAATGGAGGAGAAGGGATTGCTGCATGACCATCCCACCCTGGGGGATGGGGAACTTCTCACTTTCTTTCTCTCTGTCTCTCTCTGTCTGTCTGGCGAGCACACGTGCCCTATAGCAAAAACCTCTCAAAAATAAATAAATAAATAAATAAATAAATAAAAAGAGAGGGGAGGAATCCCAACTGAATAGACAAAGCCTGCAGGCCATGAGGCACACCTGATATCTGTGAAAGGAAAGTGAAAAGCAAACAGGATTTGCCAGTGCAAGCCTCAGACAGCCATGACAATCTACAGGTTTCTGTCAACCCAACAGGGACTCTGGAGAAAAGGCTTTCCAGCAGAGCCATCCCACACTGAGGAGTGGACTACTCTTAGTACCATGAGCCTCCTCAAGCGTTGGGTGTAGCTGGTCTTTCTTGTCTCTCCTCTTCAGGAAGAACATGGCTTGGGCGGTAGAGAAGAAACTGATCTCCTGGCTCTGTAATTAAAAGCTACTGACGAACTGCACTCCTTCCACCTAAATGGCAAGTTCGTTCTCTTATGTGCAGGGTTTCCACAATGGAATCAAAATTTAATTAGAAGAATAGTACTAGATTAGAGAGAGAACAGTGACAGAGGTGACTACCCATTTATAACTACCATGCAGTGCAAAATAAAAAAAGTCACACACACACACATGCATGCCCACATACACACCCTACCCTAAGTGACCCATGTAAATAAAATTATGAGATTGTGTCTAATTTTGTTATTAACTTTATCTTTTTTGGGGGGGAGGGAGAGGTTTTTGTTATAGGGTACGTGTGCTCACCAGAGAGACAGAGACAGAGACAGAAAGTAAGAAATCACCTCCCAGGGGTATGGCCATGCTGCAATCCCTTCTCCTCCATTCTCCTCTCGGGATCTTGGGCATGCACGCACATGTGCCCGGCATGAGTTTAAGCCACCGAGTCCAGGACTCGAACCACGGTCGACTACATGGGAGTCCAGCAACATAGCCATTACGCTAACTGCTGGTCCCATTAACTTTGTCTTATAAGATGTCTTTTTTTCCTTACCGATGTAGAGGTCCAGTATACTTAGTGCATGAATCACTCCAGCAGTGGATAAGTACACAAATCAATGAACTTTCCTCAGACTGGGGAGTAAGAGCAGCAGGAGATGGGTCACAGTACTCTTCCTACCTTATAGCATGGGAACTCTTCACCTTTTCTGTCTTTTGGATCTTCCTATTTTGACACTGTGGGTGGTATGACAACATTGATGTCTGGCTGACATTACTAAATGCAATCCGTTTTCCTACTGGAAATAATGCAGCTGACCCACTCTAGTAGATTAAATCCAAGTTGAGTTTTTGCTTTTGGTTTTTCAATTGGTAGTTAACGAAGCCAGTGATTTCCATGAATATAGTGGACTCCTTAAGGCTGCTTGCCTATTCTACTTTCTCTGATTTTGGAATTCATCCTCTGCCATAATTCCTCAGGGAAGCCAGTGCCCGTCTCCCTCTTGTGTCATAAGGTAGATTATATGTTCAGAAAATAAGTTTTTAGGGTTTATATGTGTTTGTATGTGTGTGAGTATCACAGATGTCCAAAGGATAATAAAATCTTTGACAATTTTTGAGAAAATGATAAGACCATCTCCAATTTTATATTTATTTCCTTATGATTTTTAATGTTCTTAGTATCTGTTGTTTTGCTTTACTACTCTGTAAGTAAGTACTACTCTGTTAGTAAATACTCTATCCTCTTCTAGTTTGCTCTTTTTGTTCAATGCTGTATGTGTGTTCTTAATATTATCCATGTTGATCTGTGTGAAAGTTCATTCATTGCCACAGCTACAGAGTATTCAATGATATGAATATAACATAATTTATTAGGCTATTCTCCATAGTAATGGTCAATATGAGTTTCTTCTCTTGCTTCTATGTTAAAAATAATACATCGAGTCTATGGATTCATTTGTGGGGAGTTTACATCTTATGATTTTGAGTTTTCTTCCCATAGGTATGATTTTCGATTCATATGTGCCATTTTAAATATCTTCCAGTAAAATTTAACTAGATTTATTTAAAGTATATATTCATATATATGCCTTCTTAATATCAGTATCTCTTTTTATTATAATATCAAACAGATCAGTATTCAGAATATCATGGAAAAAAGTAGTTGGGATGTCATCTTAATCAGTGATGTGTTTTTGGGTAGTTTCAGACAGGCCCTGTTTCTACAACTTTTGGTCATATCCACTGTAGCTGTGTACAGTTCGTTGTCTGTCCAAATCATGTAGTGTTCGATGTTACAAACACCAACCTAAATCTTCTGCTGTGCTTATGTGCTTTAAGCTGGGTAACTTCCATTTTGGAATGATTTGATCTGGCAGGAGATTTGGCTGTGAGATTGGGGTGGCTTCTGCTCCTGAGGACACAATGTCCAGAAGCCAAAACTCACCTAATGTCACTGGAGTGAGAGAAAGTGATATGAAGGTACTATATAATATATGTGTGTGTGTGTGCACATGCACGTGTACACAGTTCCAGCAAGTAGCATGCTATCTAAGGTGCCCGGATCCCACATAGCCAGTTGAAGGCTCAGACTGCAGCTTGGGAAACTCACAAGGTGCATGCGTGTGCATGCCCAAAATCACAAATGGAGGGAGAAATGTAGAAGAAAAGATTGTTGGGAGACCATTCCCATGGAAGGAAAGTGCTTTCTCACTTTCTCTTGCATGTGCCATCTGGTAAATTTAAATATTAATTTATATTTAAATATTATATTATTTAAATATAAATATTATATATA
>NW_006208732.1:701553-723054 GCF_000334495.1 Tupaia belangeri chinensis
TAAATATTAATGTATATTTAAATATTATAGTATTTAAATATAAATATTATATATATATATATATATAGAGAGAGAGAGAGAGAGAGAGAGAACCAACTTTTATTTATTTTTAATTTCTTTTTTATTTCCCATTTCACAGACATCTATATGAATCTTTATTATTTCCTTTCTTCTAGTTTTGGGCATTGGCAGTTAGTTGTTGATTTGAGCTCTTTCCTGTAAAAGGTGCCTATGTTATTACTATTATTAATAATATTTTACAGGTATTTTAATAGCAAACTTACAGGAACAGCACAGACAACAGACAACATTAAAAACATACTTGCGTGTAGGACAGCTCAGAAAACTACAGTGAGTGGATGGAATCTACAGCATGATAGAAATGCTACTGGGACCAGCAGTTAGCATAATGACTATTTCGCTGGACTCCCATAGTCAACTGCGGTTCGAGGAACCAACTTTTATTTATTTTTAATTTCTTTTTTATTTCCCATTTCACAGACATCTATATGAATCTTTATTATTTCCTTTCTTCTAGTTTTGGGCATTGGCAGTTAGTTGTTGATTTGAGCTCTTTCCTGTAAAAGGTGCCTATGTTATTACTATTATTAATAATATTTTACAGGTATTTTAATAGCAAACTTACAGGAACAGCACAGACAACAGACAACATTAAAAACATACTTGCGTGTAGGACAGCTCAGAAAACTACAGTGAGTGGATTCTGTCTTTCTGGTGAGTACACACGCCCTATAGTAAAAACCTCTCCAAAAAAGAAAGAAAAAGAAAAAGAGAGAGAGAGAAAAAAAAAAAGAAATGGTAGAAGGAAAAGTTGCTGTCAATAAGAAATTTACTTGTTTTAAAGAATTCCAAAGGCTGGCCTTGTCCAGGAAAATTTAACAAATTGATCTATAATTATTATAAAGTTGAACTGCCGAAACTTGTTCACCAAAACATTTTGACTTGCATTAATGTTTTACAACCCCACATTTATATCAAAAATCCACACACGAATGAAAACAGAAAAACTGCCAACACCTGATTTCTGTCTCATTTTCCACTTACAATCATATACTTAGATACATTTTGACACCACCATGGAGGAAAAATATCAACTTAACATTTAGAACTATGAATTATAGGAAGAAGAGAAAAAATTTTTTTTCTTTCTGAGAATGAAATATTTCCCCTTATAGTGTATGCTTCTTTTTAAAAAGAATTATTCAATAAACTTCATTTATTGTTATTATTTTTTTTTTTTTTAATTTGACTACAGAGAAACAGAGAAAGAGGAAGTGGGAAAGCAAGTTGCCAGACCCAGGACTGGATGTACAGGTAGCCATGTGAGAGTCCAGAGCCTTAACCACCACACCACTTGCTGGCCCCCAGAGTGGAGTCTTAAGCACGTTCTCCACATATGAGGTGTGCTCGCTGGGTGTCTTTTGTCTTAATTGTTACACATTTAGCAAGGACAGCACACAGGATGATATCTTTGAAAAGGCCAACCAAAGGCCTCACTTGCCTCTTCCAAAGCATCAATAGCTGCGCTCTGGAAGGCAAATCTGTTTTGAAGTCCTTAGAAATTACTCACACTATACACTAAAAAGGAAGTTTGCAAATCGGGAATTCAGTGGACGTCTGCTAATGCCTCATTTCATGGAATGCCACAGTCCGAGGCCAGTAACGATGAGGTTTCTTCACTCCTCCAGTAGAGGACCATTCTGACCCATCAGCATGCATTAAACTGTAAACCATCTTTAATGAATACTGAACTATGTGAATGTTTATTTACATGAAAAAGAAAAGCTCTTTTGCATATGTAACACAAGGTTGAGCAAGATGTAGTGTTTATGAAATGCTAATAGAATACAACAGAAGATATGTTCCCTTGTTCTAAACAAATTAGATTGGAACCACCTGGAATGAATGTAAGAAAGAAGAGTTATCTAGGCTTACTTAGTCTTAATATAGTCTGCTAGGGTCATCCAAAATGGAAATGATGGCTTAAGGGAGACTCACTTTAATTTAATACAAGAGAACTTCAAGGTTCTGGGCTGCTTACAGTTCTCTAATTTTCTGCTTAGAACTGAGCTTGGCACTTGACCATGTTATAAACACAGTGCTACTTCTACCTATAGCTGGTAATACCAGGAAGGTTGGCAGGAGGTATCCTTTACAAGAAAGATCTTAAATTAATAACCAAACTTTAAAATTTAGAGCAAGAATAACCAATGTCCAAAACTAGAACAAAGGAAATAATAAAGATTAGAGCAGATGTCAATGAAATGGGAAATAGAAAAAGCAATAAAGAAAACCAACAGGGACCAGCAGTTAGCGTAATGGCTATGTCGCTGGACTCCCACGTAGTCAACCACGGTTCGCATCCCAGACCTGCTGGTTTAAAAAAACTCACGTCGGGCGCGTGTGCGTGCATGCCCAAGATCCCGAGAGGAGAATGGAGGAGAAGGGATTGCGGCGTGACCATCCCCCCTGGGGGGTGATTTCTCGCTTTCTGTCTCTATGTCTCTGTCTGTCTGGCGAGCGCACGCGCCCTATAGCAAAAACCTCTCCAAAAAAAAAAGAAAAAGAAAACCAACAAAACCAAAAATTGGTACTTTCAAATGATCAATAAAATTTAAAAACTTGTAGGCAGACAGACTTGAAAAAAAAAGAGAAGATTCAAATAAATAAAATAAAAAATAAAAGTGGAGACATTACCTACCATCAGTTTATGGAAATGAAAAAAGATTGTGAGAGTCCTATGAATAATTATAGACTAACGCATTAGATAGCCTGGATAAAATGGATGAATTACTAGAGACATAAACCCACCAAGACTAAGCCATAATAACGTAGATGATCTGAACAGAATTCTAATTAGCACGGAGGTTGGTAATCGAAAGCCCTCTCACTTTTTCTCTTTATTTCTCTGTAGCTCTTTCTCTGGTGAGTTCACATGTTCTCTGGCAAATTGATTGCAAAGTAAATGAATAATAATAAAAACCTTCCAACAAAGGAAAGCCCTGGACTTAGGGCTTAACTGGTGAATTCTACCAACTATTTAAAGAAGAGCTAACATCAATCCTTCTTCAATTTAAAAACAAAACAAAAAAACCCTTCCTAGTCACTTTATGAGACCAGGTTTATCAACATCAAAGCCAGAAAAGAATGCTATGAGAAAAGGAAAATATGAAGAGGTTTTCAAAAGTTCATGGAAAAATGAATAAGATGAATAAAACTATGTCTAGATTTCAATTTTTTTCCACCAAAATAAATTCATACTTTAATTTTGTTATCCAAAATATTTTTGAAACACCCTCATACACAATATTCCCTATGAATTTAGATACAAAAGCCCTCAACAAAATACTAGTAAATCAAATTCAGTACATATTGAATGTGCTATCTACAGCATGAACAAATAACATTTAGTCATGGAACATAATGATGGTTCAACATATAAAAACCAATCAATACATTACATTCTATTAACAAAATGAAGGGAATTCAGATGATATAGGAAAGAAAAAGTATTGACAGCATTCAACATTGTTTCATGATAAAAGCACTCTATATAGGGTCAGCAGGTGGCATGGGGGTTAAAGTACTGGACTCCCACAATGCTGACCATGGTTTGAGTCCCAAACCTAGTGGCTTTCTCACATTCTCTCTCTCTCTCTCTCTCTCTCTTTGTCTGTCTGTCTCTTTCTGTGAACACATGTGCCCTATAGCAAAATTTGAAAAGAATAATCATAAATAAAATTAAATAAATTTAAAAAACCACTCAACTGACTAGGAGTACAATGAAAACTACCTCAGTATACTAAAAGATCTATATAAACACTCACGATGGGGCCAGACAATGGCACAGAGCATGATGTTCTGTGAGTTGAACTCATAAGGAAACCGCCAGTTCACATCTGGTGGGCTTCCTGGGCGTTCTGAGCATGTGTCTGTCCATGATCTGAGCTGGTTAAAGCTGGGGGCAGATCACAGCACAGAGACACTTGCAGGAGTGCTGGCTCATGCCCTCTCTTTCTCTCGCTCTCTCTCTCTCACTCTCTTTCTCTCACTTACGAAAGAAAAAAGGAAAAGAGAAACAAAAAATAGCACCCAGTGACCATCATATTCAAAGGTGAACAATTGAAAGCTCTTCTTATAACGTCAGGAGTAAGACAAAGATACCTGCTTCTGCCAACTACTATTCAAGAAGATAATACGGAAGTTCTAGTGAGAGTGGTTAGACAGAGAAAGAGAGAGAGAGCAAGAGAAAGAGAAGAAGGGAAGGTATCCAAAATGGGAAGAAAAAAGTAAAATTATCTCTGGTTTTAGATGGTATGATCTGATATGCAGAAAATGCTAAAGATGGTACATACCAAAAAGTGTTAGAACTAGAAACAAATTTTTCAAAGTAGAGTTTCTAGTCAACATGCAAAAATAAGTTGTATTTCTGTATACTAACAATGAACAAGCAGTCACAAGAATGCATGTAAAGAAGTGGAATAGTGTGTAAGATAGTGTATCTACACAGAATAAAAAACTTACTTGAAATTTAATATATACTTCCAAAGAAACTAGTAGAATTATTATCAAATGTGCATAACAGAATATAATGTTCAATGTCAAATAAGATGAATATGTCTATATCATTGATTTGCATGCATGCTTTGAAAAACCATACTGGACCCCAGAAAAATGTACAATGATTATAATTAACCAGAAATTAAAATAAAAATAAATTTAAAAAAGAAAATAATTCATTCTCAATAGCATCTAGAAATAAAATGCTTAGTAATTAAACAAGGAGGTGAACAACAATCTTTCAACAATACATCATTATTAAAGATAACTGAAGATGACATACATAAATGGCAGCACATACCATAGTAACAGACTGGAAACATATTTTTTTTTTGAGAGGTTTTTGCTATAGGGCACGCGCAATCTCCAGAAAGACAGAGAGACAGAGACAGAAAGTGAGAAATCACCCCCACCCCAGGAGGGATGGCCATGCTGCAATCCCTTCTACTCCATTCTTTGCTCAAGATCTTGGGAACACACACACACGTGCCCAGCGTGAGTTTAAGCCACCAGGTCCAAGACTCAAACCGTGGTCAACTACATGGGAGTCCAGCGACATAGCCATTACTCCAACTGCTGGTCCCTGCAACATGAATATTTTTAAGATACCAATACTACCCAAAGCAAGTCACAGATTTAATGCCATCTCTTGTTAGGAAACAGCAGAAATGCCATGCTTCTAGAACACCTTGGATTTAAGAACTCTGAATGCACGCTTAAGGAAAATGGTGAAACTCCTGACCTCCTGCCTTCCTGCTGGAAAATGACAGAAGGTTCTTAGATGATGTGTAACCAGATGGATGTGTTCTCCAAATTCCCAGGTGTGCTGTCCAGCCTCTGGCATCACTTAACCATACCCTCCTCACTGATACTGGAAGCATCCACTTCCAAGAATGACTCTCATCTTTGTAATCCTCTAAGAGACAACTTTCTCAAAACCTGACACTCCTTCCACCTTTGCTCTAATAAATATGAAGGATGAGAGAGGCTTAGCAGGCACATTCTAGGTATGGCCACTCCTTCTCCTTCCTGACTCAGCTCTCTGTGTCTCAAGTAGTGGTTCTGTGCAAGCTTCAGGTGACACTTTGTTGGACAAAAGAGTCACAAGTGGTGACCCCAATGTGACCCCATGAAGTCCAAATGCCCAGAAGAAAACATCTTTGGCCAATACATTTGGGGAATTCTACAACCAACCGGTAAGGGACAAACCCTCCTTGATCTTAGAGGAAGAGACCAATGTTCATAGCTTCAGAGAGGGATTTCTAACATGGGGAAAGAACTAACCAAGCCCCCAAAGATTTCTTTAAAAACTTATTTTAATTTTATTTATTATTATTATTATTATTATTATTTTTAATTTGACCAGAGAGAGAGGAAGGGAAATTGAGAAAGCAAGTTGCCAAGTCCTGGACTTGAACCGTGATTGGCCATGTGGGAATCCAGCACTTTAACCACTGCTGGCCCAAAAAAACACTAAAAATTCTAGGGCCTGCCATGACTTAACCATTTTTCTAACCTATTCTTTTAAACTTTCCAGTCTTTACATTAATTACAAAAATATGTGATCATTAAAATCATAAAAACCACAAATTTTTATTGTCAAGACCTGTAATTACAGAGTTAAAATGTAAAACATTCTCAGCTCTACAGGATCTACTTGCTAAGGTTTTTCGTTTTCTAGAAAAATTTGAGATAAAAGAAAACATCTAAGGATTGCTCTCTCAAACTTTAAAAAGTGAAACAAAATTTTTTAAAAACAGTGAGATCTTTTTTTGTGTGTATACATGTGTGTGTGTGTGTGTGTGTGTGTGTGTGTGTATGCATACGTGTTATCATGTACTATATTTTGTGTGTCTATGTGGTAAAATGCCTTAAGGAATTCCATTCTATTTGATTTATAAAAAGAGTGCTCCTACAATTTAATTTAAATGCTTTTCCAGTTTACGTGACTTAAAATCTTTGACAAATAAGCTGGCTTCCAATATGGTTAAACGAAAAAGTTTATGGCTCAGTCAAGTATTTAAGCTTTTCACTGTTTTTGACAAGGTTTCCGCCCAAAAAATCAAATTCTAAATGAAGTACTTTGACCTCAAAGTAACTTGTTTTTTTCTGGAGAGGTTTTTGCTATAGGGCGCGTGCGCTCGCCAGACAGACAGAGAGAGACAGAGAGACAGAAAGCCAGAAATCACCCTCAAGGGGGTTGGTATGCCACAATCCCTTCTCCTCCATTCTCCTCTGGGGATCTTGGGCACGCACGCACACACGCCCAGCTTGAGTTTTAAGCCACTGGGTCCAGGACGTGAACCACAGTTGACTACGTGGGAGTCCAGTGACATAACCATTATACTAACTGTTGTTCTCACCTCAGAGTAACTTTTGACTGTTTACAGAGGGCCCCTGAAACATCCAAAAGAGAAATACTAGAACCAATTAGGCTTATTTCAATGTGTTCAATGATATGAAGAACATTGTCAAATTGAGTAATTTTAATTGTCTTTATATTATGTTAGAGTTTTATGTATGAATATGCTATGTAAATATTTGTGTGTATGTCTGTCTATATATAGGTAGACTTTGTTCAGAAATAATTTGAACTTCGCAGGAATCTAAAGTGTGATATTTATCAGACATGTTCAACTGGTGTATGTCCAATATATCCAAATTTGTCAGTAGTGAATTTTTTTTTTAAATTTTTGGAGAGGTTTTTGTATAGGGCGCATGCACTCCCCAGAAAGACAGAGAGAGACAGAGAGATAGAAAGCCAGAAATCACCCCCCAGGGGGGATGGCCATGCCACAATCCCTTCTCCTCCATTCTCCTCTCAGGTTCTGGGGCACGCATGCATATGCGTCCGGCGTGAGTTTAAGCCACCGGATCTGGGACTTGAACTATGGTTGGCTACATGGGTGTTCAGCTACAGCCATTACGTTAACTGCTGGTCCCTCAGTTGTGAATTCTTGCCAGATCTTAAACTATGGTTAGTTCAAGTCTTGTTGTCCATGATTAATTGCTTTATCTGATGCCTTTCTAAAAGCTTTTTACAAATGACTGTAATCTAAACTGTTGTGTCTTTAAGGAAATTAATGAAGAGGATGGAAAGAGGATTTACTCTTATGTGTACGGGCTTCTGATCATTTAATCATTAAATTGGGTAAAAATTTTTATTTTCTATGGAAAGACTAATTGGTTTTCTGAACTGCTAAGCAAAACATTAAGCAGAACTAAAATTAACCAAAAGCATAGACATATTTTGACAAAATGACATGCTAAGTCAGCTAATATCAAACTCACTAAGCTATGTAATATAATACTTCTGGCCCACTAAGAGCAAACGCAATTGTTAAGGTCCGTAATTGGAGTAAATTCTGTGAGATTGATTTAAATCAGATTGCCTATGGCCATAGTTATTCAGGGAAATCCTGAAGGCTGGAAATTTCCACGGGAGGTCAGGATCTAAGAAAAAGTGCGTTCAGGTCAGAGTCCCTGTCTCGGAGGAGACTAAATGTTTCCAGCGTGGGATCCTGAGCACTGCACTGTGTTTGTAACTGACAAGCTCCTACCCCCACGGGGGCCTTGCCCCCCAGTGCGCAGGCGCTGGTCATAGAGAGAGGAAAGCCATGAACTTCAAGGGAGCCAGGGCTTCTAAGTCTATGCTGGTCTCTGAAATTGAGGATTGATGGGGCCCAAAACCCAGCTCCCCTTCAACAGCTAGAAATCTCACAGGACAAATCTTAGGTAAACTTTTAAGTGACAAATAAAAACATGTTCTTTAAGATATTTATTTTTACCTAGATAAGAGATTAAGGTAATTTCTAAAAATAAATGTATAAAAAGGAAAAGCAAAGTAAATGTGTATATATATTACATATATATAGTATTAATTCAGAAAACCAGCTCCCCTTCAACAGCTAGAAATCTCACAGGACAAATCTTAGGTAAACTTTTAAGTGACAAATAAAAACATGTTCTTTAAGATATTTATTTTTACCTAGATAAGAGATTAAGGTAATTTCTAAAAATAAATGTATAAAAAGGAAAAGCAAAGTAAATGTGTATATATATTACATATATATAGTATTAATTCAGAAAACCAATTGAAACTTTCCTGTATATATATATTATATATATATATGTATAAAAGGGAAGTTATAGTTATAAGAAGTATTTCTGGTGGAAAAAAAACTGTTAAAAGGTCAAGTTTTATTATAGAGCATGAATTTTGTATAGTAAAGGTTTTGTCTTAAGATAAAATGGCTAGATTATCTCAGAATAGAAGAAAAGAAGGGACAGAAATTTAAAAGTCTAAAACTTGTTGTTGAAGGTTTGAATTATGTTGAAAGAATCTAAGAGAGTTACAAAGATTAATAAAATATAAATTCTTATTAATTATTGTTATAAAGTTGATTATACTGATATAATGATATCAGTAACAAGTCAGTCCCTAAGAAAGTTCAATTAAAAATTCTGTGTCATTGGGACCAGCAGTTGGTGCAATGGCTATGTCTCTGGACTCCCAGTAGTTGACTGTGGTTCAAGTCCCGGAACCAGTGGCTTAAACTCACACCGCGTGCATGTGCGTGCGTGCCCAAAATCCGGAGAGAAGAATGTAGAAAAAGGGATTGTGTCATGGCCTCTTCCACTTCCTGTCTCTCTGTCTTTCTGGTGCATGCATGTGCCCTATAGCAAAAATGTCTCCAAAGGGGGAAAAAAAATCCTTGGCATTAACTCAAGTATAAAGTTGGGGCATGTACTACTAGGCCTCAAATATTAGCAATAAATTGTGGAACTAAACATACCCTCAATTCATTACAATTTCTTTTTTTTTTTTTTTTTTTTGGAGAGGTTTTTGCTAGAACGCATTTGCTCACCAGAAAGATAGAGACAGAAAGAAAGCAAAAGATCACTCCCTGGGGGATGGTCACGCCACAATCCCTTCCTCTCCATTCTCCTCTTGGGATCTTGGGCATACACACATGCCAGGCAAGAGTTTAGGCTACTGGATCTGGGACTCGAGCCACGGTAGACTACATGGGAGTCCAGCGACATAGCCATTACGCCAACTGCTGGTCCCAATTCATTACAGTTTCAACTTACAATCCCTTCTGGATAATCATAAACATCCTTTTCTACAATGCATATTCGCGGACATTCTGACTTGCCTCGCCCAACCTTAGGCAATCACTTGCTGCCTTCTGTCCTGTTTTTAATCAGGCACAGCAGTTGCACCGTCTCCACCACCACAATGCTCGAGCTTTATGTAATACTTTCCATATCTCTGCTAGACAAACCCAAACTATTGTCTGACATGTCCCTCCTCTCAGCACATTTCAGACCCATCATTAGGCCATGGAGTTAATCCTAGAGGGCTTCATTATAATCATATTCGACAAATTGAAGTTACTCATGAGCCTTCCTTTGATAAACGTAAATTTATTTACATGACTACTGATACTTACTCTAAATTTATTCATGCTACTCCTTTTTTTTGTAAAAAACAGAATTACTTAACTTTATTTATTTTAAGTTGACCAGAGAAGGACAGAATGGGAATTGGGGAACGTGAGAAAGCAAGCTGCCAGGTCCAGGACCATGGTCGCCCATGTGGGAGTCTAGCACCCTTAGCCACCATGTCACCTTCTGGCCCCCCACACTACCTCTTTATCAGGAGAACAAATACATCATGCTATCTCTCATCTTCTTGAATGTATTGGCATTATGGGTGTTTCTAAGCAATTAAA
The DNA here is from genome assembly GCF_000334495.1 of Tupaia belangeri chinensis. Classification (NCBI taxonomy): domain Eukaryota; kingdom Metazoa; phylum Chordata; class Mammalia; order Scandentia; family Tupaiidae; genus Tupaia; species Tupaia belangeri. Next base: position 711,873 of record NW_006208732.1, read on the forward strand.
AACAAATAATGGCCCCTGTTAAACCAGCCTAAGATTTACTCATATTCTCCAAGATTTCCAAATACAGCCTATTACTGGAATTCCTTAGAATGCTACTGGCCAAGCCCTTGTAGAACACACTCACGGCACTCCTAAGGCTTATCTTAAAATAAAAAAAAAAAAAATTAAAAAAGGAGGAAGTTCTGCCACAGGATGGGAGAGTGTTGAGCTGCCATTGTTTAAAATTCTTGGTTCTTTGGGTCCAGATCACTAAAATGAGAGACTGTCCCTAGGTGCAAAATAAAGCCACAACCACAATAAAAGTAGTTAAAAAGAGAATTTAGTAGGAAAGATTTCGAAAAGAAGACCCAAAGAACCAAGGATTTTACCTAAGAGCAGCTCAACACTCAGTATTAAGTAAATGACATCAGGGAACTTCAGAGTCAAGAAGACTCCGTTGTTTGAGTGCATATAGGTTCTTACGGGCCACAGCATGGTGAGGAGGACTAGCATTACTTTTTTCCCCCCTTGTGTTTGGGATATAAAATTACCAGAAGCCTGTATTTGAAAGAATGTGAAAACAAATACACAAGTACTTCCCCTCCCCTCTCCCTTCATTCTTTTTTTTTTGGGGGGGGTAGGTTTTTGCTATAGGGCGTGTGTGCTTGCCAGACAGACAGAGAGAGACAGAGAGACAGAAAGCGAGAAATCACCCCCCCAGGGGGGATGGCCATGCCATAATCCCTTCTCCTCCATTCTCCTCTCTGGATCTTGGGCACGCACCCACACATGCCCGGCGTGAGTTTAAGCCACCGGGTCCAGGACTTGAACCACGGTCGGCTACATGGGAGTCCAACGACATAGCTAGCCATTACACTAACTTCTGGTCCCTCCCATCATTCTTGATCTTCGTAGACGTAGGCTATGGTGTTGTGAAATTAATTTTTATTAAATAATACGTTTATTTGTTTCTTTCATGAGCAGGAGAGAGAGAGAGAAAGAGAGTGATAGTACCTCCAACAGGGCTTTGCTGCTTCCAAAACACCCCCAGTCTCCAGTCAGCCCCTGATCAGGAGCAAGTGTGTTCTAGGCACGCTGAGGGAGCTAGGAGGATTTGCACCAGGCACCTTCCCATGTGGGATCACTTTGCAGGGTGTCATGCTTTACTGCTGGGCCGCCATCTGGACCCTGTAACCATTTTTGAACTAAATCATTTATATAGAAAGAGCTCCACAAAAAAGCATTTGTCTGTGCACCCTACAGGAGCTGTTGATCAAGGCAATGGTAAAACCCTCTTCTGAACAAGGAAAAGCAGAGAAAGAGATGGCAGAGATGAGAGATACAGAATTACACCTGCTGTGTTCCTCTTCAATGTCTCTTTCCTTTTGAGTCCTGGGTGAGCACCAAGGACTTATTGTGGCTTCGATGAGCGCTTGAAACAACCCATCTGTTATCCTCAAAACCATTTCTTCTTTTTTTTTTTTAAGAGGTTTTTTGCTATAGGGCATGTGCGCTCGCCAGACAGACAGAGAGAGAGACAGAGAGACAGAAAGCGAGAAATCACCCCCCAGAGGGGATGGCCACGCCGCATTCCCTTCTCCTCCATTCTCCTCTCGGGATCTTGGGCATGCACACACACGTGCCTGGCATGAGTTTTAAGCCACCGGGTCCGGGACTTGAACCGCGGTTGACTACATGGGAGTCCAGCGACATAGCCATTACACTAACTGCTGGTCCCTCCTCATAACCATTTCTAATCTAGACAGAGATGTGACACAAGTTAGGATTTTTCTTACTATTAATTAAATTAACAAGTCAATTGTCCTCATTTTCTGAGAGAGATTTTTTGCTTTAGGGCATGTGCACTCACTGGAGAGACACAGAGAGGGAGACAGAAAGCGAGAAATCACTCCAGGGGAATGGCCATGCCACAATACCTTCTCCTCCATTCTACCAGGGTTTTGGGCACACGCAAACACACACACTCAGTGTGAGTTTTAAGCTGCCAGATCCAAGACTTAAACCATGGTGGACTACGTGGGAGTCCAGTGACATAACCATTGTGCCATCTGCTAGTTCTAACAAAAAAATTATTCTATATCCCAGGATGATAAGAAATTAGGAATCTATGATTCCATTCTCCTTTTTAAGAATCAAATACCGGGAACTAGCAGTTAGCGTAATGGCTATGTTGCTGGACTCCCACGTAGTTGACCGCGGTTCGCGTCCCAGACCCGGTGGCTTAGAACTCGCGCCGGGCGCGTGTGCGTGCGTGCCCAAGATCCCGAGAGGAGAATAGAGGAGAAGGGATTGCGGTGTGGCCATCCCCCCTGGGGGGTGATTTCTCGCTTTCTGTCTCTCTGTCTCTCTCTGTCTGGCGAGCGCACGTGCCCTATAGCGAAAAAACCTCTCCCCTCCCCCCACAAAAAGAAAAAAAAATAAAATAAAATACCAAAACAAAAACCTCAAATTGCTCTGTAGTACCAATTACTTGGAAGGATACGACAACTTTTTCATGACTAGATATTGCATCCACCTTTTTTGTGAACTGTTATAGACTCACTAGCTTTCATAATATTTATTTTATTTTAATTTGTAAAATAATGTATTAATGAAAAATTATTAAAATAGAAAAAAGTCACCTTAGTCTCTTACTTGCCAAGTGTTACTACAAATACCATAAGCATTTTGCTTCAGACTTTATTCTATCCATTATCGGGGTGTCTTTTTAATATATTTAAATAGAAATAAAATAAGATGAAATATTGTAGCAAACAATGAATTTGACTCTACTTCATAACATGGTAGGTGATATTTTACTAATATAATATGTCATTAATAGTCAATGAATGTTTAAACTCTTAGAAAAATTCTCAGGGGAACCAGCAGTTGGCGTAATGGCTATGTCGCTGGACTCCCACGTAGTCGACCGCGGTTCGTGTCCCGGACCCGGTGGCTTAAAACTCACGCCAGGCGCGTGTGCGTGCGTGCCCAAGATCCCGAGAGGAGAACGGAGGAGAAGGGATTGCGGCGTGACCATCCCCCCTGGGGGGTGATTTCTCGCTTTCTGTCTCTCTGTCTCTGCCTGTCTGTCTGGCGAGCGCACGTGCCCTATAGTGAAAACCTCTCAAAAAAAAAAAAATTCTCAGTAGATCTTGGGTTTTGGGTTTTTTGGTGTTTTTTGGTTTTGTTTTTGTTTGTTTTTGTTTTTAGTTTTTAGTCTTTGCCATAAGATGCATGCCAGAGAGAGTCAGAGAGTGGGAAAGTGAGAAATCTCCCCACCATGGGAAATGGTCATGCGGCAATCCCTTCTCCTCCATTCTCCTCTTGGGATTTTGGGAATGCAAGCACATGCATCAAACGTGAATCTCAAGCTGCAGGGTCTGAAACTCAAGCAGCAACTGGCCATGTGGAAGTGCAGTGCCCTAACCACTACACAACCTTTGGCACCATCTCTCAGCTTATTTTTTAAATTATTGTTGATTTAAGTGTTTATAATTCCTATACAAAGTACAGTATTCAAGATATAGATACATATATAAATATTTTCAAAGTACAGTGTAATATTTTAGTTATTTGACAAATAACAGGTTGTAAAATCAGGCAGTATATTTTCTTCCAAACAAATTAAAGCAAACCAACCAAATTTAACTCCAAATTTTATATTAGACTTTTCAATGGAGAGATGTGAAAAACCACAGAAATTAAAATAATTTAAATACCCTTTAAAAATTTTTTAAAAGTCATTCATCCACTTAAATTGCCAACATTTCTCATATTTACAAACCAATGAGCACATTCATAATTAATTTATCAAAGTATTCCAAGATATTTCTTTTTAGGTATGTTTGTGCATTTTTCATACATCATTCAATGCTACACATATGTGAATGAAATAATTCTTTTTTATTTGTGTATATACTTAATTTCCATTAGAAAAATATTATTTATACAAATTTTTAATTTATTTTTCAATACATTCAATCACATTATTTAGCTTACAAAGTGAATATTCCAACAAGTGCACATTTTTTCCCTAGTCCAGTTGATAATACTATAAAAAATATCTTCAATAGATAATACCACATTTCTTTGTCCCATTAATGCTTTGCCTCTCTATTTTTATGTCTTTCCTCAGACCCTCCTCTTTCACAGACACTATATCTGGTATTTACATCTATATACTGTGTTTCTATATCCTTTAGTCAATCAGTTTCAGTCATAGAGTGCAGACACTTGATATATATTAAGTGGGGACATACAATGTCTCTCCTTCACAGCCTGGCTTGCTTCACTCAGCAGTAAACCTTCCATATTCATCCACTTTCTGTCAAAAGCCAGAGTCTTGTTTTTTTTTTTTTTTATGGCTGAATAATATTCCATTGAGTATATGCCCACAGTTTTTCAATCCATTTATCTGTCCTTGGGCATTTGGGTTGGTTCCAGGTCTTAGTAATTGTGAATAGTGCCTCAATAAATATCCAGGTGCAAGGGTTTTTCTGATTAAGAATTCTTCTATCCTTTGGGTATATATCAAGGAGTGGGATTGCTGGATCATATGGTAGTTCTATTTGTAGATTTTTGAGGAATCTCCAAATTGTTCTCCACAGTGGCTGGACCAATTTACATTCCCACCAGCAGTGTAAGAGAGTTCTCCTTTCACAACACTCCCACCAGTACTTATCATTTTGTTGTTTATTTAATCGTAGTCATTCTGACTGGGGTTAGGTGGTATCTCATTGCCGTTTTGAACTGCATTTCCCTTACAATGAGGGATGTTGAGCATTTTTTCATATGCCTTTTGGCTATTCGAATGTCATCCTTAGAAAGTGATTTTTTTCAACTAATTCTCCCATCTTTTAATAGGGTTGATCATCTTTCCAAACAGCTGAGTTCCTTGTGTATTCTGGTTATCAGTCCTTTATCTGACGCATAGTTCACAAAAATGTCTTCCCATTCTGAGGGCTGTCAATTCATACTAATTACTGTGTCTTTTGCCATGCAGAAGCTTCTTAGTTGGATGTAATCCCACTTGTCTATTTTGGGGGATTATCTACTGTGGTTTGGGGGGCTTATTTAAGAAGTCTTTGCCTACCCGAAGTCCCCCAGAGTTTTCCTGGTGTTTTCCAGGAGCAGTTTTATAATTTGAGGTCTTAGGTTTAGATCTTTGATCCACTTTGAGTTGGTTTTTGTCAATGGTGACAGATAAGGGTTCAGATTCATCTTTCTGCAGGTGGAAATTCAGTTTCTCCAGCATCATTTGTTGAAGAGGTTTACTTTTCCCACTGGATTGACTGGTACCCCTTGTCAAAAATCAATTGATTGTATGTTTGGGAATTTATTTCTGGGGACTCTATTCTGTTCCATTGGTCCACATGTCTGCTTCTGTGCCAGCACCATACTGTTTTGATTACCACAGCTTTGTACTATATTTTTGAGTCAGGGAGTGAGATGATGCCCACTCCATTCTTCTTGTGCAGGATTGCTTTGAAAATATGTAGTCTTTTATGATTCCAGACAAATTTTATGATTGTCTTTTCTAGATCTGTGAAGAATATGTCTGGTACTTTGATTGGGATTGCATTAAATACTTCCAAGAACTTTTTCATGGAAACCATTGGGTCTTCTATGTATACCATCATGTCATCTGCAAATAGAGTTTCGCCTCTTCTTTTCCTATTTGAATGCCCTTTATTTTTTTCCTCTTTTCTGATTGCGTTGGTGGAGACTTCCAGTACTATATTGAAAAGGAATGGAGAACGTGGGCATCCTTGTCTTGTACCCGTTTTTACTGGAAAAACTTTCTGCTTTTTTCCATTCAGGATGATGTTTGCTATGGATTTTTCACAGATAGCTTTGATTGTGTTGGAAAATGACCCTTGTATGCCGATTTTGCTGAGAGTCTTGATCATGAAAGGATGTTGTATCCTATCACATGCTTTTTCTGCATCAATTGATATGACCATATGGTTTTTATCTTTCTTCCTGTTAATATGGTCAACTACATTTATGATTTTGCATATGTTGAATCAATCTTGCACCCCTGTAATGAAACCTACCTAATTATGATGTATAATCTTTTTTATAAGTTGTTGGATACGATTTGCTAGTATCTTGTTGAGAATCTTTGTGTCTATATTCATCAGAGATATTGGTCTATAGTTTTCCTTCCTTATCCTGTCCTTGTCTGTTTCAAGGATAAGAGTGATAGAGGCTTCATAGAATGAATTAGAGAGAGATTCATTCTTTTGGATCATTAGAAATATCTTTAGCAGAACGGGGGTTCATTTTTCTTTGAAAGGTCTGTAGAATTCAGAGGTGAAGCCATCAGGATTAGGGCTTTTCTGTGTTGGGAGGTTATTTATTACTGATTCAATATCCTGGCTTGTTATGGGCCTACTCAGACTTTCTACATCCTCCTGGCTCAGTCTTTCTTGGTAGATTATATGTGCCCAGGAATTTGTCCATCTCATCCAGATTTTCTTGTTTCTTGGCATATAGTCATCATAGTATCCTCTAATGATGTCTCTCTTCTTTTTTTTTTTTTTTTTTTTTTGGAGAGATTTTTGCTATAGGGCTTGTGCGCTCGCCAGACAGACAGAGAGAGACATAGAGACAGAAAGCAAGAAATCACCCCCCAGGGGGGATGGTCACACTGCAATCCCTTCTCCTCCATTCTCCTCTCAGGATCTTGGGCACGCATGCACACGCACCTGGCGTGAGTTTTAAGCCACCGGGTCTGGGACACAAAACGCAGTTGACTACGTGGGAGTCCAGTGACATAGCTATTACTAGCTAACTGCTGGTTCCCCTCTCTTCTTCTTAATAAGTCCCACTAGTGGTGTATCTATTTTGTTTATCTTTTCAAAAAACCAGCTTTTACTTTCTTTTATTTTCTATATAGTTTATTTATTTTCTATTTCATTTATTTCTGCTCATATCTTTATTATATTGTTTCTTCTGGAGGTTTTTGGTTGTTGTTTTTTTTGTTTGTTTGTTTTGCTGTTGCTTTTCCAGTTCTCTGAGGCGCAATGTTGGGTGATCAATTTGCCTTCTTTCCATCTTCTTCTTATGTGCGCTAATTACTATGAACTTTCCTCTTATGACGGCTTTATCGGTGTCCCAAAGATTATGGAAACTAGTGTCTTCATTGTCAGTGACTTCTATGAATCTTTTGATCTCAGACTTTCTTTCTTCAGTAGTTGTGTAGTCATTCAAGAGTACGTTATTTATTTTCCATATATTTGAAGATTTTTGAGGATTTCTCTTGAAATTAAGATCAAGTTTAATTCCATCCTTGTCAGAGAAGATGCTCGGTAAAGTTTCTATGCCCTTGAATTTATAGAGGCTTGCCTTTTACCCAATCTTATGGTCAATCTTTGAAAAGGTTTTGTGTGGGGGTGAGAAAAAGTGTCTCTCTCAGTTTTGGGGTGGAAAGTTCTATAGATGTCTGTTAAGTCCATTTGATTTATGGTATCAATTAGATCCTTTATCTCTTTACTTATTTTTTGTCTAGATGATCTGTCCAGAGGGGATAGTGCAGTGTTGAGGTCTCCATCAATTAGTGTGTTGCAGTCTATCTCTCCTTTCAGATATAACAGTCTTTCCTTCATGTATTTGGGTGCTCCTGTATTAGGTACATAGATATTTATAAGCATCATATCTTCTTGATTGATTGGCCCTTTTACTTCAATATAGTGCCCTTCTTTGTCTCTTCAAACAGTTTTTGTTTTAAAGCCTCTTTTGTCAGAAATTAGTTTCATGACTCCAGGTCTTTTTTGGTTCCCATTTGCATGGAAAACCTTTTTCTAACCCTTTACTTTCAGTCTATGTATGCCTGGTTAGCAAACAGAGGCTAGTCTGGTTAAAGGACTAGGCAATGTTATGGGGGAAGCTAGTTGGGGCTGGGTGGGACTAGGACCAGTGGTGGCCCTGCCTCAGAGTCCTTTGCTGGCCACAGGGCAGTAGATGGGACTCTGAATATAATTCTAAGTGAATCTCTTCTTTTTTTACCAATAGGTAGCACTAAAATGTGCATATTTCAATAATAATATATGTTCATGTCTGTTGGTTTAAGATTCTCTTTTTGATGTCATGATATCAGCTATGGTTTGAGTGAAGGACATCTATCAATGATAAAAAAAAAATTCTCTATGAACAAGAAGAGGTTTGTTAGGCAAATAGGGTATAAAATAATTATAATGAACCAATACACAAAAATGTTTTACTTCCTAGTATTATAAAATTCACATTGTCATCAACTAAACTTGTATATTATGTAGTTAACTGGATATTATGTTTCTCTATCATTACACTATTATTGTCTGCTAAGACTGCAATTTCTATTTAAATCTGAGATGATATTTTTCTGAGTAAACAATGCACATAAGAATTTAAAAGAATTCAGAAGTATTTTGGCTTTGCTTGGAGAATATTTTCTTATGTTTAGTAAAACTAGGAGCAAATACCGAGTTTTGTATCTGAATTAATCTTATTAGCAGCACTTTTCATTTTACCCATGTGTAAAAGACATTACCTCCTAGTTTAAAAAAAAATGATCTATCAGTCATTTAGAATCTTTTAAATCTAGTTCATACAAGAAGTTTGTTTCCACTCAGGGAGAATAAAAGGCTTATGCTATTCATTGTGCATTTTTAACAGCAGTTTTATTAAAATGATTTATTGCCGTAAGACAAATTCTAACAATATTTCTATTTTATAACAGTAATTTTATTCTGGGCCCGATTGATGTGATTTATTCAGATTTTCTGAGAAAGCCTGAACCACTGTGTGGCTGCAGCTATTATGTAGCAAATGTGTTTTACACTGTAATAATAAACACACATTTTTCATACTGGAACTTTCTAATAATCAGATATTCTTTTGTAGTTTCAGTGCTCTTATTGGATCCCATCGAGGTCTTATTATCTTACACAATTTGTCTGAATTATAGTTTAGGTCTCTACTGTTTTCTGCTGTTTAAGCCTGCATGGAAAAACAAACTTAACCTGACATGGAGCGTTCTTTAATTGCATTTCCCCTGTTTCATTTCTGACCACGATAACTCAATATGAAACCCACTTTTTGCTGTTCTCTTTGCTTGCAGGAATTCAGTTCAATGTCATTCTTTGCTTAGCTGTGAAACCTTTGTGTAGAGAATAACACATACATTTGGTCTCCTTTGTTAGTCCCCCTTTTCTCTTTAAACACCATACTCATATTTTATATTTTTAGAGTTTATAGCATAACTGAAAAAGAAAAAAAAAAACAATTATAAGAAACAACAACAAAACCTGAAAGAAGCCTTCCAAAAGCTATCTGGTGGGCTGGGATGCAGACCCTCCAACCCCAGCGAAGCCTCACAAGAGAGCCTGAGGCTAAAACATTATCTGAGCCATGTCCAGATTTTGGACACACAGAAACTAAGAGGTAATCACTGTGTGTGTTTTCAAGCTGCTACATTTTAGATTAATTGGATATCTAACAATAGGTAATTACTAAATCTCAAATATGAGACATCTGCTGTATCTCTCTATACTTGACTCTGTTTACATCAATGTGCATTATTTACAAATAGATACAAATTAATTTATGCAATCAAATAACATAGTCTTGATCTATCTCTTTATCGTGTGGATTTTGCATTGGGGATTTGTAAACTACAATTCACTGGTCAAATCAGGCCCACCACCTGTTTTTGTAAATAAAGTTTTATTGGAACAATACCACTTTAATTTGTCCACATTCTGTCTATTGCTGCTCTAATGCCATAATGTAGAGTAGATCAGAGTTCAAATGACCATGAAGCCTAAAGTATATACGAGTTAGTCAGTATATACTAACAGTAAACACTTGACTTACATGATTCCAGACTGTAGCAACTGCAGACAGATAAATTTAAAAATCTATAACTTGACAGAAAAATCTTAATAGAGAACCCTATTAAGATTTTTAATATCGTAATGACTATGTCGCTGGACTCCCATGTAGTTGACCGCTGTTTGCGTCCCGGACCCGGTGGCTTAAACTCACACTGGGCGCATGTGCATGTGTGCACAAGATCCCGAGAGGAGTATGGAGGAGGAGGGATTGTAGCATGGCCATCCCCCTGGGGGGTGATTTCTCACTTTCTGTCTCTGTCTCTCTCTGTCTGTCCGGCGAGAGCACACGCTCTATAGCAAAAACCTCTCAAAAAAAAAAGATTTTTAATATATGAAATATTTAATTATATCCTATTTCAGGTTATGTGCCTTTGTACCTAATATATGGCCAAGTGGAAATATTAGTCTAACTAGATCATGTGAGCATATTGCTTTTAGATGAGAAGAATGAGACTACTCAAGTCAGATGAAATTGGTTCCTGTTCAAGAAAGATAAATGTATTACTAGTAGAAAAGTAGTTGTATCTAGATGTATTTGGGGAGATGTGGCAAGTTGAGTGAGATCGCCCCATTAAAACACTATAGAGGGCCAGCAGGTGGTGTGGTGGTTAAGGTGCTAGAATTCCAAAATGGCTGACCATGGTTCGAGTCCTGGGCCTGGTGGCTTGCTTTCTCACTTTCTCTCTCTCTGTCTTTCTCCGACAAAACTCATGTGAAAAATAATAATAACAATAATAATAATAAATAATTATTTTTAAAAAACACTATAGAATAAACTTAAGAAAAATAATTGCCACTATAATGAAAATGGCAACGAAATAAGGATTCCAGAAATTCTTAAAAGAGGCCTAAGCGGCCCACTAGCCTATTGGTTACTAGATCTTGATCCAACATGGCTGACTGTGCACCTAGAGTTCCGGTTCTGGTAGCTTGAAAAACATACGTGTATGTGTCACACATCACAAGATAAAGAAATGGAGGAGAAGGGATAGGAGCATGACCATTCCCCATGGGGGATACTTTCTCTCTCTAGCTTCCACTTTCACTTTCTCTCTCCAGTGAGCACACGTACCCTATAGCAAAAAATTGTTTAAATATATACAACTAAGTTTACATATAGAGTTTTATATACCCACTAGAGAAAGCGTGTTTTAAAAAAATTTAGTTTCCACTTCCATCTTCAGCTCCCTGGCCTAAAGGACACTGAGCCCCTGGACCCAGTTCCAGCTCCCCAACCCAGAGCCCTCCCCTGTCAGAGAAGCAGGCTTTTTATTTTCCTTCTCTTCTTCTTTCTTTTGTTATTTCCTACTTCTTCTTATCCC
>NW_006208732.1:723072-726694 GCF_000334495.1 Tupaia belangeri chinensis
GCTCGCCAGCATAGCCCACTTCCATCTCCAGCCACCTGACAAAATCACATACAGAGAGCCACTTTTTCTTCATTCTCTTTCATACTCTTTTCTCTTTCCTCTTATGTTGTCATCTCCTGCTTATCCTCCACACACCAAGAGGGGCTCGACAGATCTAGAATCACCGTTTTCTAATATCCTAGTATTGTGAGGCTTCCTGGGATCCTCTCTTTTACTTAACCACTTGAGAAAAAGAGAAATTGCTCTTCTGACACCTAAGGAGATTCCTCCTGTGGAGACCTTATTGCTAAACAGAGCAGAAGAGAGACTTCAGCACCCATCAGTCCACAGCAAAAGGGAAGTACACTTGTACCTAGTCAAAGAAATATTCTCCAAAAAGGAATCCAAAAGTGAATACATCTCCCAATGGCTAGAAGTAGAAAAGGAGTCTCAGGTCTTAATAAACCAGGAAATATGTCTCCATCAAAAGAACACAATAACTCGCCTCCATCTCTTGAAAAAACAGACAATGCTACTAAAATGTTAGAGAAAGAATTTAGAACATTCATGGTGACAAAATTCTATGAGTTGGAACAGAAGAGACGAGCTATAGGAGATTAGGAAGTCCTTCTATGATATGAAAGAAGAAATGGGCACAAAGAATCAGATGGAACTATTAGAGATGAAGTCTGTACAGGAAATCAAAAACTCTCTTGAAAGTATTAAAAATCGAGTAGACCATGCTGAAGATCAAATCTCCAACATAGAAGATAAAACCTCTGACCTAGAAAATAAACAGCAAAAAGATAGAGAAAATAACACACACAAAAAAAGTGAGGATAATATACAAGAAAAACTAGACTCCATTAAATGTCCAAACATCCGAATAATTGTTATCCAAAAAGGTGAAGAAACTAATAAGGGCATGGAAAATCTATTCCATGAAATCCTGGAAGAAAATATCCCAAGTCTAGACCCAAGAAATACAAAGTACTCCAAATAGAATCAACCCAAGATCTCCTCCAAGGCCAGACTGGCCAAGAACTCAGGTAAAGACAAGATGCTACAATTGGCAAGAGAGAAATGACAAGTGACTTACAAAGGTTATCCCATTAGGCTAACAACAAACCTTTCAAGAGAAAGAATGCAAGCAAGGAAAGAATGGGAAGACATATTGAAAGTGTTAAGAGAGAAACAATTTCAAACAAGGTAACTATATCCAGCAAGACTATCCTTTATTTGGGACAAAAAGATTAAAATCTTCTCAGACAAACAAAACCAGAAAGAATTTGCCAACACCAGACCAGCTCTTCAAGAAACTCTGAAGAGGGTCCAGCAGTCAGAGTAATGGCTATGTAGCTGGACTCCCATGTAGTCGACTGTGGTTTGCGTCCCGGACCCGGTGGCTTAAAACTCACGCTGTGTGCATGCCCAAGATCTGAGAGGAGAACAAAGGTGAAGGGATTGCAGCATGGCCATCCCCCCTGGGGGATGATTTCTCGCTTTCTGTCTCTCTGTCTCTGTCTGTCTGGTGATCACATGCGCCCTATAGTTAAAACCTCTCAAAAAAAAAAAAAAAAAAGAAAGAAAGAAAGAAAGAAACTCTGAAGAGAGTTCTGTTCCAGGAAAACTAAAGAATGAATAGCTAGAAATAAGGAAATGAAAGACAACCAAGACAATGGCCAACTTAAAGGTAGGAACAAGAAATATTAATAATAACTTTGAATGTTAATGGATTAAATTCTCCAGTTAAGAGACACAGACTGGCAAAATGGCTAAAAACACAGAAACCCTCTATCTGTAGCCTACAAGAAGCACATCTCATGGATAAAGACACACATATACTAAAAGTGTAGGGCTAGGAAAAGGTACTCCATGGAAATGGGAACCAAAAAAGAGCTAGAATCATGATAGTAATTTGTGACAAGATGGGCTCTGAGGCCAGTGAGACTGCTTAACTTTACTCTCCCTGTTCCGCACTGTACTGTACCGCTGTAAGGAATAAACTCAGCTTTGCCTTAGCAATAGATTTTGGTGTCTTTGGGGGGATCTCACATTCAAAATAATTAAAAACAACTGAATATTTCTCTTCCTTGCAGCTCCTGCTCCTCTTTTCTCTTTATCCTAATTCTATCAACGGGATATTTGACTTCACTTTCATATTTGCCAAACTTTTCATGTTTGGAAGTGAACTAATGGACATGTTTGTAATGAAAATACAACCAGGTTTGTTTTCAAGTTCATCCTCTTCATTGCAGTGGCTTAAGAACTTTACATTCCATAAATAATGTAAATATTTAAACATGATTCTATTCTTCTCTTAAACCACTGTGCTGTATCTTTCCCCTTAAGTCTTCTATTGATTCGTAATATCGATGCCGACACTCACCAATGGCAGGGAAAAGAGGGACTACACTACTTTTCTCTCCCTAATCATCTATGTGCATTTAGTTCCCAGATCCCATCGTTTCTCTCTTAGAAGTATTACTTTGATTTTCTTGCAGTTTTATAGCACCTTCAATAAATCTACCAACTAGTGACAATAAATTCTTTCTTTTTTTATTTTTTGGAGAAGCTTTTATTGCTATAGGGCACGTGCACTCACCAGAATGACGCAGAGAGACAGAGAGACAGAAAGCAAGAAATTACCCCCCAGGGGGGATGGCCATGCCACAATCCCTTCTCCTCTTGGGATCCTAGGCATGCATGCACATGCGCCCAACGTGAGTTTTAACTCACTGGGTCCGGGACTTGAAGCGTGGTCGGCTACATGGGGGTTCACCGACATAGCCATTACGCTAACTACTGGTTCCAACAATAAATTCTTACTTTCTTTTCTTTTTTCAGGATAATTGTTTTGATATTAATGCCACAATGAATTTATTTTCCTGCAAAGACTTCATTAATTTTAAATATATAGGTAGAATGATTACTATTTTATTGATTTTTGAAAGTTCGAATATACATACATACAATTTGATCAGGAATAACCTAACAGGTTCAGATCCTGGTACTATTGATTAAGATGTATGAAGAGTACCTGACTTATGGTAATGGTTCAATAAATGTTTGTGCGATTAATATAAAAAGCTAATTTCTGTAAGTCAAGAACTGTACCTATAGTCTCAGCTACTTGGTAGGCTGCCATGAAGGGGTGGAGAGTTTGAGGCTAGTCTGAGCAACATAGCTTCTAAAACTAAAATACATTTTTAAAATTGGCTTTTGTGGAAGACATTGGTATCCCCAACATCAATAGCAGCTTTTCTTCCTCCTTAAGAGAACCCCAACTTTCAACATAACACATTACATAATCTGGAAGAAAGATCTTTTCCTATTTAGTTGTTGGTGATGTGATTAAATTTCACTGGAGGACCTTAAAGTAAATATATGTAAATACAAGAAACCTATTTAACACAATTTTTCAAGAAATGAACATATTTTGTTTTTCCAGAGGCGATATAACCTAAGAGCTAGTAAAGCTTAAGCTTTAGGGCCATTCCTTTGCAGAGATTCCTTCTGTAAATTATTTCTTTGCAAACAAATATTCAAATGACCCCGATTTTAGTGTTCCATTTATTTCCTGTTAGGATCCTGATTGATAGCTTGCTTTTCAAGTGTAGTTCATAATTTGCCAGCTCTTTCC
>NW_006208732.1:726725-727872 GCF_000334495.1 Tupaia belangeri chinensis
GATTTATCTCTGAATGTGTTTATCTAATTTAAACTAAGGAATCATCATTTTCCATTTAACTCTAGTTTATCATTTTTATAACTTTCCAGATCACTATGCTTAGTGAACAAGTCACTTTCTATGCATATTTTGTTGGAATCTTTTGGCGATTTTGTTCATCTGATCTTTTTAGAGATGTCGAGTGAATTATTGCTTAAGCAATTATATGCTACAAAATCTGAATATTACAATAAAAATGACTGATAACACTATCCCCCAAGTCAAACACACATTGTCATATCATGTTAATTAATTAATAATAACATGCAATTAATCCAGCATGCAGCCCACATCATAGTGCAATATTCTTTAAAAAGTAGCAGTGACTAAGAGTGAACGGTGGAAAGAAAGTACTTAATTCAGATGTGCTCAGACACTTACGAAGGGAATTCACTGCTCCAGAATGAGATGATTCCTACACAGAACAATTCATCAGGGAGAATTGGTAATTGCTGAGTCAGATACGGTAGGATGCAAATGCAGCACCAGCAACGTGGAGCAATGCAGAGATGCCAGGAAAATTAAAAATAGAGCTCTTGTCCCAAGGACCCTAAAATCAAAGTTGGTAACATATTTAAAAAGGACAGATTATTCATTACAGTATATGAGAAATCGTATAATAGATCGATAGATGTTAATCCTGTCGGTTAAAAGAAAAAAGAATACTAGAATGAGACTGAAGAAACATAGCAAATAAATGGGAACGAAAATGGGAGAGGTGCGGCAGTAATGCAACACTGCAATGCTGGAAGCCATAGGGAAACTGGGTTTTGGCTTTCTGGTCAACCTGCAGGCTCCAGGGACATGTGCGCAACCATAATCCTGGCTGCCTGGAAAAGGTGGAGGGAGGAAAGAGCTTAAGACTCTGTTGGGCATGCTTGGCTCTCTCTTCCTCTCTCTAGGGCGATGTGCGCAACCATAATCCTGGCTGCCTGGAAAAGGTGGAGGGAGGAAAGAGCTTAAGACTCTGTTGGGCATGCTTGGCTCTCTCTTCCTCTCTCTCAGAATAAATAAACAAATAGCAACAAAAAGAAAGAAAGAAAGAAAGAAAGAAAGAAAGAAAGAAAGAAAGAAAGAAAGAAAGAAAGAAAGAAAGAAAGAAAGAAAG
>NW_006208732.1:729684-736439 GCF_000334495.1 Tupaia belangeri chinensis
AAATAAAGAAAGAAAGAAAGAAAGAAAGAAAGAAAGAAAGAAAGAAAGAAAGAAAGAAAGAAAGAAAGAAAGAAAGAAAGAAAAAGAAAGAAAGGAGGAAAAAGGGCTTTTTTTATTATTATTTAAACAGGAACAGATAATCAATGGATTTGTAAGTAAAGAAGACTTTATGTATTGAATCTGTTTTACTGATTCTAAATCAAGTATTTTATCAAAGGCACAGTTCCAAAGTTTAAATAATGGGTAAGAGAGGCTAGAAATAATAGATAGAGAAAATGTAATGTTTATTTCTCTCAAAGTCATTCTTCTGAAATTGAATATTAGGCATTACGTTTCATACACAATATATTAAAATGTTCTAAAGTCTTTATAGCATATAAAGCACAATTTCTTTACATTTTATTCTGAAAAAAATGCTAAGAATTATTTATTTTATAAATTTTTTCATTTCGAGAAATTTTCTCCCCAAAATACAGACTACGTTCTTCTATGGAGCTTTTGCCATTATGTTATTTATTTAGATCTAGGTAAATTTTCCCATCATTTAATAAGAAATTGAAGCTTGAATATAGTACATGTGCTACTGTCTATGTTGAAAATTCTAATTTTACTGTAATTATACTTGCAATGAGAGGGTATGAAATTAACTTCTTTTTTGCTTTTGCATTTTTTTTTTTTTTTTTTTTTTTTAAGCGCGAAATCACCCCCAGGGGGGATGGCCTCACTGCAATCCCTTCTCCTCCATGCTCCTCTTGGGATCTTGGGCACGCACGCACACATGCCCGGCGTGAGTTTAAGCCGCTGGGTCCAGGACTCAAACTGTGGTCAACTACATCGGAATCCAGTGACATAGGCATTACACCAACTGCTGTCCCATGAAATTACCTTTTATCAGAAAGATGTAATTTAAAAAATGTCCAATACCAGAACATCTGAAAGCATAAAAAGTAATATACATTTCTCATAGGTAATAGAGCAAAGTATTTTCATTTTGTAAAAATATATACATAGAATTTAGACTACATTTGTATATTTATTTTAAATTATTGGTATTATCACAGTTTTTACCTTTGATTAATATAATCTTTTAAGTAATAATCAAGCCCTAAGGTATACATTCTTCATGAAATTGTTCCAAATATGCATAAGATCGTATTTTAAGAAAGAATAATTGGTAACTTTTTCTCATTCTCTCTTTTTTAAAATATAAAAATACAGTTTAGTGCAATGGAAATAGAAACAGATGAAATTGAGAAATGGTAGGAGTCTCATTCTTGCCCTTATGTAATATTTCACTAAGCTCAAAACATTGACTACTCATTTTTCTTATCCATAAATTATGGGATTGAGACTGGTGATATTGAAGATGTTACTTAAACATCTAAAAGCATATTAGTCTAACATAAGCACTTAAAAATGTTTAGGTAATCCTTGAAAATATGTATATAGGCACTAATGCCAATTCATTTCATTTCAGCAAAGTCATTTTAATTTCAGTCTTCTAAAAGGAAAGTATCAAAAAAAAAACTAACAATACTTAATTGAGGCACAATTTATATACTGTGAAGTGCACATATCTTAACGATAAAAAGTAGGGAAATGTATGCACATATGTAGCATCCCCAAATCATTTCCTTCATCCTAAAAAGTTGGGCCAGCCAGTAGCATGCTGGTTAAGGCAGCTGGATCCCACATGGCCAGTTGCACAGTTTGAGTCGCAGACCCTGCACCCTGAAACACAGTGATCATGTGTGAGTTCATGCCCCAAATCCCCAAAACAGAAATGGAGGAGAAGGGATTCTGGTGTAATCATGCCATGGGAGGTGCTTTGTCACTTTCTCTCCCTGTCTCCCTCTCTCCCTCTCTTTCTCTCTGTCTCTTTCCAACAAGTACAAATGCTCTCTGAATATTTTTTTTTAATTTTCTTGAGTACCCTTTCCATTCATTCTCTCTCCATCCACTATTTCAGAGACAACCACTTTTCCACTATTCTGATGTATATCACTATTAATCAATTTTGCTTGCTTGTGAATTTACGTTTGTATGGAATTAGACCATACATGCTTTTTTTTTTTTCCTGGCTCCTTTGGGTTAACACAATATTTCTCAAATTTGTTTATGTTGCTAACCCTACAGTGTATTGGTTTTTTTGTGTTGATGAATAGTAACCCACTTCATAAATATTACATAGTTTTCAAATCCAATTTACTAGCTGAAAAATATTTGTTTTGTTTCTAGTTTTATGTTGTTTTGAATAAGGCTATTATGGAAATGTGTTTGCTCGGTTTTTTTACATGTGTATTTATTTCTGTTGGATATGGAATGGCTAGTAGAAGAGGTATATTTACATTCATTAGAAACGTCTAATGAACTTCTACAAGATAGTTGAATGATTTTATTCTTCTACTAGCAGTACGTAGAAATTCTAGCTGCCCTATCACTTTACCAGTTTAAAATTTTATCCATTTGGGGAACCAGCAGTTAGCGTGATGGCTATGTTGCTGGACTCCCATGTAGTCGACCGTGGTTCGATTCCCAGACCCAATGGCTTAAACTCATGCTGGGCGCATTTGTGTGCGTGCCCAAGATCCCGAGAGGAGAATGGAAGAGTGGGGATTGCGGTGTGGCCATCCCCCTGGAGGGTGATTTCTCGCTTTCTGTCTCTCTCTGTCTGGCGAGCCCTCCTGCCTTGTAGCCAAAAAAAAAAAACCTCTCCAAAAAAAAGAAAAAATAATTGTATCCATTTGGGTACTGTGAAGTTTTAAGTTGCAAATCCGTGATGATTAATGACATTATGTATCTATTCATATATTTAGGTCAGAAGTTCTGTCTTCTGCATCTGAGATTCGATCTTCTGCATGATTTAATCTCCTTTTAATATTTTCAAGAGAGCTTTGATTTCCTGTATTACAGTCTTCCTCTCTAACTGTTCCATTTGATTCTTTTTTATGGTGTGTACCTCCTCTTTCAGGAAGAACTTCCTCACCTCCTGGAACTTGTTGTCTCTTTTCTCCTGCATTTTCTGGAATTTGTTGCTTCTCTTCTCTTGCATCTTTATTAGCTTTGTCATTATGAATATCTTTATTAGCTTTGTCATTATGAATATCCTAAATTCCATATCTGACATTTTGCATCTTTATTAGCTTTGCATCTTTATTAGCTTTGTCATTATGAATATCCTAAATTCCATATCTGACATTTCCACAAGTTCCCTTGTACTGTCTGTGGATGATGAGGGGCTATTCTTTGCCCTTAGGGGAGAGATATTTTCTTGATTTCCCGTATTTCTTGTGCCTCTGCGGTGGTGGTTTCTGGTCATCTGATGGAATATACGGTACTTCCTACCTTCTTGGAATTAATTCTGAGTGTTACCAGCACACAGAAGGAGACGGCCTACAGTTTCTCTAGGGTTTCATTTCCCTGATTCTCACCAAGCAACCTGTGCTTTTGTCAGTTGAACTGGATATTACAGAGACCTCACAGTTTCAAGAGAATAGAAACGAGACCAGCAGTTAGCGTAATGGCTATGTCGCTGGACTCCCACATAGTCGACCATGGTTCGAGTCTTGGACCTGGTGGCTTAAACTCACACTGGATGCATGTGCATGCATGCCCAAGATCCCGAGAGGAGAATGGAGGAGAAGGGATTGCAGCGTGGCCATCCCCCCGGGGGGTGATTTCTTGCTTTCTGTCTCTGTCTTTCTGGCAAGCATGGGTGCCCTATAGCAAAAACCTCTCCAACAGCAACAACAACAAAAATCAAGAGAATAGAAGCACGTGGGCTGAGCTGTGGGGTTTAAAGTATTCAGATATTTTGCTACTTTGCACCTAGACCTGCCTAGACACTCAGTGTGTGGAAGGTGATAAGCAATGAGAAAGTCAGGTAAAAGAAGGGAAACAAAGGGGGAAAAAAAGAAAAAAAAAAACCCACACAATTAAAAGGGAAATAAAATTATTTTTTAAAAAAGGCAAAAAACTGAGAACCATCCAGCACACTAACATGCTGCATGAAAGTGGCAGGGCTAGACTTACCTCAGATGCACATGAATTCTGAAATTAGCAAGAGAAAGGGGAGGTCAGAGGCAAGAGACAGTACCTACAGAGGTTTTTTATATAGCAAACACATATACCACTCTAACTGGCTTTTCTCTGGGTGTTGGGCTGGAAGGAGGGGTTCAGGGCAGAGGCTTTCCAGTTAAAGGGACAGAACTAGGCCCACCTCAGATGCATGTGGATTCTGGCTTTTCAGTGGGTGTCCAATAATGATCTTTTTGTCTCTATTAATGTATATTTTCTATAATTGGATGTTCCCCATCTAAGGTACATATATATTTATAATTATAATAGCCTCTCAATGATTTGACCTTTTAATCATCTATAATGACTTTTTTGTTTTTTGTTTCTTTCCACAGTTCTTAATTCTTGACTTAAATTCTATTTTATTGAAGTGTAGCTACCCTGTTCTCTTTTGGTTTCCCTTTTCATGGAAAATCTTTTCCTACCCCTTTACTTTCCCTCTAAAAGGTAAAGTTAATCTCTTCATAGTTGGGTCTATTCTTTTTTTAATTTAGTTGGTTAGTTTTTGCTATAGGGCAGAGAGAGAGAGAGAGAAAGTGAGAATGCAACCCTCAGTGGGCATGGACATTTTGCAATCTCTTCTCCTCCAGTCTTTATTTAGAATTTTGGGCGTGCACACACAGGTGCCTGGCATGATTTTCAAGGTGCCAGGTCTGGCACTGGAACCACATTTGCCATTGTCTTAACCACCATACCACCTGCTAGCCCCGGTCTCAATTTTTGTTAATCCATTCTGCTACTTTATGTGTTTTGATTGAAGAATTTAACCCATTTACATTTAAAGTGATTATTGATTAGCAAGGACTTCCTACCATCATTTTCTCAATTATTTTGTAATTTCTTTCTTTCTCTTTGCTGTCTTCTTCTGATGATCTGATGACTTTTGGAATGATATGCTTTGAGTTCATTCTCTGTATCGTGTGAGTATCTCTAAAGGTTTTTGTTTGTGATTATCAATGACTTATAAAAGACATGGCCAACTGCGGTTCAAATTCCTGGACATGGTGGCTTGAAACTCATACCATGTGAGTGTGTGCATGTGAACCCCAAATCCCAGGTGGAGAATGGAGAAGTGATTATAGTGTGGTCATTCCCCCTGGGGGGATGGTTTCTTGCTTTCTCTCTCTCTGTCTCTCTGACAGATGCATGCATCCTCTAGCAAAAATCTCTCAAACAAAATAAACCAAAAAAAAAAAAAGCATGTAATTATCATATTACCCAATAACTCCACTTAGTCATTTACCATAGAAAAATGATAATTCATATTCACACGAAATCTTGTGTAACAGTATTTTCAGCTTTAGTTTTAATAGCCCCAAAGTAAAAACAACCAAATATTCTTCAATGGGTGAATGATTAACACAGTGGGGTATATCATACAATAGTGCTAAGCAATAAGAAAATATGAATGAATTATTAATGCACACAGTTTGAACGAATCAGGAAATTAGGCCATAATAAATAAAGCTAATCTGAATATGTTGTATGATGTATGACTTTATTTGTAGCATTTTAAAATTTTAAGAAATATAAAAATGGTGAACATATGGGTAGAATATCCATGATCAGAAAAGAGAAGGCGGGACAAAAAGAAAGTAAGGATGGCTATAAAGGGCCACATGGGGCACTTCCATGATGGTAATTGTTCTGCAACTTCATAGTAAATATGAACGATGCATGGGATAAACTGGTACAACAAATAAATGGTTAATAGTAATACTGAAGGACCAGGAAGTGGCATGCTGGTTTAGACACTGAATTATGGGAATCATGACTGACCATGGTTCAAGTCCCTACCCAGCAAATTCAATCACATTGGGCAGGTGTTGGTGTGTTTCCCTCTCAAAATCCTGAAAGGAGAAGAGAGGACAAGGAATTGTCTCTCTTTGTCTCTCTGGCAACCTCACGTGCCCTATGGCACAAAAATAAATAAATCGATAATACTGGGACGATTCAGATGAGAAAGGTATATTCTACCATTGTCAGTATTCTGGTGATGAAATTGCACTGGAGTTTTTCAGGATATTACATTGGGGGAAAATAAGTGAAGGTTACAGAGGACCTGTATATAGTCTTAAAGTTTCATGTGTATATACAGTTATCCAAAATAAGTAGTTAATTAAAATGAAGTCAATCTGTATGTGTGTGTGAGAGTGTATTTTTTAAATTCCCTCTAAACTTGTTTTATTGTTTCATGCATTATTTAAAAATGGGATAAGAATATTCTTTTAGTATTTTTAAATATATGGAGAGTTGTTTTATGTTCTAGTTTTATGTTTTTTTTTTTAATAGCAAGCAAGGGGACTAATCCTTCTCATAATTTTTGAGCTAATTCCTTGTTATTCAAGAGTCTGCTTTTTATGCACATGTAGGTAGTTTCAGCAAAAGGCTCTATTAGCCTCTCTAGTTGCCAGACTGGCATAGGTGCGAATCAGTGCACTATTAAAACTGCCTTGGGGACCAGCAGTTGGTGTAATGGCTATGTCGCTGAACTCCCACGTAGTCAACCACAGTTCGAGTCCCAGACTCTTTGGCTTAAAAAAACTCACGCCGGGCACGTGCGCGTGCATGCCCAAGATCCCAAGAGGAGAACAGGGGAGAAGGGATTGTGGTGTGGCCATCCCCCCCAGGGGGGGTGATTTCTCACTTTCTGTCTCTCTGTCTCTCTCTGTCTGTCT
>NW_006208732.1:736470-747026 GCF_000334495.1 Tupaia belangeri chinensis
AGACCCCCTATTAGAAAACCCTCACAAAAAAAAAAAAAAAAAAGCCCACCTATGTATAAACGCCAGTTCCACCACTTACTGAGGGTATCAATTTCCACTTGTGATGTTAAGTAGCTAGGCTTTTTCTAATACAAAATATATAACTACATTTATAATGTGGACACAATGATTTTAAAATTTAAAAAAAAAGGGTTACACTAAGCATATACCACTCCTAATGATGTTCCTAAGCAAAGAGCTACATGGGAATCCATGAGGGGACATCGTCAACAAGTTGATGGAAAATAAGCATTAAGGAACAAAAAAAAAAAAAAACTATGCATAAATTTCAAAAATGTTTGTATCAAAATAAACTCATACTTTAATTCAAAATAAACTCATACTTTAATTCCATTTTTCCATGGTTTTGAGCTTCCCCTCATCTTTTGAGGTGTCTGGTTTTGTTTTGCTTTGTTTTTGTTTTGGAGAGGTTTTTGCTATAGGGTATGTGTACACGCCAGAAAGACAGAGACAGAGAGACAGAAAGCAAGAAATCACACCCCAGGGGAGATGGCCACACCACAATCCTTTCTCCTTCATTCTCCTCTCGGGATCTTGGGCACGCACACACACGTGCCTGGTGTGAGTTTAAGCCACTGGGTCCGGGACTCGAACTGTGGTCGACTATGTGGGAGTCCAGCGACACAGCCATTATTCCAAATGCTGGTCCGGAGGTGTCTGTTCATTTCATCTCAAGAAGGTATTAACTCGCCATGTGAGAAGATTAGATGTAAGACTCACAGCCCCCAACAACTTTCATATGGTATATTTAAGTGTTTAAAATAATTTTTTACATAAGTATTCTCATTTTGTGAGGTAAGCTCTACATTCCTAAAATGAATTTAGAGTTACTCTAGTTTTATCCATCTTCTACGTTTAACACCACTTGTTAACACAGTCTTCAAGACATCTGTATTTCTGTAGTACTTTATGGATGTGCTTTTGGTCTCCTACTGCAGAGGAAGGAACTGAAGCTCAGGAACAATTTGAGAACCCTGACATCTGCCCTCTTTGTAGGTTACTACTGATGGCTTTTTCTTTCTGGATTTCCACAGCAATGTCAAGTCCAGTGTTTCTCCTGCACCAGTAATGGTACCAAGTACCACCAGATAGAAAGCAACGATTGGGATAATCCCAAAAGTAGTCATGCTGAAGGGCAAGAAAAAATTCCCCCTCTTTCATTTGTTTTTGTATTTTTTCTTCCTTAAAAGTAAGTATAGACAATGCTACCAAAATAGTCTATCAGCCACACGCCTGACATTCCCACCTCAGCTACACTAATGACTGCAGTGCTGAGTGGCTCCTTTTCTTCACAAGGAGTTGTTTGGACTGATTTCGGAATTAACTCTGATGCACCTGCAAGGAGCTCTCAAGTCCTCTCAGTTACATCTCTCTTCAAATCTTACAACTACGTCTTGCATTTCACTGAACTTAGGCAACTCTATGTTAAGAAATAATTATATATATAAAAGAAGGTGGCATGTGTAGTATGGTATAACAAGATGATTAATTGCTTCCATTGTTTTCAGTGAATTTACAAAGAGAATATAAAAGAAATGTGCATAAATTATTGTAATATAAAGAGAGAAATGAAATTGTCTTAAAGGCAAAAAGAAAATACGGGAATTAAAGGAGCCCTATAAATTCTAGAAAGCATAGAGCAGAAATACAGAAGTAAGGAGAATATCCTTGGTCAAATTCAGCAAATGACATGGGAGACCAGCATTTAAGAGTCCGATTATTAGCCTGTAAGAAAGATCTATCTATGTGTGGGGACTAGCAGTTAGCGTAATGGCTATGTCGCTGGACTCCCACGTAGTCGACCGTGGTTCGCGTCCCGGACCCGGTGGCTTAAAACTCACGCCGGCATGTGTGCGTGCGTGCCCAAGAATGGAGGAGAAGGGATTGCAGCGTGACCATCCCCCCTGGGGGGTGATTTCTCGCTTTCTGTCTCTATGTCTCTGTCTGTCTGGCGAGCGCACACGTCCTATAGCAAAAAACCTCTCCAAAAAAAATTTTAAAAGATCTACCTATGTGTGTCTCTCTCCCACCATTAGCCTGGCTGTGATCTGCTGTCAGTCTCCAGACCTTCCCTTCTCCAACAGAAGTCTTGACACAAAGCAGTGTTTACAGTCATGCAAAACAACTCTGACCTCAAATGGCACTATTAACTTGTTTACATTTTATGCTTGGTGCTGAGTCTAAACTTACTCAGCTGCTTCCCAAATAAAACAAGCACTTTTCGTTAGTTTTATCTGACAGTTAATGCTATGTGGTTGCCTTTCTTTAGTACAGCTATGAAAGGAAATCCAACTTCACAATAAGGGATTATTTTAATCTGCATTAAGAGCCAAGTCTCTTCCTCACAGTCATTGTCTACAGGTGTAGTACATTTTTTTAAAAAATTGCAAAGAGAATTATGTCGACACAGAACTCATTCCTAGAGACTAATTAATGGAGTAATATGCCATTTTAACTTTTGAAAATAAAAATGCTCACATAGATAGAAGAGAGGAAGAGAGCAGGTGGCAATAATCATTTGTATTCTTTGCACACAGCTGTAAATTGGTCTTCCAGGAATTCTCTGGCTCTTTTCTACTGGAATTCTTTAACCTTCGCTGCCTGGTCTGAGCATTAGTTTATCCTTACTCCTTTGTTTTAGTGTCTCTTCAAACAATGGCCAACATATGTGTTATTGAGCCCTATGTGTGTTTTAGACACAATAAACAGTTACCCAAAGTAAACCTGATGTTTATAAACAGTTTGCATATTACTTAAAGTAGGTTTATA
This sequence comes from Tupaia belangeri chinensis, assembly GCF_000334495.1. NCBI lineage: Eukaryota > Metazoa > Chordata > Mammalia > Scandentia > Tupaiidae > Tupaia > Tupaia belangeri. The sequence continues at coordinate 739,300 of NW_006208732.1, forward strand.
TATTTAGCACGAATCTTTTCTAAAACCTACTACTGGAACTTTAGTCTTACTTAATGAGATTAAAATTTAGAGGGAGTAGTTATATGTTAATTTCTAAGTAAATAAAAGATTCACTTCTTTGTAGAGTTATGTTTTAATTTATTTACACTAATAGTTTCATCGTGTATTGTTTGATAGAATAACCACTGAGGAATGTTAAAACTATAACACTTTTCAATGGATGATAAATTTTTAATTGAAGAATTACAGTAATGAGATTCAGAATTCATGAGATTGGATTCATTCACAGCTCAAGTCGCAAATATAAAATATTATTTTCTTTACAGTCAATTCATTTTCAAGAATAATTTTGGTTTAATTCTATTAAATAGTGCTGATTACTCAAGAGTTTATTTAAAATGACTGCTTTGATTTTTCTTCATGGGAAGTTTAAATGGCAGAACACAAATGCCATTATTAAACATTTGTTCCTAAAGTGACATTTCTCTTTGAATATACCTTGGTCACCCAGAGACGTATCAAATTAGACAGTTTATGATGAAGAATTCACTTTATGTGACCTAAGTTAAAAATTGCTGTCTTCTGCACCATAAGGAAAGTGAAATTTTATTGGGATCATAAAAGTTTAAAAAAATTAAAGACTCTTCCTAAAATTATAATTGTGCCTATTAGTAACTTTGCCACATGGGTACACCTGAAAAATTAAGATCCTATATTCAAAAGATGAAGGCTTGAGAGTAGATGCACTTGGGCACCGTTAACTTAACAAAGGTTACATTTGACAGTGATTTCAGGATCTGAGAACAACTTTGACTTTACGTCCCCCAAACCCAAATACTGTTATTGAAATATTTAATCCTAAACCAAATGTGAAGGGGAGGGGGAATTAATCAATATTTTATAAGTAATGCAATAAATTACCACAAGTCATAAAGTAAAATAATTCCATGAGAGTAGAAAATTCAAAGACCGGGCCCAGCAGTTGGCGTAATGGCTATGTCGCTGGACTCCCATGCAGTCAACTGTGGTTCGAGTCCTGGACCTGGTAGCTTAAACTCATGCCAGGCACCTGTGCGTGTGTACCCAAGATCCCGAAAGGAGAATGGAGGAGAAGGGATTGCGGTGTGGCCATCCCCCTGGGGGGTGATTTCTCACTTTCTGTCTCTCTGTCTCTGTCTTTTTCCCGAGTGCACGTACCCTATAGCAAAAAACTCTCAAAAGGAAAAAAAAAAAACAAAAAGAATAAGAAAATTCAAAGACCAATTGAAGTGGTTCAAAGCTGTCTGGAAAAGAATAGATAAAGAGTATCAAAAGAACCTGGACAAACATTTCCCAGACTATGCACTCACTATTCCTTCTTGAGCCATTTCTTTGTACTTGAGAACCACTGTCCCAGTTTAATCATCTAACATTTACTTCTCTGTATTATACCCCTGCCAAAACATAACCATAAACACTGGATATTTTCAGTCAATAGTTCGCTATTTCTCTTAACAGCTTTCCCAATGGCAAGATGTCATCTTTTTTTCCGTTCTTTTTGTCCTTGGTCCAAGTTCCATCATCTGGGGCCACACAAATTATGAATTATCCTACTTCCCTGACTTTTATTTTTTTTAAAGAGGTTTTTGCTATAGGGCGCGTGCGATCACCAGACAGACAGAGAGAGACAGAGAGACAGAAAGCAAGAAATCACCCCCCAGGGGGGATGGCCACGCTGCAATCCCTTCTCCTCCATTCTCCTCTTGGGATCTTGGGCACGCACGCACATGCGCCCGGCGTGAGTTTCAAGCCACTGGGTCTGGGATGCAAACCGCAGTCGACTATGTGGGAGTCCAGAGACATAGCCATTATGCTATCTGCTGGTCCCCCTGACATTTTAATTAGACATGAAACTACCTGTTCTCCAAACCTTCTCAGCTGAAGTCCTCCTTTGGATGCCTGTTCAAGATGCACTTAGACAAAATGCTAATGTATGCTCTGGGGAGGTTTGAATATTTATTTTTGGGGGTGGGGTGGCTCACCTATTGATTTTAAGGAGAAAAATAACATTGTAGGCTTTGGTGACAAATGTCAGAATCTGAAAGTTAGCCTGAAAGAATAATGAATTTGACTCTGTCTGGCATTTCTGATGTTATTAAGTCAGTATTCTGTATGAAATTATTACTCAATATCTGACCTAGAATTAATCTGAAAGAAGCTGTCAGTTATAGTTAATGATTAATAGAGTCACTGAAATGGTTATGTCAGTCATAATTATTTAGCATAAAGAAATTGTTACATATGATGTTCTATTTTTTAAGCTTTTTATATTTTTTATTTTATTTTATTTTAGAGGTTTTTGCTATAGGGTGTCTGCACTCACTAGAAAGACAGAGAGACACAGAGAGACAGAAAGAGAGAAATCACACAAACACACACCCCCCCCCCCAGGGGGGATGGCCATGCCGCAATCCCTTCTCCTCCAATCTCCTCTCAGGATCTTGGGCACACACACACGTGCCTGGCGTGAGTTTAAACTACTGGGTCTGAGACTCGAACTGCAGTTGACTACATGGGAGTCCAGCAACATAGCCATTACACCAGCTGGTCCCTAAGCTATTTTTATTTTTAAAACTAGATATTGAAAATATGTTTTAAGCAGTTAATACATTTCTTTGAAATAAACTTTTTATCTTATGTGTGTGTGTGTGTGTGTGTGTGTGTGTATAGAGGGAGCATGCACTTGCTAGAGAGAGAGAAAGAGAGGAAGTACCCCCCACAGGGAATGGTCATTCCACAACGCCTTCTCCTCCATCTCTCCTTTTGGACATGCATATACATGTGCCTGGAATGTTTCTCAAGTCAACAGGTGCAGGACTGTAACCCCTCATTTGGCCGTGTGAGATCCAATATCAACCACCAGGCTACGGCTGGCTCATTATTAAATATTTTAAAGATACAGGCTTAACTTACAAAAAATGGGTTTGTTTTTTTCAAATCTAAACTAATATGTGAGCTTAGATTTTTATTAAGAGCCCAAAAGAATAAGTTAACGATGTATTATATATCTCTTAGAGGTCATCCCTATAAAGCTTTTCTAATTTTACAAATGTCGATATAATTTAATGTCCATCCTTCACCATGCTGCCAGTGATCTATTTCAAACTGAAATCGAAAATGTAATTTCTCTGGGAATAAAAAAGAAAAAGAAAAGGGATGTGATGGTTTACAGCCCACCACTTAAGCACAAAATCTTTGCCTTGTACTACACGCTATAAAGCCTTTTACAATCAACTCCCAAATTACTTTTATCCTGTCTCCTTACAACCATCGCATTATCTTCCTGCCCAAGCCATTGTCTCTTCCTGAAATCCTCTTCTTCGCTCTCTGTCTGCATAATATAAACTCATGCGGCTGAGACCCAGCTCACGGCTTAGAGACCTTTCTCTAAGCCTCAACGGTCCCTCTCTACTCTGTTTCAATAGATTCCCCAATTAACGTACCACATTTAATTAATAGTTTTGTTAAATCATGCCTGACTCAGAGCCACGGAAGAGCAGGGAGCATGTGTCATTATCTTTGCTCTCCAATGTCTTTCATGGTTCCTGATACCACCTGGGAACTGAACTTGAACATTTTTATGTGGGTCCATGATCATCTTTGTCTTTAACACTAACTCTTTTTTTTTCTTTTTTTTTTTTTTTTTTAGAGAGGTTTTTCCTATAGGGCGCATGTGCTTGCCAGAAAGAGAGAGAGACAGAGAGATAGAAAGTGAGAAATCACCCCCCCCAGGGAGGGATGGCCATGCCGCAATCCTTTCTCCTTCTCCATTCTCCTCTCGGGATCTTGGGCATGCACACACATGCGCCTGGCATGAATTTAAGCCACCAGGCCTGGGACTCAAATCACAATTGACTACATGGGAGTCCAGCAACATAGCCATTACACCAACTGCTGGTCCCGTGGTTTTTTGTTGTTGTTGTTGTGGGGTTTTTTTCAGGGTTTTTTTGGAGAAGTACTTTTAAATAACATCAATGGTGATTTCACTGATCTTAGTCTATGTTGAAATTTAAAGACATTTGCTATTATTTATGTCCTTATTTTAAAAATTCTAAGTAGTTATATCCTAAATTATGGGTGACACGGAGAATCAAGTGTGTACATGTTTGCATGTCTGTGTTTGTGTGTATGCATTGACACTCTCACTAATGCACACAAAGACATACTTAATTTTTATTTCATTTCCAAGTATATTATGGTATTCAACAATCTGATCTCTGAAAGACAATGATGAATGTTATTCATTTCAGCTCTACTGATCTTCTGAAAATATATAATGGTGAAATACTCTTGACAAATTACAGTTAGAAAAAATCGAAGGGTATTTAGGCCAATAGGGAAAATTTTGAAAGTCCTGCTTAAATTGTAGGGCAAAAATAATGAATTAATATTTTCTTTCTTTTGTATTTTTGGGGGGGTTAAACTACTTACATAAATATTTAATATAATGGCACCCAAAGATAGATAGTGTCTTGGACCTCATCTATAAATGTTGTTTGATTAATACATCACTGCATAAATTAACTACATCAGTAATGGATTTCCTAAAACCTACACTTATAAGTAGCAGCAAATTACCATAGATTTCAGTGCCTACTTTGCAAATCATTTTATTTTACCTAGTAATGAAATTTTGCATAAACTAGACTCATTAACTATAAAATCTATGTCATTTGTTTTTGTTTCTTTTCTTTTGTTTTGTTTTTATTTTTGAGAGAGAGATTTTTGCTATTGGGCAAATGCACTCATTGGAGAGAGACAGAAAGTGAGAAATCACCCCTCCCCCCCGCAAGGGGGATGGCTATACCACAATCCCTTCTCCTCCATTCTCCTCTGAGGATTTTGGACATGCACACACATGCACCCAGTGTGAGTTTCAAGTTTCCCGGTCTGGAACTTGTACTACAATTGGCCATGTGGGAGTCCAGTGACATAACCATTAGGCCATACAGTGGTCTCTAAAATCCATGTTTTATGAAGGGAATATTGTTTGTTTGTTTTTTAGTTCTCATTCAGGCCAGCTGGTGGCATGTGTTTAGTCAGTTGGATCTCACATAACTTTGTGGTTTGAGTCCTGAATCCAGTGGTTTGAAAAATATACAAGACCCATGTATATTTGTGCCCAAAAATCCCAAGAGGAGAGTGAAAGAGATTAAGGCATAGTCATCACCCCTGTGGAGTGGATGCTTTCTCACTTTCTCTCTCTCTCTCTCTCTTTCAAAGTGCACATGCCCTATAGCAAATTTTGAAAAAATGTTTAAGTTTTCATTTAACTTATTTAGAGCCTAATATGCTTGGAAATCTTTGCTGCACCTTACATGTATGAATTACATGTGAAAAAACTGTTGATTTCTGAATATGCACAACAGAACAACTGATGACAGGATTTAGATCATCTGGGAACCGGAGGCCTGAGCGTAAGCAGCTGTTAGCATGTGAGTTGGCAACACGAAGCAGCTTATTAGGTGGGCTGTATACTGTGAGTTGGAGCTGACATCTCTTCTAGGCAACTGAGGGTGCTGTGAGATATTACTTTAAATTTTTATGGTTCTTTTTTTTTTGGAGGTTTGTTTTTTTGGGTTTTGGTTTTGTTTTTTGTTTTGTTTTTTGTTTTTTGTTTATTTGTTTGTTTGTTTGTTGCTATAGGGTGCACACGCTTGCCAGAAAGACACAGAGAGACAGAGAGTTAGAAAGCGAGAAATAACCCCCCAGGGGGATGGTCATGCTGCAATCCCTTCTCCTCCATTCTCCTCTCAGGATCTTGGGCACGCACGCACACGCGCCTGGTGTGAGTTCAAGTCACCGGGTCTAGGACTTGAACCGTGGCCAACCACATGGAGTCCAGTGACATAGCCATTATGCTAACTGCCAGTCCCAAATTTTTATGATATTTAAAGAACATTATTTCACAGGCTAAAATAGGCATAGTTTAATCCATTCAATCTACACGTTTCCTCAACCAAAAAACATATGTGGATTTTTAAGGAATCATTCATTTCAAATTATTTCCAGATGATGATGTAATCTAAAAGTAGAGAATTCAATGTAATTATCCTAATGATTTTTGTTCAACAAAATAGTAATCTTACCCATATTCGTTCACATTGTTGTGGTACAGAAACTGCCGAGGCTAAGGGGGTACATTTTAATACTGAAATCCACCATCGTCTGGTTTATTTTTTGTTTCTAAATAATTTGGAATTCAATTTACAAGGAAGTCCCCACTCTAAAGACCTTTATGTCAACTCATTTAAGGAAATGCTTATGAGGGTCTTGACAAGCGTTGCTATGGTTTAGGTAATGGCTTATTCCCCAAAGTTCATGTTCTAGAAACTCAATCCCCAGTGTAATGGCTTTGGGAGATGATGAGACCCTTTTTTTTTTTTTTTTCTTTTGAGAAGTTTTTGCTATAGGGTGCGTGTGCTCAACAGAAAGACAGAGAGAGACAGAGAGACAGAAAGCAAGAAATTACCCCCCCCCCAAGGGGGATGGCCACGCAGCAATCCCTTCTCCTCCATTCTCCTCTCAGGATCTTCGTCACGCACGCACATGCGCCCGGTGTGAGTTTTAAGCCACCGGGTCCGGGACGTGAACCACAGTCAACTACATGGGAGTCCAGCGACATAGCCATTACACCAACTGCTGGTCCCAGGTGATGAGCGCTTTAAATGGTGGAGCCTTTTGGGAGAGCACCATCCAACCAGCTGGGGCCATGGAAGAGACAAGCAGAAAAAGTAGAGAACTGTGCTCCTCTTTCTTTGCACCTGCCTGACTCTCTCTTTTCTGGTCAACCTTGTAGTGACGCGCACTGTGAGGCGGGGCTGATGCCAGACCCATGCATTTTGACTTTCTAGCCGCCAGAATTAAGACCCAGATAAACGTCTATTCTTTACACATTACTCATTTTCAGGTAATTCTTTTTAGCAAAATAACAATGAATTAAAAGTTTCTGATTTAAAAGCCTAATGTTCATGAGCAAACTATTAGGGTGGAGAGAACACTGAATGTTGGCTGGATTCTGTTTTCTATGTGGTCATCAAATGGCTACGTGACCTTCAATGGATGCCAACTTTCTCCAAGACGTCAACTCCTCATTAAGGACACAGTAAAAGAATGCCTATCTCATCTGCTTTTCAGGGCTTTGGAGAAAAAAATACTTGGAGAGAATGTAATATTTAAGAGATTAGCTATCTCCAAAATGTTCACAGAAATGCATATTACTAAAAAACATCTGTACGTGGACTTCCAAATTTTTTGCACCAAAATGAACTCACCTTTTACCCTTATTTTTCCACAGACTTACTGGGGTCCTCTTGTATTGTTCTAGCCTTTACTGTCACAGTAAATGTGATAATAATCTGCATGACAAGATCACGTTGGTGTGGTGATAAGCATACCACCAAAATAACAAAATGGAAATGTGAGTCCTAGTCATGGCTCCTGAGTTAACTATTGATTAACCTTGGAAAAGCTGCTTAACTACTCTGAGTTCTCTTGACTTTTTTTGTAAAAAGCAAATAAAAGGTGAAACTTGAATCAGCACAGATAACTCGAATTAATAATCTCTTCAGGTTAAAGTCCCATGTTGAGCAGTAAAAATCTGAATTCTACATTACCCTGAAGACAGTGAATAATGAGACCAGCAGTTAGCATAATGGCTATGTTGCTAGACTCCCATGTTGTCAACC
>NW_006208732.1:747197-769591 GCF_000334495.1 Tupaia belangeri chinensis
ACACCCCTTAAAAAAAACCCCACAAAAAAAAAAAAAAAAAAAAAAAAAAAGATAGTGAATAATGAATACTGAATTCTCAATAGTAATAATAGTTCATTCTCTATAATAGTAATAATTAAAATGTATCAAACCCCTATATTATTCAGGAAATATAATACTCTATGTGTTTTATTGTATGTAATCTTCACAAAAGCTCTGTGGAATACTATTATTATCAATTCACCATGAAAGAAACTGAATTTCAAAGGTTAAATAACATCAGTCTCACAGAAAGACTAGTGGTAAGTTGGAGATTTTTAAACTCAGTGTGATTCTAAAGCCCAGATTTTAAACCTTCATATTTCAATCATTTCACTGTAATAGTAGAATGTCAGCTCGAGTTTTTAAAAGGTAAGTGGTGGGGACCAGCAGTTAGCGTAATGGCTATGTCACTGGACATAGTCGACCATGGTTCGCGTCCCGGACCTGGTGGCTTAAACTCACGCCGAGCGTGTGTGCGTGCGTGCCCAAGATCCCGAGAGGAGAATGGAGGAGAAGGGATAGATAGCGGCATGGCCATCCCCCTTGGGGGGTGATTTCTCTCTTTCTATCTCTCTGTCTCTGTCTGGCGAGCTCCTGCCAAAAAAAAAGAAATAAAAAAAGGTAAGTGGTTTTATGTATACATATATATGTATATATATGTGTATATATAAAACAATATAGCCCATGCTTATCATGCTTGGCAATATCTTTGCACTTAACGCTGTGCCTAGCATTTGGGACATGAATTTCAATTTGAAACTGTGTTTTAATATACCATCATGTGATTTGCAGAATCAGCTTATAAGTCTACTCATACCACTTATGGCTTGTGGACTATTCTACCAAAACATTCATTTTAGATGTTAGAAAAAAATATATTACAGAACCGATGAGAGAAAGAGTCAAAGTCAGTTTAGGCCTAAAATTGTTCTGAGCTGAGAGTCTGGCTGGCAGGAATTTTCAGTAGATATATATTTACTTCTCCATGAATTAGAAACAATTGTAGTTCCCTTTATAATAGAGACCTAATAAAATTTAATTTTTTTTCTGTGCTTCATTCTTTAATTATAAAGAGACCTAAACAGAGTTCTTTCCAATATACCTGGAACAATATCCCTCATGCTCAGCTACAATGTAATCTTGTCTTTTTGCCAAACACAGAGGATGAGGATATGAGTAGAAAAGCAGTTGTATATGCAGTCTGTTTTATATTACAGCCATCCAGTAAGGCGACAGTGTACCAAATTTATTTTAAATTTTTTTAGGTTTTTTTTTTTTTTCCCATAGGGTACATGTGCTCACTGGAGAGAAACTGAGCGAGACAGTGACAGGGAAAGTGAGAAATCACCCACTTGGGGATGGCCACACCACAATCCCTTCTTCTGCCATCCTCCTAGGGTTTTGGGCATGCACACACATGTACCTGGTGTGATTTTAAAGCTGCTGTGTCTGCAACTTGAAGCATGGTCAGCCATGTGGGAGTCCAGCACCATAACCACCACACCACCTGCTGGCCCCCACAATTAATTTTTCCCTTAACACTTTACGACCTGACTCTACCGCTGAAAACATTTCATCTGACCAAGCAAAGCGACCATAAAGAACTGATTGCCCTCAAGAGTTACTCTAAGTGAGTCTTGGAAAGTCGTCATCTCATATGCCCAGACGGAACAAGAATAAGGGCATTTTCTACTCAGGAACAGGAGCAGAGGTTAACCAGAAGAGCAGCTAGTGCCAATTCTGTCTCCTAGCTCAAAAATGTGAGTCTTTCTTTACTTTACTTTTGCTTTCAATGTCTATGGTTTGATAAATAAACTCTTAAGTTAGATATAGAATGGGGATAAGTTAACAAAATAATAGGGACCAGCAGTTAGTGTACTGGCTATGTCACTGGATTCCCATGTAGTCAACTGCGGTTCGCGTCCCGGATCCAGTGCCTTAAAACTCACACCGGGCCCTTGTGTGTACGTGCCCAAGATCCCAAGAACAGAATGGAGGAGAAGGGATTGTGGCATGGCCATTCCCCTGGGGGATGATTTCTTGCTTTTTGTCTCTCCGTCTCTCTCTGTCTGGCGAGTGCACATGCCCTATAGCAAAAACCTCTCCAAAAAGAAAAAAAAGAAAAGAAAAAAGAATAATAATGAAAAGAGCATACTTGAAAATTATTGAAGTTCTACAAGAATGTAAAATAGAGAACCATAACATAACGGGAGTCTTGAGGGACTTTTTTCTTTCTTTTAACAACAATAATGCAAAAGGAGGGACAAGGAGGCTGAGCAGCTGTTGACGGTCCAGTTGAAGGGAGACCATGAGAAATCTAGTCAAAAGGAATAGCATACACAACATGCCTTTCAGTGGGAGCGAGCATGGCATCTGTGAGGAACAGAAAACTATCCAGTAAATCTGTGAGAAAGAAAGGCAGAGGCAATGATCATAAATGGGTCTTAAGAGATAGAAGAAGGATAATAGGCAGGAATATTTTGGTTCTGGTAAGGATTTTGCACTTTAACTGAAATACATGGAGAAGCTATCAAATGGTTTATAAAGGAGACTATTAAAACGATGTCAAGAGCTTGCTTTGCTTTCGAAAGATAGTTGAGCTGTGTTATGAATAGTGGATTGAAGGAGACAAGAGAAAATGCACAGAAACAACTTCAGAAGGTATTTTAGGATAAAGTAAGAGCTCATGGTTCTGCTTTTGATTAGGATGGAGAGAAGATGAGAAACGCTAAAGTATACTTCGGATGTGGCGTTAGCAAGGCTGACAATGGACTGGAGGAGGAACAAGGTACCATGACATCACAGGAGAATTTCAGAATATTTGTGTGGCGATTGGGGCCTTTTCCTAAGACAAGATATCAAGAAGTTTTCTATATTGTTGGCTTTAAAAAATACTTCCATAATATCCAAATAGAGAGTATGAGAGATCGGTAATGAGAAGATGTAGATTTGAAGGGCATTGGCCTGGTATTGTAGGCCAGAGAAGAGGTTGGCCATGAAAAATGAAATCTAAAAAGAGCTTAAAATCAGAGCTTGCAAAATGCTAAGATTGAAAAGTTGGATGGAAGATATCAATAACAGGCAAAATCCCATTGAACTAGAGAGAGAGTGTGTGAGTGTAGTACAACGATTACGAGTGCACAGCGAGAACCAGTTTACTTGGGTTCGAATCATTATGATTCTACTTATAACCGGCAAACTATTGGATTCCTTGGGACTCCTATAGCTTCACTTACAAAATAGAGATAATAATAATAGTGCCACTGATAGAAATTTTAGACAGTACTTGGCACGTGGAAGTTATTATTAGGGCATATATTTTCATAAATGAATTATTTATTTACTGAGCAAACATTTTTGAATGTTCACTGTATTGGCTACTAGGCTTAAATCTAAGAGTGTTGACCAGTAGAAACTAGTTTCAGCTTTCAGGGATCTTTTTCTCCACTTGAACACCATGTCATTTGATATATTATTTTGGTTTCACTGATATTAAAAAGGCAATGGTGGGCCAGCAGGAGGCATGGTTGTTAAGGTGGCTGAACTCCCACATGGCTGACTGCATGGTTTGAGTCCTGGACCCACAACTTGAGAAATATATTGGGCATATTACTTGAGTGCCCAAGGTCCTGAGAGGGGAATTAAAGAGAAGGGATTGTGGTGTGGGTATCCCCCCGGGGTGCTTTTTCACCCACCCACCCCCACCTTTTCCCTTCCCCACATCCCCCCATCTCCATCTCCAGCAAGCACACACAACCTATAGCAAAAACTAAAAAGGAGAGAAAAAAGTAGCAATGTCAAATCATGCCTCAAGGACTTAAAAAATAGAACGTTCTCTTCTAAAATCCAAACTACCAGTGAAGCTCACTAACAATGAGAAGCACATAGCCTAGGTTTACCTAAGAGTTTATCTCACTGCCTGCTTAGCACAAAGAAGCACAGTCACCACACAGCAAACTTCTAGGCAGGCCTAACTTAAAGACTTTCCTCAGCAAGACCAATCTCAAAAAGGCACCTTTTTTTTGTTGTCTTTGTCTGTTCTATGTTAACATTGCTTCAGTAGCACACATGATGTTGCGTTCTCTCTCCATCAGGAGAGTTCGCATGGATTGGCTTGGCTATGTGTAAGTGCTAGGATGATCCTTGGGTTCTTTACTGCATGTGCAAAGGCATTACATAATGTGCATACTATAGCCTCAAATACAAATTGTGTTCTATCTCCATGAACATTTCTTGATATTGAATAAACATATCTTCTCTTACATACTTTGGGAAAACACTAGTAGTGTGTATGTAGTATAGCTTTTCAAATTTCGAACAGGCTTCTCCAACTTGTTCAAATACAAGACACATTTAAAGTGTCAACTGTTTCAAACCTGAGATTTACGATAATTACAGGTGAGCCTCTTCATCCCAGGTGGTTAACGAGACTGGGTTAGTACATCCATCATAATGAATAATTATACTCTATCATCTAAGCTAATCTCAAAGATTTTTTACACAAAGATACCCAGTCCCACCACTTCCACGCTCTCTAAAAGTTCCCATGGTTTAAATAAACTAAGGGTTTTGCTCTCATGACATAAAAAGTCATGAGCTGGACCATCCTAAGCTAATTCCAAGGACCTCCACTTCTGTATCGCTAATTTGTCATCCTTAGATTATCTTTGTTGCCCTGTGGTTTGGGGGTCACTGATTTGTACACAACTTCTGGTCAGAGAAGGCTTGTGAGAAAGTGATAGCTGAACAGAGATCTCCTCAATTGTGAGAGGGCTAGTCACATGACTCACTAGAAGAAGAGAAGGTAGGCAGAGGAACCAGAAAACTGAGAGAGTGATAAACTGGAAATGTTTAAAGAGAAAGCAGACCAGTGTAATGGGTCCTGGGGATAGAAGTATGGCAGGACAAGAGATTAGAGGTCATTTGGGAACTGAGCCTTGATAAGAAGGCTGAGATCTGTCCTAAGTCCAAAAAGATCTCAACAAAAATTTCTAAGCACAGGGAACCAGCAGTTAGCGTAATGGCTATGCTGCTGGACTCCCACGTAGTCAACCGAGGTTTGCATCCTGGACCCGGTGACTTAAAACTCACGCTGGGCCCATGTGTGTGCGTGCCCAAGATCCCGAGAGGAGAATGGAGGAGAAGGGATTGCGGCGTGACCATCCCCCCTGGTAGGTGATTTCTCGCTTTCTGTCTCTATGTCTCTCTCCGTCTGTCTGGCGAGCGCATGCACCCTATAGCGAAAATCTCTCCAAAAAAAAAAGAAAGAAAAAATTTCTAAGTACAAAAGCAACATATTCTGATTTACCATTTTTAAAGAGTATCTTGGTTTCCATGTGGAAAACAAGGAGGAACCAAAAGACGTAAAAAGGCAAATTAAAGGCCTGGCTGCCCTGACACAAGCAACAGGATGCTGCCTGTGACACTGAGGGCCCCGGTTCAGATCCCAGACCAACCTGAACACGCTGGTCGCAGTCTGTGATCCTGGCTAGTGCGAGGTTGGGTTAGGATCATTGTATGGCAAGATCCTGTCAGGGAGTGACTATCTCTTTCTGTCTCTCATTGAAAACACAAAAAAGTAAAACTAAAGATATGTGAAAGAAATATAGCATGGTGGTTAAAGCACTGGACTTCCATATGGCTGACCATGGTTCTGGACCTGGGTCTGGTGGCTTACTTTCTCAGTTTTCCTCTCTCTGTATCTCTCTCTGGTAAAATTGAATAATAATAATAATAATAGCAATAAATTAAATAAATAATAATTATTTTTTTTAATGTGAAAGAAGTAGCTATGTTCACAGCAGAGTCATCCTGTGTTAAGCTGTTGACCAACTTCTGAGAGCTAGTGGGTGCTCTTGCTTGCTTTTTCCTGAATTAATGTGGATTTCCCTCCAATGTTTGCAAGGGCACCAAAACATGATCTTGGTATAGACAAGATGTGGACATAGAAAACATGATCTGCCTGTCTGCTTGTTGTCATCACTTCCTTCTCTTCATCTGGGGCTACTCAATTGTGTGATTTTACAACAAAACTGCCATAGCTAGAGAGAAACGAAGAACTCAAATCTTCAGCATTTTCAAAATGTATCCCACAAAGCTGCAGAATAGATATATGCAAACCATAAATCACAATTTAAAGAACAAGGATCTCGACTTGGAAGAGGAACTAATATCTCAAAACTTGCATCGTGATAAACAAGAGCATTTGTTGTTTTAATAAATATTTCTACTACTTTACACATCTGTAGAGTTTTAACATATAAACTATGTCTTCATTAATAACGGATGGAATAATTATAATGTTAAGAGGTTTATATTGATTATCGCATATAACCTATCAGAGTTTTGACTTTTTATTTTTGGAGAGGCTTTTTGCTATAGGGCGCGTGCACTTGCCAGAAAGACAGAGAGAGACAGAGAGACAGAAAGTGAGAAATCACCCCCCAAGGGGGATGGCCACACCGCAATCCCTTCTCCTCCATTGTCCTTTCGGGATCTTGGGCGCGCACGCACACGCGCCCGTCGTGAGTTTAAACCGCCGGGTCCGGGACCTGAACCGCGGTGGACTACATGGGAGTCTAACAACATAGCCATTACGCTAACTGCTGGTCCTCAGAGTTTTGGCTTTCTGAGGACAGTGAGGTTCCTCTGTTTTGCTCACTCCTGCTTTCTTAGTACTTATAACAGTCCTTAACTCAGCTAACACTCAATGATCATTTGCTGGCTGTGTAAACTGAATCCTCACAAAACATCCATGCACAAGGCATTATCAGCGTCTCCCTTTTTATTTACAAGGAAACTGAGGCTTACCAAGTTTTAGCACCAGAGTTCACAGTCAGGCCCCAGTCCTGACCCTGAGCCTACATTCATAGCTTTTGCTGCCTCGTGTCCAATACGTATTTCATTAACTATTTTAAGGCCCTAAGAACATCTTTAGAATGAACATAGGCTCACAGGTAATTCATTCTTTATTTTGTTTGCCCTATAATTAATTTTTAAAAGAGTTAAAAATATCTATTTCTGGACCTGATGCCTTCTATCATTGCTCTGAGGAAATGATGTTGTCAATGATTATTTACTTTGAAGCAGATAATGAGTACCTCTCTGAAGGTCTGATATTCCCAAAAAGTCTTTCCCCTTAAATTACTATGTTCATGTTTCAATGGAGGAAGGATTTTCGGGAAGAGGGATAGTCCTTTGGGCTAGTGATTGAGGGAGCTGGGTCCCACATGGTAGACTGTGCAGTTGAAGTCCTGATCTCATCTTTAGCAGCTTGAAAAAAAAAAACAATAACAAACAAACAAACAAACACCAGAAATGTGTGTGTTTGTGTCCCAAATCCCAAAAGGATGAAGAAATGCAGAAGTGATTGGAGCATGACCCATGCCCCTTTGCGAGGTGCTTTTCTCCCTCTATCTCTCTCCCTTTCTAGCAAGTGCACATTCCCCTCTAGCCAGGAAAAAAAAATAAGATTTTAGAAAAAGACATAGTTTCCTCAGAATTTGTATTTTTCATTTTTGCTCTTGAAAGAAATTCAAGTAGTACCATGTAGCATATCAAAGCCTACATTTTTCCCACTACCTAAGTCCATCTTCCAGATAAAAGCAATACATCATCCACACAAGAAAGCCTTCATTTTGACAAATGATTTAACTAAAAAGAATTGCTACTGGGGCTGTCCGCTGAGTATTCATCTCATTCATAGACGCAGATACCAAAGTTTAGCGTGTGTATGCCTCTCTGTGTCTCTTTTTCTCTCCTTCAAACATTCCATAAACATACACACAACAAGCCATTATTAGGGGAATTATATATTCCTTTTGTTTAGAGAAGGTTGGCAACTCTGAGTTTTTTATTTTATTTTATTTTATTTTATTTTTTTGGCAGAGTGTTCATTTTTTGTTAATTTATTTTGAGGGATCATAAGTTCAGATTTAATTATTGTCTAGAGCTACCAGCAGAGCATAATGCTGCTAAAATGATTCTTCTTCCAGATGAAGAAAGATTAGCATTACAGAAAGATGATGCTCTACACATCCATCCATCACAAACTCTCCTGCAACTTGAAAACTTCCATCCTGGACCCGGTGGCTTAAAACTCACGCTGGGCCCATGTGTGTGCGTGCCCAAGATCCCGAGAGGAGAATGGAGGAGAAGGGATTGCGGCGTGACCATCCCCCCTGGTAGGTGATTTCTCGCTTTCTGTCTCTATGTCTCTCTCCGTCTGTCTGGCGAGCGCATGCACCCTATAGCGAAAATCTCTCCAAAAAAAAAAGAAAGAAAAAATTTCTAAGTACAAAAGCAACATATTCTGATTTACCATTTTTAAAGAGTATCTTGGTTTCCATGTGGAAAACAAGGAGGAACCAAAAGACGTAAAAAGGCAAATTAAAGGCCTGGCTGCCCTGACACAAGCAACAGGATGCTGCCTGTGACACTGAGGGCCCCGGTTCAGATCCCAGACCAACCTGAACACGCTGGTCGCAGTCTGTGATCCTGGCTAGTGCGAGGTTGGGTTAGGATCATTGTATGGCAAGATCCTGTCAGGGAGTGACTATCTCTTTCTGTCTCTCATTGAAAACACAAAAAAGTAAAACTAAAGATATGTGAAAGAAATATAGCATGGTGGTTAAAGCACTGGACTTCCATATGGCTGACCATGGTTCTGGACCTGGGTCTGGTGGCTTACTTTCTCAGTTTTCCTCTCTCTGTATCTCTCTCTGGTAAAATTGAATAATAATAATAATAATAGCAATAAATTAAATAAATAATAATTATTTTTTTTAATGTGAAAGAAGTAGCTATGTTCACAGCAGAGTCATCCTGTGTTAAGCTGTTGACCAACTTCTGAGAGCTAGTGGGTGCTCTTGCTTGCTTTTTCCTGAATTAATGTGGATTTCCCTCCAATGTTTGCAAGGGCACCAAAACATGATCTTGGTATAGACAAGATGTGGACATAGAAAACATGATCTGCCTGTCTGCTTGTTGTCATCACTTCCTTCTCTTCATCTGGGGCTACTCAATTGTGTGATTTTACAACAAAACTGCCATAGCTAGAGAGAAACGAAGAACTCAAATCTTCAGCATTTTCAAAATGTATCCCACAAAGCTGCAGAATAGATATATGCAAACCATAAATCACAATTTAAAGAACAAGGATCTCGACTTGGAAGAGGAACTAATATCTCAAAACTTGCATCGTGATAAACAAGAGCATTTGTTGTTTTAATAAATATTTCTACTACTTTACACATCTGTAGAGTTTTAACATATAAACTATGTCTTCATTAATAACGGATGGAATAATTATAATGTTAAGAGGTTTATATTGATTATCGCATATAACCTATCAGAGTTTTGACTTTTTATTTTTGGAGAGGCTTTTTGCTATAGGGCGCGTGCACTTGCCAGAAAGACAGAGAGAGACAGAGAGACAGAAAGTGAGAAATCACCCCCCAAGGGGGATGGCCACACCGCAATCCCTTCTCCTCCATTGTCCTTTCGGGATCTTGGGCGCGCACGCACACGCGCCCGTCGTGAGTTTAAACCGCCGGGTCCGGGACCTGAACCGCGGTGGACTACATGGGAGTCTAACAACATAGCCATTACGCTAACTGCTGGTCCTCAGAGTTTTGGCTTTCTGAGGACAGTGAGGTTCCTCTGTTTTGCTCACTCCTGCTTTCTTAGTACTTATAACAGTCCTTAACTCAGCTAACACTCAATGATCATTTGCTGGCTGTGTAAACTGAATCCTCACAAAACATCCATGCACAAGGCATTATCAGCGTCTCCCTTTTTATTTACAAGGAAACTGAGGCTTACCAAGTTTTAGCACCAGAGTTCACAGTCAGGCCCCAGTCCTGACCCTGAGCCTACATTCATAGCTTTTGCTGCCTCGTGTCCAATACGTATTTCATTAACTATTTTAAGGCCCTAAGAACATCTTTAGAATGAACATAGGCTCACAGGTAATTCATTCTTTATTTTGTTTGCCCTATAATTAATTTTTAAAAGAGTTAAAAATATCTATTTCTGGACCTGATGCCTTCTATCATTGCTCTGAGGAAATGATGTTGTCAATGATTATTTACTTTGAAGCAGATAATGAGTACCTCTCTGAAGGTCTGATATTCCCAAAAAGTCTTTCCCCTTAAATTACTATGTTCATGTTTCAATGGAGGAAGGATTTTCGGGAAGAGGGATAGTCCTTTGGGCTAGTGATTGAGGGAGCTGGGTCCCACATGGTAGACTGTGCAGTTGAAGTCCTGATCTCATCTTTAGCAGCTTGAAAAAAAAAAACAATAACAAACAAACAAACAAACACCAGAAATGTGTGTGTTTGTGTCCCAAATCCCAAAAGGATGAAGAAATGCAGAAGTGATTGGAGCATGACCCATGCCCCTTTGCGAGGTGCTTTTCTCCCTCTATCTCTCTCCCTTTCTAGCAAGTGCACATTCCCCTCTAGCCAGGAAAAAAAAATAAGATTTTAGAAAAAGACATAGTTTCCTCAGAATTTGTATTTTTCATTTTTGCTCTTGAAAGAAATTCAAGTAGTACCATGTAGCATATCAAAGCCTACATTTTTCCCACTACCTAAGTCCATCTTCCAGATAAAAGCAATACATCATCCACACAAGAAGGCCTTCATTTTGACAAATGATTTAACTAAAAAGAATTGCTACTGGGGCTGTCCGCTGAGTATTCATCTCATTCATAGACGCAGATACCAAAGTTTAGCGTGTGTATGCCTCTCTGTGTCTCTTTTTCTCTCCTTCAAACATTCCATAAACATACACACAACAAGCCATTATTAGGGGAATTATATATTCCTTTTGTTTAGAGAAGGTTGGCAACTCTGAGTTTTTTATTTTATTTTATTTTATTTTATTTTTTTGGCAGAGTGTTCATTTTTTGTTAATTTATTTTGAGGGATCATAAGTTCAGATTTAATTATTGTCTAGAGCTACCAGCAGAGCATAATGCTGCTAAAATGATTCTTCTTCCAGATGAAGAAAGATTAGCATTACAGAAAGATGATGCTCTACACATCCATCCATCACAAACTCTCCTGCAACTTGAAAACTTCAATAGAGCTGTGTTACTGAGGCATGCAGTTTTGTGATTTTTAAATTGAAAAAGACACTAGACACTCTAAGCTGAAATATAATGTCCATGTTTTTCTGGAATAAATAAGCATTTCAAGGGCTCACATATAATATTTCTTCTGCCCTTCCCTTGAAATGTACCTGGTATCTATTCAGTACCTTTTCTGAAAGACCTCATACTTATTTCATTATTATTCTATTAACATTAACATCATTTCTACATACTGCAAAAAGCATTGCATATAAACTCTCAAATATTTTATTGCATTTTTCTATAGTTCTACAAACTGTTTTATAATATTTATTAATTATTTTAATAGAAGTACAGGCTAGTGAAATAAAATTGTATTTTAGGACAATCTTGTTCTCCAGTAAATCAAAAACCGAAATTATACCAACTACACAATTTCTTATTTCATTTTCAGAG
Source organism: Tupaia belangeri chinensis (assembly GCF_000334495.1). NCBI lineage: Eukaryota > Metazoa > Chordata > Mammalia > Scandentia > Tupaiidae > Tupaia > Tupaia belangeri. Next base: position 758,751 of record NW_006208732.1, read on the forward strand.
TCTTCAGAGAGAAGCCCAGTCTGTTTCCTTTGCTAAGTTAGAATTCATGTATTTTTTCCTCCAAGGAAAACTGCTTAACACTCCTCTCCAACTTTCTTTATATGATTTATTTTCCACTTGGTAGAATCAAATTTTTTACTTAATCTGAAAATAAAGAAGGATTCCTTTATAAAAATGAATTTATTCTCTAACCTCTTTCCACAAAAGATATAGGATTGTTTATATGTAATACAAAAGATGAAATGAAGAGAGATTAAATTAAGATTAAAAGAAGATAAGCTTAAGAAAATAATAAAAACTGAGAATCAGATTAGTGTAGAGAATTAAAGAAATTAAAGCAAGTGATCTTAAGCAAAATTAGTTTGTGAATGTGTTCCACATATCAAAGACTGACCTCAGGAAAACCTGCCTTCATAAATGTTCCAGTTTCCAATTATTCTGGCCATCTCTATATGACATAGCAGACAAAATTCCAAAACGATCTTCTAAATTCTTGGCCCTGAGAAGACTTCGGGAGAGTATTTTGGAATATTTCCAAATATTACTACCAGTTATTCATCAAACATTAGCCTAGGGGGGCTAGACAGTGGAACAATACCATGAAACATGACACTCTGCAAGGAAATCCTATATAAGGTTCCCAGCTCAAGTCCAGAGACATCCCTGAGTTTATCAGGTGCACACTTGCCCATTATTCAGGGCTGGCTGAAATCTGGAGGTGGATTGTTACTTCAAAAATCCAGTTAAGGGACCAGCAGTTAGTGTAATGGCTATGTCGCTGGACTCCCATGTAGTTGACCACAGTTTGAGTCCCAGACCTGGTGGCTTAAAACTCACACCAGGCGTGTGTGCGTGCGTGCCCAAGATCCCGAGAGGAGAATGGAAGAGAAGGGATTGCGGTGTGGCCATCCCCCCTGAGGGGTGATTTCTTGCTTTCTGTCTCTCTGTTTCTCTCTGTCTGTCTGGCGCGCGCACGCACGCACCCTAAAGCAAAAACCTCTCCAAAATATATATATATATATATATATAAATTAAAATTTAAAAATCCAGTTAAGGCTACTGACTCTTTCATTTTCTTTTTCTGTTTGTCTCTCTCTTGCTCATGAAATAAATAAATAAATGCAAAACAAAATTAAAAAAAAAAACACTAGTCTAGGTATTGCTGTGAAGAAAATTTGAAAATGAATAAGGTCCCAAATAAGTTCACCTTAAAATAATTCCATTATCTTGTCTGGGCTGATCTACTCCCATGAGTCCTTTCAATTTGGGTCTAAAGGTCAAAGACGGAGAAGTCAGAGATTCACGGATGTGAGATGGAGTCACCGTGGCAGGAATTCTCTAGAGCCAGCTTTGACTGTAGAGGGAAACCTAGGGTAAGAAATGCAGACAATGGCTAGGAACTGGAAATGGCCCCTGGCAGGTGGCTAACAGGGAAATGTGGACCTCAGTCTTGCAACCACAAGGCCAAGAATTCTGCCAGCAACATAGATGAGCTAGAGACCATGTATTTCTTTTGACTTTCCAGTAATGAGTTCAGCCCACCCAGCACTTCCCTTCAGCCCTGTTGGTACCCTGAGCAGAGAACCTACCCCTGCTGCACTGGACTTCTGTCTTACTGAGGCAGGAGCTAATGACTCCATGTTTTTTTATCCTACTAAACTGGTGGTAATTTGTCACAAAGCCATAAAAAATGAATGCTTTCTATAACTCCTAGCCCATAACCCTCCACTCATGTTTGTAGAGTAGAGTAGTATACACAAAATTGTTTTCAGTGCCAGCGAGCAGCATGGAGGCAATTGGATCCCACACGGCCAACTCTGCAATTTGAGTCCTGGATGTAGTGTTTTAAAACTCATGCCAGGCACATGTGCATGTGTGTCCCAAATCCTGATAGGAAAATGGCTTGCAGCATGGCCACTGCCCTCACCCCAGAAAGGGTGATTTCTCACTCTCTCCCTCTGTGTCTCTCCAGCAAGTGCATGCACCTTATGGCGAAAATCTTTGAAACAAAAATTGTTTTCTGAAAAACCTAGCCAAGGTTTCCCTTGGCACCCACACACATCTCAAGTTGGGTCTATCACCTTAGATTCTCCACTGTTTAAAAGAAATGTTAAACCCAATACCCTTCTATGTGTACATACTTCAGCTTTCATGTGTACATAATTCAGTTTTGTTTTTTTTTAATTGAGAGAGAGATTTTTGCTACAGGGCTTATGTGCTTGCCAGAGAGACAGAGACACAGAAAGTGAGAAATTACCCCCAAGGGGGGATGGTCACACTGCAATTCCTTCTCCTCCATTCTCCTCTCAGGACCTTGGGCATGCATATACATTTGCCTGGGTGCGTTTTAAGTCACCAGGTCAGGGACTCAAATCATGGTCAACTACATGAGAGTCCAACAACATAACCATTTCGCCATCTGCTGGCTCTCCATAGTTCAGTCTTTATATAAAAGCACGGGTATCTTCATTCAGGGACTTATCAAGGAAAAAACAAAATCTCTGACTCCCTACAAATGACAAAGAGGAGTTGAAAGTAAGTACTCCAGAGATTTTCTGAAATCTTGACTACCCGTTTCCTATCCAAGGGGCTCTTAAAGGTATCCATTCACTAAAAAGCTAGACTGTATATATTGAACTTTCTACACAATATTCACTTTTAATAAACTGTGCTTTTACTCTTGTCAGTTTACTTTAGGCAATTTCAGCACCATTTTCTTCTAACATTTCTGTTTTTTGAGTGTCAGCCTTCGAAGATCTGTGCTGTCAGAAATGTGGCCATCTGCAATTCTTGGCTTTCAAGATTGCCCTGGCCGTTGACGCATAGTCAATAGATTGAGGGAGAGAGAGCGTAAAATACAGAAAGTGAGAGTTTTAAGGCTCAGGGTTGAAATGCCACACCTCACTTGTTCTCACATTCTACTGGTCAGACCTCAGTTCTGTGTGTACACCTTCCTATAGGAGCAGTTGAGAAGTGTAATTAGCTGTGTATCTCTGAGTAAAGAGATAAAGGGAATGGTAGTCTCTGTTCATCTCTTCAAAATGAATAAAAATATATAGCTTTTTATTTCTCTTTTTTTGGGGGGGTCATATTTTTTAAATCTGCACTAATTTTACCTTTTACTTCTCTTTAAATAATTCTTTTTCTTTTTCTTTCTTTCTTTTTTTTTTTTTGTAGAGGTTTTCGCTATAGGGCACGTGCGCTCGCCAGACAGAGAGACAGAAAGCGAGAAATCACCCCCCACGGGGGATGGTCACGCTGCAATCCCTTCTCCTCCATTCTCCTCTCAGGATCTTGGGCATGAACGCAGATATGCCCGGCGTGAGTTTTAAACCACTGGGTCCGGGACGTGAACCACGGTCAACTACGTGGAAGTCCAGCGACATAGGCATTACGCTAACTGCTGGTCCCAAGAATTCTTTATTTTATTTAGTATTATTAATTTTTCAAACTTGCTATAGGGCACATACATTCATTAGAGAGACAGAAAAAAAAAAAGGAGAGAGGAGAGAGAGAGGGAAAGTGAGAAAGCAAGCTGTCAGGTCTGGGACTTGAACTGCAGTTGGCCATGTGGGAGTCCAGTATCTTAACCATCATGCCACCTGCTGGCCCCCTTACCTTTTCCTTTTACTTTACCTTGTTGTATTATGTGTTTTCAAGTTTTCTTAATGTTTTTAGAAGGAAACATGTGAAGTAGTCATCACATAGATATAGGAAGTATATAATCTAGAAAAAACATGATGAAATAATGCTTCTGGAGTACAAGCATCGTTCATTAAAAGTGAATACTGAGTGTAGAAAGTTCAAAACCATATCGCCTGACCTTTTACTGACTGAGTTTTTGATCTAATTTGGGGATTCCTTTAAGAGCACGCTGGATAAGAAATGATAGCCAAGATTTCAGGAAATCCTGTGGAGCACTGACTTTCATTATATAATGTTTCTATGAAAATGTAACATATTATTACCTGTACATACAGCACCTTATATGTAACAAATAAAGAATACATACATTTTCTTCATTTTGTTCGTTTTATTTGCAGTACTATAAAGAAACAAATTAAAATGCTTGGAGAGACAGGCTCTACTCATAGTTAAGAATGAAGAAATAGGAGACCAGCAGTTAGCGTAAGCTGGACTCCCACGTCGTCGACCGTGGTTCGAGTCCTGGACCCGGTGGCTTAAACTCATGCTGGGCGCGTGTGCGTGCGTGCCCAAGATCCCGAGAGGAGAATAGAGGAGAAGGGATTGTGGTGTGGCCATCCCCCCTGTGGGGTGATTTCTCACTTTCTGTCTCTATGTCTCTCTCTGTCTGTCTGGCAAGCGCACGCGCCCTATAGCAAAAACCTCTCCAAAAAAAAATAAAAGAACGAAGAAATAAATGTGTTGCTGTTCGAGCATCATAAAGTGCGGGTAATACTTCAACAACAATGAATACGGCTGTAAATTTCCTCGAATCTTGATTTATAACAGCCTACATCGTAAGTCCAAGACACACCTGATGACAATTTCATTGGAAGCTTTATTTATTGTAGACCAAGTAATCAGGCTTAGTTTGTTATATTTTCACTTCATTTCAGGATGAAATTTGGATACATACAGAAATGATTCCCTTCCGACATTATGCCATTAAATCAGTTCTCACAATTAGAATTTTAATGGGTTGACAACCAAGGCTTCAAGGTTTGATGTTCTCGCAAAATTCTGGAAAGCACACATTTCACGTTATTCCTTTAAGTTAAGATTATGTTTCTTAATAACCAACCTAGATTAGATTGTTTGTCCTGCAATATGTGGAAGATAATTTCAGTTTCCTATTGATTCGCTTAAAATCACAAATGTTTCCTATGACACTAATAATTTCAAACCAAAGGACAATACAGGAATGGAGGAACAAGAACTGTTATCGTGGGGACCAGCAGTTAGCATAATGGCTATGTCGCTGAACTCCCATGTAGCCAATAGTGGTTCAAGTCCCGGACCTGGTGGCTTAAACTCACGCCGGACGCGTGTGCATGTGTGCCCAAGATCCAGAGAAGAGAATGGAGGAGAAGGGATTGCGGCGTAGCCATCCCCCCTGGGGGGTGATCTCTCGCTTTCTATCTCTCTGTTTCTCTCTGTCTTTTTGGCAAGTGCACACGCCCTATAGCAAAAACCTCTCAAAAAAAAAAAAAAGAAGAAAGAAAAAGAACTGTTATCATGCATGTATTCGAATTAATTTTTAGTGACTGACACACAGTTGTATTTAACTTCAAGGTTGTCAGAAAGTCATTTACCAAGGCAAAGTCTGTTTTTTTTTGGTTTTGTCTGAGGTTTTTGCCATGAAGAGTGTGCACTTGTCAGAGTCAGAAAGATAGAGACATGGAGAGATAAAGCAAGAAATCACCCCCTTGGGGAATGGCTATGCTGCAATCCCTTCTCCTCCAGTCTCCTCTTGGGATTTTGGTCATGCATACACACATGCCTGGTGTGTTTACAAGCTGATGGGTCTGGGATTCGAACCATGGAGTCAGCCATGTGGGATCCAGCTGCTTTAACCACCACACTGCCTGCTGGCCCACCAAGGAGGAGTCAATTTATAACTAAGGTATGTGCAGCCTTATTACTGATTGCATTTTACTTACAGCACAGTATCCCAGCATGCTACAGCCTTCCTCACAGCTCTCTCTACTCTAAAGAAGCTTTGCAAACCCTTAAGTTTGCTTTGGGGAGAACAGAGAGAGAGAGAGATAAATGCCCTACATACACAAGCCCCAGAAACCAAACTGAGACAAGAATAAAGTCTCTCCATAGATGAAGGGTTTTTTTTTAAGAATTATTTTATTTAACTTTATTTTATTTTATTAATTTATTTGACCGGGGTTGGGGGGTTGACGGTGGAGTGAGAAAGCAAGCTGCCAGGTCCGGGACTCAAACTGTGGTCAGCCATGTGGGAGTCCAGTCCCCTTACCACCACAACACATGTCAACCCCCATAGATGAAGGTTTTGAGGAAATACATTTGCAATTACAATAAAGGTATAAATATCCTTAAATATCTCTATCATATTAATCTTGCTGGCTTAAACTAAGCATTCCATTTACACTGTCTATGTGATAATAATACAATTTTGATTTTGAAACTAGTAGTTGTAGTCACAATTTGTATTAAATGGGAGATATAATCATTTTGTGTATTTTATTAAGTTTTATGCATAGTTGAGAAATTAAACCAGTCTCTAACGACTCATCTCCACTGGCCAAGTTCTACCAGAGGAATACTAAAGTGTTCATACTAAAATGCTATGTTAAGACAGCAAGTGGATTGGTGATTAATGCACTGGATCCCACATGGCCAGCTCAATAGTTTGAGTCCCGGACTCAGCAGCTTGAAAAATCACACAGGACATGTATGTGTGCATTCTGAAAAATCCCTAGAAGAGGATGGATTGTGGTGGGGCCATCCCCACTGGGGCACGGAGGTGGGAGGTGAATTTCACTTTCCTTCTTTCTCTGTCTCTCTGTCTCCAACAAGCACACATACCCTATGGCTCAATAAATAAATATCAAAAATAAAAAATAAAAATATTGTGTCACTGTGTCAACAAAAAAAATACAGGTACCATTTTCCTTTTTGAGTATAAATCCTTATGCTACATTTAGAAAACATTCTTTCACTGTTTGGAAAGAGTTATTCATGCATATCCATTTTAATTTGCTCTGAATTATGTGTGGTCATGTTCATCACTGTGTATTAATAGAAGTAGATGATTTTTGCATGGAATAATGTAGTGATAAATGCTTTAGAACAAGAGTTCTGGAGTTAGGTCCCCTGAGTTTTAATTTGATCTCCTCTGTGGAGGAGCTTGGAGGCACAAGAAGCACTTATTCAGTGGCTTGAATTTGTTCCTTAGAGCTGTCACAACAAAGTCCCACAAACCAGGTGGCTTGAAACAATAGAATTTCATTCTCACTCATGGATCTGAAAGTCTATAACCGAGTCATCAACAAGGCCATGCTCACTCTGAGCAGAAGTCTTCCTTGCTTCTTCCTGGCTTCTGGGCCTGGCCCTCCATCTTTGGCATTCTTTAGCTTGTTGAAGCATCACTCCGATTAGTACCACTGTTGTCACGTGTCTATCTTCATGCATGGCCCTGATTACATAGGGCATTTTTCTGTACTTACAAGGACATCATTCATATTGGATTAGAACCCATCCTAGTGACATTATCTTGATGACTATATCTGTAAACACCCATTTTCCAAATTAGGTCAAAATCATAGGCAATAGGATGCTAGCATATCATTTTGGAAAATTAGACGCAACCACAACAGTCATGTAATTAATAAAAGGCAAAGCCAGAATAGCAACCCAAATATTGCAGTTCAAGACACCATACACTTAACTACTTGGCTTGCCAAGAATATTCAATAAAATGTCCTTAGGGTGTTGTCGCTTCACTAATATTTTTTAATATTGTTTAGAATACAGCTTGGCAAAAGCGACCTTATTAAATGTCAACTCTATTACATTTGTTATTTGCTTCAGCCAGTCAGTAAACATACCCATTCTGTTACTTGTGTTGCAAATGAAAAATGAGAACAGGAATAAAAGTATAACAATTACATAGAAGGGGACTTCAAAATGTAATGAAAAATGCATGTTATGGAAAAAAAAACCAATGCATTGATTTCAAAAATTTTGGCATCAAAGTAAGCTCATAGTTTAATTTCATTTTTCCACAAGCTTTTTCAAGTCCTTTGTATGTATTAGTAACTAAAATTAAAATTAATTTAGTTAAAATGAAAATGATATTGAATTAAAATTCATTCAGTTAAAATTATTTACTAGGATTAAAGCAATAGCATACCTATTAGAATGACTGAAATCAAAACACTGATAATTCTAAATGCTGGTGAGAATGTGAAGCAGTAGAAACTCTTTTTCTTTCTTTTTTTTTTTTAAAGAATTATTTATTTATCTATTTCCATTTGTCATCGTTATTTTTTTTTCTTTATTTGATGAGAGAGGGGGGAGAGAGAGAGAGAGAGAAAGGGAAAGTGAGAAAGTAAGCCACCAGGTCCAGGACTCGATCCATGGTTGGCCATGTGGGAATCCAGCGCCCTTATCCACCACACTACCTGCTAGCCCCGAAACTTTTTTTCTTTGCTGGTGAGAATGCAAATATGACACAGCCACTTGAAGGATAGTTTGGCAGTTGCTTTCAAAAATAAACGTGCCTATCAAACTATCTCGTAATTTGGTGTTTACCCAAAGGTGTTAAAAACTATGTCCACACAAAAACATACACATGAATGTTTGGAGACGCTTTAGTCGTAATTGTCAAAACTTGACAGCAACCATGTTGTGATTTAATAGGTGAATTGATAAACCAGAAATCCAGATAATGGCATAGTTTTTCAATGTTAAGAAGAAATGAGTTATTGGGCCAACAGGTGGTGTGGAGGTTAAGGCACTGGGTCGCAAATGGCCAATTGTAGAGTTTAAATCCAGGACTGGGCAGCTTGAAAAACATTCCGGGTATGTGTATACCCCTCAAAATCCCAAGAGAATGAAGAAGAAAAGATTGTGGTGTGGTCATCCCTCCTACAGGGTGCGGGGGGAGGCAGTGCGTAATTTTTCACCTTCTCTCTCTTGCTATTTCTCGCTCTGTCTCTGGTGAGTGCATGTACCCTATAGTAAAAACAAAACAAAAACTGAGATACTAAATTATTACAACAAATAGAAGAATTCCAAAGAGAATGAAGGCGAAGGGATTGTGGTGTGGTCATCCCTCCTGCAGGGGGCGGTAATTTCTCACCTCTCTCTCTCGCACTCTCTCTCTCTGTCTCTGGTGACTGCACATACCCTATAGTAAAAACAAAACAAAACAAAAACTGAGGTACTAAATCATTAGAACAAATAGAAGAATCGTAAATGCATGTTACTATTAAAAGAAGCCAATCAAAAAAGGCTATGCATGATTCCAACCATATATGACACTGAAAGAGGTGATACTATGGGGAAGGTAAAAAATCAATGGTTGCCAGGGTTTAGGATGAACCACAGAAGATTTTTAAAGCAGAGAAGCTGTTATATTGTTTCTCTGTAATGTAATATAACAATATACACATGTCATCACACATTGTCAAACCCACAGAATGTACAACAAAAAAAAGGAAACTCTACTATAAACTATGGACTTTGAGTGATCGTAGCATGTCATCATGGGTTCATTGATTGCGGCAAACATACACTCTGATAGAAGATGTCAGCACGGTAGGGGAGGTGGTCAACCAGGCAAAGAGAGAGTGTATAGGAATTCTCAGTACCTTCCACATAATTTTGCAGGGAACTAAAACTACTCTAAAAGATTTTTTAAATTATTTTAAAAACGTCTGTTCAACTATGAAACATTTTACTTGAGATGAGTAAATACATTCTTGATACTGTAGATTCTGCATTTATTTTCTCCCCATCATTTGATAACAAGCTGAAAAATCAAAGTAGTTTATTTACAATACATCCCACATCAGAACCCTTTACATTTAGAATCAGCCAGTATCATTTTGAAACAGGTAGGTAAATGTCCACTATTTGCGTTCTTATTTGGTTTTTGTTGTTGCTTGGTCTTGTCTGAGTTAAGAAACCAAAATGATAGGGAAAAGATGTAAGAAAAGTGTAATTGTTTTGACATATCTCACCTGGGGTTAGTCCTCAGTCAAGTAAAACTCTATAAAGTACAATCGCCCAGACCAGTAGTTGGTGTATGGCTGTCTCTGGATTCCCATGTAGTCGACCACAGTTCAAGTCTTGGACCTGGTGACTTAGACTCATGCCGGGCACGTGTGTGTGCATGCCCAAGATCCCGAGAGGAGAATGGAGGAGAAGGGATTGCAGTATGATCATCTGGAGGGAAAGGGCTTGCAACCTGGCCCGCCCCTCTGGGGGGGGGGGTGATTTCTTGCATTCTGTCTCTCAGTCTCTCTCTTTCTGGCGCTCACCCTATACCAAATAAAAACCTATCCAAAAAGAAAAGTACACCCACCAAGCAAGCACACTGTAGCATCATGAAACCCTAGCTCTGTCCTGATGTGTGGAAGGTCCAATCGTGTGTCACTGAACGACAGAGGCAGGTTATGAGAAATGCATTATATTTACACAAAATGACATGGGTTAACTCTACTATACACCCAGGCTGTGTGATGTAGCACTCGCCAGAAAGGCAGAGAGAGAGAGACAGAAAGCGAGAAATCACCCCCCAGAGGGGATGGCCACGCCACAATCCCTTCTCCTCCATTCTCCTCTTGGGATCTTGGGCACACACGCACACGCGCCCGGCGTGAGTTTAAGCCACCAGGTCCGGGACTTGAACCGTGGTTGACTCCATGGGAGTCCAATGACATAGCCATTATGCTAACTACTGGACCTTCCAATTATTTTTTTAAACAGTCAATCATTATTTCTCATTTTGCTTTTAAAAAGACTTTACTCATCATGAAATACTTCTCAGACCAGTCCAGTTGAGAATACTATACATGTCATCATCAACAGGTAATAAGCCATATCTGTTTCCCACTAACATCCTGCCTCTCTGTTCTCTTGCTATCTTTCTCTATCCTCTTCTCTTCACCCCTGCCCCCATTCCACACTGTCTTATTCTCGTTAAGTACTTTCACTGATTTTATGTCCTCCATATTTTGCTTTCTATCATAGAGTGCAGATAGTCGGTATATATTGAGTGGATACATACAATATCTTTCTTTCATAGCCTGGCTTACTTCACTCAGCAATAGATCCTCCAGACCTGACCACTTTCTATCAAATGCCAGGGTCTTGTTATTTTTTATGGCTGAGTAGTA
>NW_006208732.1:769771-792750 GCF_000334495.1 Tupaia belangeri chinensis
GGTAGTTCTATTTGTAGATCTTTGAGGAACCTCCATATTGTTCTCCACAGTGGTTGAACCAGTTTACATTCCCACCAACAGTGTAGGAGGGTTCCCTTTTCACCACATCCCCGCCAACACATAACTTTTTATGTTACCAGTCACCATCTTGAGACGTCACTTATCAAGAACAACTTGTTATTTTGAGGTTTCATTTGTTCAGGAACTTTTGGGTAATGTGTACTTTCTGGGGTTGTCACATCTGTAAGCTGGTTAAGCAACTTCTGTTAAGCTGGTCATGAAAATAAATCACTTGGGCTATTTTCTTGCACTTAACTTTGCATCAGCCTTCCTTTTTTAGGTTAACGTATTCTTTTTTCTCTTAATATAGATTTTTCCTATAGGGTGTGTGCACTTGCCAGAGAGACAGAAAGCGATAAATCACCCCCTAAGGAGGCTGGTCACACTGCAATCCCTTCCCCTCCATTCTCCTCTTGGGATCTTGAGCATGCACACACGCACACCTAGCATAAACGTTAAGCTATTTCTGGTACTCGAACCACAGGAGTCCAGCGAGGTAACCCTTATGCCATCTGCTGGCCCCAACATAGTCTTCAGAATGATTTAACTCCATTGCAATATAAACACTTGAATAAATTCTTAATAAATTATTTTGTGTTCTAGCTTCATTTAAAGAATGCCAAATATGTCCAGTAATGACGTTCGATATACTCTCCTTTATCTCATTAAAGCAAAAAACAAAACAGAACAAAAGCATCCATTGACTTAAACATTTTCGTATAGCCACACTTAACTTTCTGTATCACATAAAAAAAGAATAGACTGGGACCAGCAGTTAGTGTAATGACTATGTCGCTGGACTCCTACATGGTCGACAGCAGTTCAAGTCCCGGACCAGGTGGCTTAAACTCACACCGAGCACGTGCATGCCCAAGATCCCGAGAGGAGAATGGAGGAGAAGGGATTGTGGTGTGGCCTTCTCCCCAGGGGGTGATTTCTCACTCTCTGTCTCTCTGTTTCTCTCTGTCTGTCTGGCGAGCACATGCGCCCTATAGCAAAAACCTCTCCAAAAAAAAGGAAAAAAAAATAGACTAATGTAAACAAGTGAAAAAGGGAAGTTTGGCTATTTCACAGTCTAATTTACAGCAGAGATCAAGAAAAACTAATGCATCAGGTTTATACAATGTATAAAATAAACGAATGATGAAGAATGTTACAATGATTGTCATAAGACAAATCCACATGCTTAAACTATTATTCTTCTAGAGGCAATTATCTGATTCTAATCATCTGTTTTGCAAATATGTACGGGAATCCTCTCAGTGTGTCAACATACTTCAAATGCATCTTTTTATGTGCCAGGAGTATTTTATAATGCCGTCTGCATTTTCTTTACTTCCTACTGTTATCTTAATGCTGCATCCACATCATCCATTAGCATATAGAGCATTACAGATCATTATCATCCGACAAATTTGGGGCACTTGTTCATCTTAGATTTCTTCCTAGTCTGTTTAGTGCAACCAAATTTAAATTGCCTTTTCTTTTCTTTTTCTTTTTTCTTTTTTTTTTATAGAGGTTTTTGCTATAGGGCTCGTGAGCTCACCCAAAGGACAGAGAGAGACAGAGAGACAAAAAGCAAGAAATCCTCCCCCCAGGAGGGATGGCCACACCACAATCCCTTCTCCTCCATTCTCCTCTCGGGATCTTGGGCACACACGCACATGTGCCCGGTGTGAGTTTAAGCCACCGGGTCCAGGACCCGAACTGTGTTTGATTACATGGAAGTCCAGCGACATAGCCATTATGCTAACTGCTGGTCCCCTAAAATTTTCTATAGCAGTTTCTTAATCTCCTCCATTGTAGCCATTTATTGAGCAATGACAGAGACGTGTACTTCAGCATTAATAATAGCACTTTCCCTGCATTTTGACGAACTTTTATTTTAAAGAAATAAGCCATATGATGTCGTTTTTTTCTGGTGTAATTATAAATAAAAGCATTCATAACTATAGGGTGAACTGGGACCTCATTCAAGCAATTTATTAGTGGTTTAAATAATTTTATCTGCATTTCAGAAACTCTGAATACTACCCTTCTATTAGGGATCTTTACTGTTTTCTCATTCAAATAATAGACATTAAATCAGAAATACTCTAATTTTGATCTTCAGCCTGCATTTTTAATTTATGTACTATATATTTCTAATGTGTAAATGGAGAAATAGAATGAAGTTACTATTTACAGAAATAATTGATAAATTCATCATCACTATCCGTGGCATTTTCTGGGCATTGATGTAATTAATAGTCATTGTTTTCTTAGGATATTAATATTAGTTTTCCATTTTAAGATGAATACATAGAAAGGCAGACAAATTAAGTATATACATGAGACCATATGAATAATAAACTTAAAATAATGATTTTATCATCACAAAAACATCAAACCAAGGATCTTATGAACCAAGATTGATACCTTAGGAGAAATAGAGAATAGTCTTTTCTTTTACATAAAGTCCTCAAGAATGTTTCCTATTCAATACATACTACAACTTAAAAAAATTCTTATGAAATTATAAAAACATAAATTTGTACCAAACTGTCTGCTATCAAGTGTTTATTGGCATGTCAAGTTCATTTCAAGTCCACCTGCTCTACAGTCCCCCACATTGGAGGGACTGGATAGCAGAAAACTACTTTTTTATTACTTTTAAAAAAAATCAATTATATTTGATTATGAGAAGACTCAGGTAAGAAATTAAAGGAATAAAAGCAGAAACCAACTTTTTCACAATGGGTTTGCTATTAGAACACAAGTGTCGTGAAAACCACTGCTAAATCAAACCCAGAATGGGAAAGGAGAAGACTCACATCAACATTGCTGTCATTGGACACACAGATTCTGCTAACTCCACCACCACTGGCCATCTGATCTGCAGATGTGGTGGGATCACCAGAAGAACCATCGAAACATTTGAGAAGGAGGCTGAGACGGGAAAGGGCACCTTCAAGTAATCCTGGCTCTTGGGTAATCAGAAAGCTGAGCGTGAGCGTGGTGTCACCATTGACATCTCCCTGTGGAAAGCTGAGACCAGCAAGTGTCAGGACTATCATTGCTGCCCCAGGACACAGAGACTTTATCAAAAACATGATCACAGGCCCATCTCGGGCCGACTGTGCTGTCTTGATTGTGGCTGCTGGTGTTGCTGAAGTTGAAGCTGGTGTCTCCAAGAACAGGCAGACCCATGGGCATGCCCTCTGGCTTACACACTAGATGTGAAATAACTAATCGTTGTTCTCAGAAGAGGTATGAGGAAATTGTTAAGGAAGTCAGCACCTACATTTAAAAAAGTGGCTATAATCCTGACATAGTAGCATTTGCGCCAGTTTCTGATTGGAATGGTGACAACACGTTGGAGCCAAGTGCTAACATGCCATGGTTCAAGGGATGGAAAGACACCCATGAAGATGGCATTGCTCGGGAACCAGCAGTTGGCATAATGGCTATGTCGCTGGACTCCCACGTAGTCAACCGCGGTTCGTGTCCCGGACCCGGTGGCTTAGAACTCACGCCAGGCGCGTGTGCATGCGTGCCCAAGATCCCAAGAGGAGAATGGAGGAAAGGGGATTGAGGCGTGGCCATCCCCCCTGGGGGGTGATTTCTCGCTTTCTGTCTCTCTGTCTCTGTCTGTCTGGCGAGCGCACGCACCCTATAGCGAAAACCTCTCCAAAAAAATAAAAAAGAAAAGATGGCATTGCTGGTGGAACTATACTGCTTGAAGCTCTGGATTGAATCCTTCCACCAACTTGTCCAACTGACAAGCTCTTGTGTCTGCCCCTCCAGGATGTGTACAATATTGATGGTTTGGTGATACTGACACTGTCCCTTTGGGCCAAGTGGAGGCTGCTTTGCTCAAACCTAATATGGTGGTCATTTTTTTCTTTTTCTTCCTTTCTTTTTTCTTCTGTCTTTTTAAAATTTTTCCAGAGAGATTTTTTGCTATAGGATGCATGTGCTCACTGGAAAGACAGAGACAGAAAGACAGAATGCAAGGAATCATTCCCCAGTGGGGATGGCCAGACCACAATCCCTTCTCCTTCATTCTCCTCTCAGGATCTTGGGCACACATGTGTTCCGGGTCTGGGATTCAAACCACAGTCAGCCATGTAGGAGTCTAGTGATGTAACCATTACTCCATCTGCTGGTCCCAAGGTGGTCACCTTTGCAGCAATGTGACAACTGAATTACAGTCTATTGAAATGCAACATGAAGCTTTGTGTGAAGCTCTTTCTGGGGACAATGTGGCCTCAGTGTCAAAAACGTGTCTGTGAAAGAAAGGTGTGGCAATGTTGCTGGTGACAGCAACATGACCCACCAGTGGAAGCAGCTGGCTTCACTCACTCAGGTCATTATCCTGAACCATCCAGGCCAAATCAGGGCTGGCTACACCCCCATACTGGATTGTCACAAAGCTTACATTGCTTGCAAGTTTGCTGAGCTGAAGGAAAAGATTGATTGCCATTCTGGCAAAAATCTGGAAGATGGCCCTAAATTTTTGAAACTCAATGTTGCTGTCATTGTTTATATGGTTCCTGGCAAGCCCATGAGTGTTGAGCTTCTCTGACTATCCTCCTCTGGGGGGTTTGTGATATGAGACGAACAGTAGTCATCAAAGCCATGAACAAGAAGGCTGCTGGAGCTGGCAAGGTCACTAAGTCTGCCTAGAAAGCTCAGAAGGCTGAATGAATGTCCCTAATTCCTGCCTCCCCTATCCTAATCAGTGGTGGAAGAACAATCTCAGAACTGTTCATCTCAATTGCCCATTTAAGTTTAATAGTAAAAGACTGGTTAAAAATAACGACGCATTGTAAAAGCTTCAGAAGGAAAGGAAAATGTTTTGTGGACCATTTGGGTTTTTTGTATGTGACAGTTTTAAGTTATTCGTTTTTAATATCAGTACTTTTTAATAGAAAATTAAATTAATGGAAAATTCTGTCACAGAATTTTGAGACCCAGTATCCTGGATTTACAGGATGATGTGCAATCTTGCAATCGTGCAAGATTGCACATCATCCTGGAAATCCAGCTGCTTAGGTATGCAGGCAGCGGAGCTGTCTCCAAATGCCCAGTTTCTTAATTTCTTAAAAACTAAAACCAAACTTAAAGGTTAGCTGCAAATTCTCCCATTCTTCCAATAACTTTGTAAGCACACATGTCGAGTTACGGGTTAGACCCCACTCTTAGGTAGATAAGGGAGGGGCTCCCCACAACCTAGTAACTGTGGTCTTGCTTTCTATGATCTGTAAATGTTCACTATGCCCCCATTTTAAGTCTCAGAGATATATATGACTCCCTGTTGCTGGACTAAAATCGGTCCCAAACCAATCACTGTCCAGAGCCATTAAGAAAATAAAAATCTCCATCATTTACTAAAACAAAGAGCCATGTGGGACCCTCCAGGGACTAAGAGTAACTCAAGATTCCCAGATTGTCTTATATTTTAGGACCTAGTCTAATAACCCACTTGAAAGAGAAACAGATTTTTTCATCGTTATCAGTATCCTGAATAACTAGGGTGTTTCCGCCCACCTGCAGCAACCTCCTGGCCCCCTTCTTTCTGCTGCATTGGAAGCTTTTCTTGTTCCAGTAAAACTGCTTGCAATCTTCTCCACTTGTCCACGTTTTAATTCCTCATCAATGTCCGACAGGAACCAACACAGGTGCTGAGCCTGACCGCCCCAGTACTCTCATGTCAATTACATTTCTTTCTAAAGTATTTCAAGCTGATTTTTTTCTTTCCGACCAAACCTTGCCAAATACCCATAGTGGGACAGTTATTGAAAGTTGTCCAAGGATGTTCTTCTCCTCGATGTCCCATCTCTTCCTTGCTCAGGCTCCACCTTGCCTGGAAGCTTCCTTGTACTGTTAGAGGCTATTTACACCTCCATTAAAGTCTTTCTTTGAAATTCTTTTTCTCTTTCCTCATTTAAAGCCTAGGCTTCAGATAGCAGGGTGCTCATTTAACCTGTCTTTTCTGAATCACCCCAAGTCCTTACTTGCCTAGTCATGTGTAGTCCTCTGCTCCACACCACAATGGGCATATTAATTAGGTACATGTCCACTGTCCAGTGACTAAATGGCAGTGACCCTGTCTCTCTTCAATTTCCAACAGCTTTATGCAAAGATATTTAAAGGTGCTCAATAGCTAAAATCTGAATGGGCCCAAAGGTATTCTGTATTAGCTTTGCAGGATCTAGGTGGCACTTCTGTCATTGGCTAGTCGAAGCACCATTTGAGTTATTGATCCTGAGAAAGTAATGACTTAGTAAAAAATAATAAAAAAATAAAAATAAATAAATAAAAATAAAAAAATAAAAAGAAAGTAACGACTTGAAGTGGTTTTGTAACTTTCCTGAAGTTTACTTTATTGTGGTACACTGAGAATAGAAATCCCCAAATAGCTTTCAGAATAGCCTCTTCTAAAAGCGAAGGAAGATATGAATCATAAAAAGCTCTTCCTTATAAAAGTTACAGTGTCTCCTATTGATCTTGCTGAGTATTTTCAGCTAAGAAGGGCGAGGAGTTGAAAATGAGTTCTGAAAAGATGCGGTGCATCCTCCCATAAGCTGTCCCCAAACAGACATTTGCGTACAAATGAAACACCACAAAACATAGCACAGTGAAAGAACAACCACAACAAAATAGCACAGCATCATTAAAAATCAAAAGTGTTCTTGGATCTTAGTGCCCTCGTCAAAGCATTGGTACCTGATCAGTTTCAAGTCTGCCTGCTTAAAAATTCAACTTACACATTTCTATTCGTGTTTTTAACATTTTAATTAGCAAATTTAGCTCCAAAATTGTAAAGTAACAACAATAATCCAACCTGGGGCTATTAACGTTATCTGTATTCATTTAAATTGGCTTACATAGGCAAAACTTTTATTAAGGTTTTGTAATAGCTATTATAATTTAACAAAAGGCAGCACCCAATTAGTATCTTCCATTTTGCAGGTATTTTATTTACTAACGTATCCAATGAGCATTTATGATAATACTTAAAGCCTGCCAGGTGTTTGAGATAAACTATCTTACAGAATGCTCACGGCAGACGTCTGAAGTATTAAAATAATGGCCATTTTCCTAAGAAGCCCTAAATTCCTTTTTCAGGATCACACATCTAAGGAGGAAATGTAGGATTGAAACATGGAAATCCTGACCAAAGAAAGGTTTACACTATATTGTCATCCACTGTGTTTGTAATATTGAGCAATGCTCTCCCATTTGCAGTTAGCAGAGGAGAAGAGATAAAATCTATCGATACAAAATATATTATTGCACATCTACTCAATGCAAAGCATTTTGCCAGATGTTGCTGATAAAATACAGATGTTCCTAAGTCCAGTTATAGTAGATACATTTGTCATTCTATTTCTGGGACATCGTGATTGTCATTTCCACATGATGAGGTCAGAAAACGTACCCTGGGAACCAGCAGTTAGCATAATGGCTACATCGCTGGACTCCCATATAGTTGACCACGGTTCGAATCCCAGACCCGGTGGCTTGAAACTCATGCCTGGTGCATGTGCGTGTGTGCCCAAGATCCCGAGAGGAGAATGAAAGAGAAGGGATTGAGGCGTGGCCATCCTCCCTGGGGGGTGATTTCTCGCTTTCTATCTCTCTGTCTCTCTCTGTCTGTCTGGCACGTGCCCAAAAGCAAAAACCTCTAAAAAAAAAAAAAAAAAAAAAAAAAAAAAAAAAAAGTAGATATACCCTGCTTGCTAGAAATATTTTATTTCTAACCTGGGTAGCATACTCACGTCCAAGCCATCCTGCATGACTTCACTCTGGCGTTCTAACCAGCCCGGGTCAGCAGGCCCACACACCTGGGTTAATCAGTGAGCGTTTCTAGGAATGAAAATTTGGAGTGGGGAGTTTAAGCTCATTGCTTGAAGAGATGACCTATAAACTTCAAGGCTTTGGTGGAGGCTATTTTTCTGCTATTATTCTAAGGAACAGATCACCTGAAGATGAAAAATGAAGCAGATCAACAGTGAGAAGCAAATATAAAAGACGGAGAGACTAGATGGCTTGTTTCCAATTGTTTCTGAGACCCAGCTGCGGCTCTGTCCTTGGATTCTCCGAAGCACCCTTGTACTCTATCAAAAAGTTTTCCTTTCTGATTAAATGAGTTCAAGTGGGGTCTCTATTACTGTCAATACAAAAGTTTCTAACTAGACTCGTAAAAGCAATATGGCATTCTAAGCCTTTAATACCTGCACAACTGAGAAGGATTTTCCTGATATATATATATATATATCCATACACACACACACACACACACACACACACACATGTATATATATATATGTTATTATCTTTTGGGTTGTGAGAAAAGCCATGACATATTTTCTGGTTTTCTATATAGAAATGTGTCAAGACTTTCCCAACAACCCAATATTTACTTCTTTGAGTTAAGATAGAGAAAGAGATCGAGAACCTCCTACTTCTCACTGAGATCCAGTCCTAGTATTAGTGGGCCCCAGATGAGGGGCATACACATTTAGGGAGAACTCCAGAACCGAACCTTGAACCTTCCCAGGTGTGTTAGTTAGGCTCACAGAACATCACATTTTGCTGGTATGCCCCCAGCCAACCCCAGAATATCCCAGTTCTTATTTATCATATTAAGGACCAGCAGTTGGCGTAATGGCTATGTCACTGGACTCCCATATAGTTGACCACAATTAAAGTCCTGGACCCAGTGGCTTAAACTTAGGCCAGATGTTTGTGCATGCATGCCCAAGATCCCGAGAGGAGAATGGATTACAGAGTGGCCATCCCCCTCGGGGGTGATTTCTTGCTTTCTATCTCTCTCTCTCTGTCTTTCTGGCAAACACATGTGCCCTATAGCAAAAACCTCTCTCCCCCCAAAAAATAGTATAATAAATGTTTAAAAATACAGAGCAAATTTTTAAACAATAGACAAAATTTATTAGCATTCTGGATAAGAGAGTAACAACTATTAATCAAACTTCTCAGCATCTTCTACAAAGCTTTTCAGCCTTGCAACTCAATCAATTTCTTAAAAGAATTATTTATTTAATTTTATTTATTCATTTATTTTATTTTAACTTGGCCAGAGAGAAACACAGAGAGAGAGAGAGGGAAAGTGAGAAAGAAAGCCACTGGTCTGGGACTCAAACCATGGTCGGCCATGTGGGAGTGTCCAGCACCTCATCCACCTTGCTACCTACTGGCACTACAACTTGACCAATTTTATTTTTTTCCATTCATCACATACTGCACTCCAAAGTAAATAAGTCGAACTTTTGCTAAGACATGCATGGTCTTCCCCAGTGTCCACAGTCCCCTTCAAAATGTTATATGTGTGACAATTGATGAATGTACACTGACACGTCATTATCATTCAAAGTGTTCAGTCTGCATGTTCTATGGGGTTGGAAAAATGTGTAATGCATATATCTGCAGTTATAGTACCATGGGGAAGAGTTTCACTCTCTTAAAAATTCTCTGTTTTTCCTATTTCTTTCCCTCCCCCTAGTCCTCAGCAACCATTGATCCTTACTGTCTCCAAAGTGTTGCCTATATGACATATAGTTGGAATTATATAATATGTAGCCTTTTCTTTTCTTTTTAGAATTATTTTATTTAATTTTACTTATTATTATTATTATTTTCAATTTGACCAGAGAGAGAGGGAAAGTGAGAAAATAAGCTGCCAGGTCCAGGACTCAAACCACAAACTAGCCAAGTGGGAGTCCAACACCTTAACCACCATGCCACCTGCCAACCCCTGTATGTAGCCTTTTCAGATTGACTTTTTTCACCTGGCAATATATACTTAAGTTTCTTCTCTGTCTTTCCACGGTTTGATACCTAAGTTTCTTTTGGGCACGTAATAATATTCACTGTCAAGACTGGCCACAGATCATATACGGATTCAT
Organism: Tupaia belangeri chinensis; assembly: GCF_000334495.1. NCBI lineage: Eukaryota > Metazoa > Chordata > Mammalia > Scandentia > Tupaiidae > Tupaia > Tupaia belangeri. Next base: position 779,746 of record NW_006208732.1, read on the forward strand.
TTATTGATGGATATCTTGTGATTCCAAGTTTTGGTGAATTAAGAATAAAGCTTAGCAATATCATCTGCAAATTTTTGTCTTTTTGCTTTTAATTGCCAGGGGCTACATGCACTCCCCAGAGAGAAAAGGAGAGAAAGAAAGCAGTTCTCAGTGGTGGGTGGTTGTGCCTCAATCCTTTTCCCTCGTTTCCTCCCCCTGTCAGGGTCCCGGGCCCATATGCTCCTGCGCCCAGTATGCTCCTCCTACCACCAGGGCCAGGAGGTAGAACTTAGTGGGCTACATGCAGTTCAGCTCCCAGCACAAAGAGTTCACACCATGCTATTCGGCTGGCCCCATGTGCATGTTTTTGTGTAGACATAGTTTTCAATTCTTTTGGGTGAATTCCAAGGAATGTGATTGTTGAATCATATGAAAAAACTACATTAAGTTTTGTACAAAACTGCCAAATGCTGTCTTCTAGGTGACTGGACCGTTTTGTCCTTGCACCAGCAATGAATGAACATCCCTGTGGCTCCACATTCTTGCCAGCATTTGACATTGTGAGTATTCAAGATAGTCAGCATTCTAGTAGGTGTGTAGGAGAAAATCATTATTGTTTCAATTTACGCTTGTTTCTTCATTATTTTTTCTTAATGACATATTATGGGTAGTATCTTTGTATATATTTATTTGCCATCAGTATACCTTCCTTCATGAGATATGGTTCAGATCTTTTGACCATTTTTATACTGGGTTTTCTTAATCTTGAGCTGTACGCTGGATTTTCTTTCTTTGTTTTAAAATTTTATTTATTTATTCATTTATTTTAACTTGACCAGAGAGAGACAAAGAGAGAGAGGGGGAAAGTGAGAAAGCAAGCCACCAGGTCCAGGACTGGAACAATGGCCAGCCATGTGGGAGTGTCCAGTGCCTTAACCACATCGCCACCTGCTGGTCCTTCTATACTGGGTTTTCTTATTCTCGAGTTCTAAGTTTTCTTTGTATATTTTAAGCAAAAGTCCTTTATCAGATACACGGTTTACAAGTGTTTCCTCCCAGTGTATGATCTGTCATTTAATTCTATGAAAAATGTATTTTGCAGATCAGAAAGTTTTAATGATATACAGTCTGTTAGTTCTTTATTTTTTGAATCACACCTTTAGTGATGTTTCTAAAAATTTACTACCAAACCCTAGGTAATTCAAACTTCATCCTATGTTATCTTCTAGCAATTTTATAGTTTTGTGTTTTGTATTTAGGTCTATGATCCATTTCGTGTTAATTCTTATGAAGATTTCTGTATTTATTTATTTATTTGACATGTGGATATCCAGTTATTCTAGCACTAATTATTCAGAAAACTATCTTTTTTACACTGTAGTGACTTTGTTCCTTAAACAAAGATTAGTTGAGGGACCAGCAGTTGGCGTAATGGCTATGCCACTGGACTCTCATGTTGTTGACTGCAGTTCGAATCCCGGACCCAGTGGCTTAAACTCACACCGGGCGCGTGTGCGTGCATGCCCAGGATCCTGAGAGGAGAATGGAGGAGAAGGGATTGTGGTGTGGCCATCCCCCTTGGGGGGTGATTTCTTGCTTTCTGTCTCTCTGTTTGTCTCTGTCTTTCTGGTGAGCGCACGCGCCCTATAATAAAAAACCTCTCCAAAAAGCAAAAAAATTAAGCTGATTGTGGCTCCATTTCTTTTTTTTCTTTTTTTGAAGAGGTTTTAGCTATAGGGTGCATGCGCTCACCAGAAAGACAGAGACAAACAGAGAGACAGAAAGCAAGAAATCACCCCCCAAGGGGGATGGCCACACCACAATCCCTTCTCCTCCATTCTCCTCTCAGGATTTTGGGCATGCACGCACACGTGCCTGGTGTGAGTTTAAGCCACCAGATCCAGGACTCAAACCGCAGACAGCTACATGGGAGTTCAGCTACATAGCCATTAAGCTAACTGCTGGTCCCGGTAGTGGCTCTATTTCTGGGGCAACTATTCTATTCCATTGATCTTTTGAATGTATACTTCAGCCAATGCCACACTGTCTTAACTCATAGCATGTCAGGTAATGTCAGTCTTCCAGCTTTATTCTCCTTCAACGTTGTGTTGACTACTATGAATCTTTGACTCTCCTTAAAAACATAAAATCAATCTGACAATATCCAGAAAATAATTTTCTAGAATTTGGATTTGGATTAAGTTCAATCTATTGATCAAGGAGTGGAGAACTGACATCTTGGCAATATTCAGTCTTCCTGCATTTATGTCATTGTTCTTTGGTTTCTTCTATTAACGTTTTATAGTTTTTCTTATGTAGATTTTTGGATGTATTTCATTTTGATTTATCCTAAGTATGTCACATTGGAGAATACTTATGTAGATGATATATATATATTTTTTTTCGATATAGGGCGCATGCGCTCGCCAGACAGACAGAGACATAGAGATAGAAAGCGAGAAATCACCCCCCAGGGGGGATGGCCATGCCGCAATCCCTTCTCCTCCATTCCCCTCTCGGGATCTTGGGCACGCACACACACGCGCCCGGCATGAGTTTTAAGCCACCGGGTCTGGGACATGAACCACTGTCGACTACATGGGAGTCCAGCGACATAGCCATTACACTAACTGCTGGTTCCCTGTAGATGATATTTTAATTTTCAAATTCCACATATTCATCGCTGGTACAGAAGATAACAACTGACTTCCGTGCATTAATCTTGTATTCTGCTATTGTATTATAATTGCTTATTCTTTTCAGGATTTGTTTTTGCTATTGTTGTTTGTGTTTGTGTGTGTGTTGCTGATTATTTTGAAGTTTCCACATAGATAATTATGTCATCTATGAATAAAAAAAGTTTTGTTTTGCACCTCCAATCAGTATTCTTTGGTAGTATTATTACATCGGCTGGTAGTTTCAGTAAAATGTTGATAAACGTGATGTGAGGAAGTAGTCTTACTTGTTCCTGATCTTGGTGGGGAACCTTCTGGATTCTCACCATTAAGTGTGATGTTAGCTGTAGGTGTGTGTAGAAAGCTTTTTTATCATGTTGAGAAGGTTATTCTTAGTTTACCGAGAGTTTTATTTTTATCCTGAATGGGTGTTGGATTTGATCAAATGCTTTTCTGTATCTATTGATAATAGGTATATGATTTTTCTTGTTTAGTCTGTTATTAGGACAGATTATGTTAAATGTTGACAGATTATGTTAAATGTTGAATCAGTCTCACATAAATGGGCTCAATCCCACTTGGTCTTGCTGTTTAATTCTATTTTTATGTGCTTGGATTGGATTTCCTAATATTTTTTGAGTATTTTTACATCTCTGTTAATGAAGAATATTGGTCTTTGGTTTCTTTTCTTGTAATGTCTCTGTCTGATGTTGGTGTTAAGGTCATTCTGGCCTCAGAGACTCAGTAAGGAACTAAAATATTCCTTTTACTTCTATTATTATAAAAGATTTTTTTTTTGAGAGATTTTCGCTATAGGGCACGTGCGCTCGCCAGACAGTCAGAGAGAGACATAGAGACAGAAAGTGAGAAATCACCCCCCAGGGGGGATGGCCATGCCACAATCCCTTCTCCTCCATTCTCCTCTCAGGATCTTGGGCACGCATGCACATGCGCCTGGCGTGAGTTTTAAGCCACCGGGTCCGGGACGCGAACCGCGGTCAACTACGTGGGAGTCCAGTGACATAGCCATTACGCTAACTGCTGGTTCCCTATTTTGAAAGATATTAAGATATTGTAAATCATTGGCATAATTTCTTCCTTAAATGTTTGATAGCATTCAAACAGAACTGCTTTCTGATTTGGAAGATTTTTAATGATTGATTCAATATATTCAATAAATACTATCCTATTCTGATTGTCTATACTTTCATTTGTATAGACTGTATAGATTGTATTTTTTAAGGATTTGATTCTATTTTGTCTAGGTTATTAAATTTGTGGGGATAGAGTTGTTCATAGCATTTCTTCATTATTCCTCTAATGCTCATGGTATCTGTAATAATGCCCCCTCTTTCATTCCTGTTATTAATGATTTGTGCTTTTCTTTTCTTTTCTTTTTTAAGCCTAGCTAGATTTTTCTATATTATTAACCTTTGAAAAGAAACTACTTTCGGTTTCAATTATTCTCTATTGATACCATGTTTTCAATTCATTGATTTTTGCTCTTTACTTTGAATTTTATTTGCTCTTTTTTTTTTCTAGTTTCTAAAGGTAGAAACATACCAGATTATTAATTTTAGATCTTTCTCTTTTCTTTCTTTTTTTTTATGATGAGAGTGAGAGACAAAGAGATAGAAAGTATGTGTGCTCACAAGCAAGAGAGAGAAGAGAGAAAAAAGATATTTCTAATAGGGTCTCATGGCATCTTCCTCTGTCTCAGCCTCCCAGTTACCTAGGACTACAGGCCCGTACCCCTTCTCATCCTATTCTTTTATTTATTTATTTTGGAGAGGTTTTTTGCTATAGGGCACGTGCACTCGCCAGACAGACAGAGACAGAGAGACAGAAAGTAAGAAATCAACCCCCAGGGGGGGATGGCCACACCGCAATCCCTTCTTCTCCATTCTCCTCTCGGGATCTTAGGCACACATGCACACATGCACACGCGCCTGGTGTGAGTTTAAGCCACCGGGTCCAGGACTCGAACCATGGTCGACTACGTGGGAGTCCAGCGACATAGCCATTACGTTAACTGCTGGTCCCTCCCATCCTATTCTTATTAGACCGGGATTGAACTCAAGCTTTCCATATGGCCTAAGTCATTCCACAGCACTGCCTTACCACATTCACCACCGCGGCTGGGCCTTTCTTTTCTAATAGATGCATTATATGCTATTTCTTTCTAGGTACTGCTGTCATTTCATTGCGTAAACTCTAATAAGTTGTGTTTTCATTTTTATTTTCAAATATTTAAAATTTTCTTAAGAGTCCTTCCTTGAGCCACGTGTTATTTGGAAAGGTATTGCTTAATCTCCAAATATTTTTGGATTTAATAGCTACTTTTTTGTTATTTTTTTTAAAGAATTATTTTATTTGAATTTATTATTATTATCATTTTATTTAACTTTATTTATTATTTATTATTATTTTCCAGTTTGATCAGAGAGAGAGAGGAAGTGAGAAAGCAAGCCACCAGTTCCGAGACTTGAACCGTGGTTGGCCATGTGGGAGTCTAGCACTCCTATCCACTATACCACCTGCCGGCCCCATTTTGTTATTAACATCATTTAATTCCCTTGTAATTTTCCTTCTTTTAAATTTATCTCATGGTGTCTATCATTATCAATTTATTAAGGTGTGTTTAATGATGTAAAATGTGATTTATCTCTGTGAATATTTCATGTGAGTTTGAGAAGAACCTATAAGGCTGCTATAATTAAATTAAATATTCTGTAGATGTCAATTATAGTCAGTTGATTAATGATATTGAATACAGCTATGTCTTTACTGATTTTGTGCCCGCTCGATCTGTTCAATTCTTTTCTTTTCTTTTTCCCAAAGATTTTTGCCAAAGGGCTTGTGGGCTGGGTGAGGAGTAGGGGAGAGACAGAGACAGTGAGAGGGAAAGTGAGAGACCACTCCCTGGAAGGAATGGCCATGCCACAATTCCTTCTCCTCTCCTCTCCTCCTGGGATCATGGGCACACAGGCCCAGCGTGATTGTCTTTCTGGTGAGCGCACGCGCCCTATAATAAAAAACCTCTCCAAAAAGCAAAAAAATTAAGCTGATTGTGGCTCCATTTCTTTTTTTTCTTTTTTTGAAGAGGTTTTAGCTATAGGGTGCATGCGCTCACCAGAAAGACAGAGACAAACAGAGAGACAGAAAGCAAGAAATCACCCCCCAAGGGGGATGGCCACACCACAATCCCTTCTCCTCCATTCTCCTCTCAGGATTTTGGGCATGCACGCACACGTGCCTGGTGTGAGTTTAAGCCACCAGATCCAGGACTCAAACCGCAGACAGCTACATGGGAGTTCAGCTACATAGCCATTAAGCTAACTGCTGGTCCCGGTAGTGGCTCTATTTCTGGGGCAACTATTCTATTCCATTGATCTTTTGAATGTATACTTCAGCCAATGCCACACTGTCTTAACTCATAGCATGTCAGGTAATGTCAGTCTTCCAGCTTTATTCTCCTTCAACGTTGTGTTGACTACTATGAATCTTTGACTCTCCTTAAAAACATAAAATCAATCTGACAATATCCAGAAAATAATTTTCTAGAATTTGGATTTGGATTAAGTTCAATCTATTGATCAAGGAGTGGAGAACTGACATCTTGGCAATATTCAGTCTTCCTGCATTTATGTCATTGTTCTTTGGTTTCTTCTATTAACGTTTTATAGTTTTTCTTATGTAGATTTTTGGATGTATTTCATTTTGATTTATCCTAAGTATGTCACATTGGAGAATACTTATGTAGATGATATATATATATTTTTTTTCGATATAGGGCGCATGCGCTCGCCAGACAGACAGAGACATAGAGATAGAAAGCGAGAAATCACCCCCCAGGGGGGATGGCCATGCCGCAATCCCTTCTCCTCCATTCCCCTCTCGGGATCTTGGGCACGCACACACACGCGCCCGGCATGAGTTTTAAGCCACCGGGTCTGGGACATGAACCACTGTCGACTACATGGGAGTCCAGCGACATAGCCATTACACTAACTGCTGGTTCCCTGTAGATGATATTTTAATTTTCAAATTCCACATATTCATCGCTGGTACAGAAGATAACAACTGACTTCCGTGCATTAATCTTGTATTCTGCTATTGTATTATAATTGCTTATTCTTTTCAGGATTTGTTTTTGCTATTGTTGTTTGTGTTTGTGTGTGTGTTGCTGATTATTTTGAAGTTTCCACATAGATAATTATGTCATCTATGAATAAAAAAAGTTTTGTTTTGCACCTCCAATCAGTATTCTTTGGTAGTATTATTACATCGGCTGGTAGTTTCAGTAAAATGTTGATAAACGTGATGTGAGGAAGTAGTCTTACTTGTTCCTGATCTTGGTGGGGAACCTTCTGGATTCTCACCATTAAGTGTGATGTTAGCTGTAGGTGTGTGTAGAAAGCTTTTTTATCATGTTGAGAAGGTTATTCTTAGTTTACCGAGAGTTTTATTTTTATCCTGAATGGGTGTTGGATTTGATCAAATGCTTTTCTGTATCTATTGATAATAGGTATATGATTTTTCTTGTTTAGTCTGTTATTAGGACAGATTATGTTAAATGTTGACAGATTATGTTAAATGTTGAATCAGTCTCACATAAATGGGCTCAATCCCACTTGGTCTTGCTGTTTAATTCTATTTTTATGTGCTTGGATTGGATTTCCTAATATTTTTTGAGTATTTTTACATCTCTGTTAATGAAGAATATTGGTCTTTGGTTTCTTTTCTTGTAATGTCTCTGTCTGATGTTGGTGTTAAGGTCATTCTGGCCTCAGAGACTCAGTAAGGAACTAAAATATTCCTTTTACTTCTATTATTATAAAAGATTTTTTTTTTGAGAGATTTTCGCTATAGGGCACGTGCGCTCGCCAGACAGTCAGAGAGAGACATAGAGACAGAAAGTGAGAAATCACCCCCCAGGGGGGATGGCCATGCCACAATCCCTTCTCCTCCATTCTCCTCTCAGGATCTTGGGCACGCATGCACATGCGCCTGGCGTGAGTTTTAAGCCACCGGGTCCGGGACGCGAACCGCGGTCAACTACGTGGGAGTCCAGTGACATAGCCATTACGCTAACTGCTGGTTCCCTATTTTGAAAGATATTAAGATATTGTAAATCATTGGCATAATTTCTTCCTTAAATGTTTGATAGCATTCAAACAGAACTGCTTTCTGATTTGGAAGATTTTTAATGATTGATTCAATATATTCAATAAATACTATCCTATTCTGATTGTCTATACTTTCATTTGTATAGACTGTATAGATTGTATTTTTTAAGGATTTGATTCTATTTTGTCTAGGTTATTAAATTTGTGGGGATAGAGTTGTTCATAGCATTTCTTCATTATTCCTCTAATGCTCATGGTATCTGTAATAATGCCCCCTCTTTCATTCCTGTTATTAATGATTTGTGCTTTTCTTTTCTTTTCTTTTTTAAGCCTAGCTAGATTTTTCTATATTATTAACCTTTGAAAAGAAACTACTTTCGGTTTCAATTATTCTCTATTGATACCATGTTTTCAATTCATTGATTTTTGCTCTTTACTTTGAATTTTATTTGCTCTTTTTTTTTTCTAGTTTCTAAAGGTAGAAACATACCAGATTATTAATTTTAGATCTTTCTCTTTTCTTTCTTTTTTTTTATGATGAGAGTGAGAGACAAAGAGATAGAAAGTATGTGTGCTCACAAGCAAGAGAGAGAAGAGAGAAAAAAGATATTTCTAATAGGGTCTCATGGCATCTTCCTCTGTCTCAGCCTCCCAGTTACCTAGGACTACAGGCCCGTACCCCTTCTCATCCTATTCTTTTATTTATTTATTTTGGAGAGGTTTTTTGCTATAGGGCACGTGCACTCGCCAGACAGACAGAGACAGAGAGACAGAAAGTAAGAAATCAACCCCCAGGGGGGGATGGCCACACCGCAATCCCTTCTTCTCCATTCTCCTCTCGGGATCTTAGGCACACATGCACACATGCACACGCGCCTGGTGTGAGTTTAAGCCACCGGGTCCAGGACTCGAACCATGGTCGACTACGTGGGAGTCCAGCGACAGAGCCACTGCTGGTCCCTCCCATCCTATTCTTATTAGACCGGGATTGAACTCAAGCTTTCCATATGGCCTAAGTCATTCCACAGCACTGCCTTACCACATTCACCACCGCGGCTGGGCCTTTCTTTTCTAATAGATGCATTATATGCTATTTCTTTCTAGGTACTGCTGTCATTTCATTGCGTAAACTCTAATAAGTTGTGTTTTCATTTTTATTTTCAAATATTTAAAATTTTCTTAAGAGTCCTTCCTTGAGCCACGTGTTATTTGGAAAGGTATTGCTTAATCTCCAAATATTTTTGGATTTAATAGCTACTTTTTTGTTATTTTTTTTAAAGAATTATTTTATTTGAATTTATTATTATTATCATTTTATTTAACTTTATTTATTATTTATTATTATTTTCCAGTTTGATCAGAGAGAGAGAGGAAGTGAGAAAGCAAGCCACCAGTTCCGAGACTTGAACCGTGGTTGGCCATGTGGGAGTCTAGCACTCCTATCCACTATACCACCTGCCGGCCCCATTTTGTTATTAACATCATTTAATTCCCTTGTAATTTTCCTTCTTTTAAATTTATCTCATGGTGTCTATCATTATCAATTTATTAAGGTGTGTTTAATGATGTAAAATGTGATTTATCTCTGTGAATATTTCATGTGAGTTTGAGAAGAACCTATAAGGCTGCTATAATTAAATTAAATATTCTGTAGATGTCAATTATAGTCAGTTGATTAATGATATTGAATACAGCTATGTCTTTACTGATTTTCTGCCCGCTCGATCTGTTCAATTCTTTTCTTTTCTTTTTCCCAAAGATTTTTGCCAAAGGGCTTGTGGGCTGGGTGAGGAGTAGGGGAGAGACAGAGACAGTGAGAGGGAAAGTGAGAGACCACTCCCTGGAAGGAATGGCCATGCCACAATTCCTTCTCCTCTCCTCTCCTCCTGGGATCATGGGCACACAGGCCCAGCGTGATTTCTCAAGCCACCAGGTCCAGAGCTCGAACTGTAGTCGACCATGTGGAAGTCTAGCAGAGAAGCCACTACAACATCTGCTGGGCCCAAACCTGTTCATTTCTGACAGGCGGCTGACAAAGTCTCACACACCAAGGTGGATTTATGTCTATTTTTTCCTTGCAGTCCTATCAATTTTTGCCTCACACACTTATTTCTCTCTCTCTTTTTTTTTTTTTTTGGAGAGGTTTTTGCTATAGGGCGCATGCACTTGCCAGACAGACAGAGAGAGAGACAGAGAGACAGAAAGCGAGAAATAAGTCCCCAGGGGGGAATGGTCACGCCGCAATCCCTTCTCCATTCTCCTCTCAGGATCTTGGGCATGCACGCACACACGCCCGGCGTGAGTTTTAAGCCACGAGGTCCGGGACTCGAACTGCGGTCGACTACGTGGGAGTCCAGCGACATAGCCATTACGCTAACTGGTGGTCCCGCCTCACACATTTTGAAGCTGTTTTAGATGTATACGTGTTAACATTGTTACGTCCTCTCAAAGAATTGACATCTTCATCATTATGGAACGCTCTGCTTTTGTCTGTACCTTCCCCTCTCTTGACCTTAAGACAGCTACTCTCACTTTCTTTTGATTAGTGTCAGCATGATATACCTCTGTTATCTCATTTGCCTTCAATATAAAAGTAGTTTTTTTAAATGGGTTTCTTGTAGGTTTCTTATTTTCTATCCAATCTGGCAATCTCTTTCTTTTAACTGGTGTATTTAGACCACTGACATTTAAAGTACAATTGATATAGTTGGATTAATATCTACCATATTGATAAGTGTTTTCTTTTTTTGGAGAGGATTTCGCTATAGGGCGCATGCACTCACCAGAAAGACAGAGAGAGTCAGAGAGACAGAAAGTGAGAAATCACCCCCTGGGGGGATGGCCACGCTGCAATCCCTTCTCCTCCATTCTCCTCTCGGGATCTTGGGCACGCACGCACAAGCAATCGGCGTGAGTTTAAGCCACCAGGTCTGGGACTTGAACCGTGGTCGACTACATGGGAGTCCAGCAACATAGTCGTTATGCTAACTGCTGATCCCTTGATAACTGTTTTCTATGTGTTGACGTTTTTTTCCCACTCTTTTTCTGCCTTGATTGGTTCCTTTCATATTGTATGTAATGCCATTTTTTTCCTACTTTCATGGTATATTTGTTATACTTGTTTTTTGGCTTTTTTTAGGGGGGGAGGGGGTAGGTTGCCCTAGAGTTTGAGAAGTACACTTACTAATAATCCAAATCCATTTAAAAATAATACTATGCCATTTCTTGGCTAATGTAGTGCTTCATAATAATGAAATAATACTGATTTCTACTTCTGCAGTACTTCATAATAATAAAACAATACTGATTTCTGCCTCTGTACGCTGGATCGTTGCTGTCATTTATTTTACTTATCTACCAAAAGAGAGAGAGAGAGAGAGAGAGATAAGCAAAGGATGCATAATCAAATACATTGCTGCTATTATTTGGAGAAAAGTGGTGTCTGTTCATTCAGTTAAGAAAAATAAAAGCTTGTATTCTCTTTACCTATTTCTTCTTCAATACTCTTAGTTTTGTACATTCAAACTTTTGAGCTATATTTGTTTCTTTCTCTCTGCAAAAGTTCTCTTAACATTTTTTGGTAACGCAGGTCTACTGACAACACATTTCTTTAATGCCTAGCTCTTTGGCTTAGTATCTGACATTAACTTTTTTGAAATTATCACTCCTTGTTCCATTGAATGTATTTTCTCTTCCTTCCCCTCTTTCTTCTCCTGAAATTTCTGCTCTACGCATGTTATACCAGTTTTGTTGTCCCGCTGTTCATGGTTATTTTGTTCTATTTGTTTTCAATCTTTTTTTCTTTTTTCCTCTGCTTACAAGGCTCATCTACTTTATTAATTAGAACTCTGGTCGTATTAATTACAATGGCTTTAAACTTCTTATAGGATAATTTCAATAGCCCTGCCATTTCTGAATCTGCTTCTGATGGTTGTTCTGTCTCTTCACACTGTCTTATTTGCCTTTTCACATGTCTTGTCATTTTTCCTGAGAGTCCAAGATAAATGCAGTAGGGCAAAGAGACTGTCTTTAGTAACACAGTGATAAGTTGTGAGGGCATGGGAAACCTTCCATAATCTTATAATTAGATCTCAGCTTTTCGTCTTTGGGCTGTGAACCTCATTTATGCTACCCAGCTACTTTCAGGTTGTTTTTCTTGTTTCTTGGCTGGTTGTTGTTTTCTTGCTGGAGGGTATATGTGCTTACTAGAGAGAGACAGAGAACAGAAAGGGAGATGAGAAAGCACCCCCTCCCCCCCAGGGATAATGTTCATACTGCAATCTCTTCTCCATGTCTCTCTCCATTTGGAATTTTGGGAACACATGTGCATGTCCCTGGTGTGTCTCTCTCTTTTTTTTTTTTTTTTTTTTGGGGGGTTTTTTCTTTAGGGGGGGGGCGCTCGGCTCACCAGAAAGACAGAAAGAAACATAGAGAGAAAAAGCAAGAAATCACCCCCCAGGGGGGATGGCCATGCCGCCATCCCTTCTTCTCCATTCTCCTCTCAGGATCTTGGGCACGCACGCACATGCACCCGGTGTGAGTTTAAGCTGCCAGGTCCGTGATTCGAACCACAGTTGACTACATGGGAGTCCAGAGACACAGTCATTATGCTAACTACTGGTCCCTGCCTGGTGTGTTTCTCAAGCTGCCAGGTCTGGGACTTGAACTGCATAATTAGTCCTGTAGGATGTGGTTGCCTTAACCTCCAAGCCATGGAGCCAGCCCACTTTTCAGCTTCTTTTTTTTTCTTAATTCCCCTTTCACCTTCCTCCACTTAGTGGGACTGAATATCTGGATGTCTAACGTGAGAGTTGGGTACTTTCCCTCCCTTAGATTAATTAGGCTCTTGATAAACTCTAGCAACTTTGACTCGAATCAAATAATTTTTTCTAAGATCTGTTAAGAACAGGATCCTTTGGCATAGTTCAGAATGATGTTTTCCCTCTCTACTCTGGAAACATGAAGTATTTTTTCTCCAACATTCACTATTAAGAATATGATTGAATATTGGGGCCAGTAGGTGGCATGGTGGTTAAGGGTGCTGGACTCCCATGTGACCAATCGTGATTCAAGTCCTGGACCTGGTGGCTCACTTTCTCACTTTCCCTGTCTCTTCTCTCTCTCACTCTGCTCCTCTCTGATCAAATTAGAATAATGAAATATATTTATTTTATATATTTTTAATAAATATAAACATAAAATGAATAAAATAAAATATGAAA
>NW_006208732.1:796248-806647 GCF_000334495.1 Tupaia belangeri chinensis
ATTATGTTTTGCAAAGAGAGAATTATGCTCTACATATTATTTTAAAAACCCCTCTCTGTAAACTTAATATGTTGAATTTTTTATATTAATTAATATTTATGTTATCATTTCAACAGATGCATAATACAAAAATTCCATTAAACACTTATCCCAAAGTTCATTTAATTTTTTAAGAGTTTTTTTTTTGCTATAAGACGTGTGCACTTGCCAGACAGACAGAGAGAGACAGCGAGACAGAAAGTGAGAAATCATCCCCAGGGGCGATGGCCACACCACAATCTCTTCTCCTCCATTCTCCTCTCGGGATCTTGGGCACGCACGCACACGCCCCCGGCATGAGTTTTAAGCCACCGGGTCTAGGACGCGAACCGCAATCGACTAAGTGGGAGTCCAGCTACAAAGCCATTACGCTAACTGCTTGTCCCTAATTCTTTAATTTGGGAAAGGATGCCTGTGCTCAGATGAGAGAGGAAGAGAGAGAGAAAGGAGGCATCTCTCATGGGGCATGACTTGCTGTAGGCTTTTCCCTCTATTTCTCCCTCCTCTCAGTCCTCGGCACACCTACAAACAGACCGGGCATGTTCTCACCTTGCAGTATCCAGGATTCAAACCACATGGTGGGTCATGTGGGACCCAGGTGCCTTAACCAGCTTAACCAGCTGCCCTAGAATAATTTATTTTTATTTTTATTTTATTTATTAATTTTAATTTTTTGCTGTAAGATATCTGTGCTTGCCAAGAGAAACAGAGAGAGAGAAAGTGAAAAATCATCCTTTAGGGGACATGGGCCACACCCCAATCCCTTCTCCTCCATTCTCCTTACAGGATTATGAGTATGCACGCATGTGTGCCTGACATGAGTTTCACGTCACTTGGGTCCAGATCTTGACTCGCACCGCCAGCCATGTGGAATATAGCTGCTTTAACTTCTACATTACCTGCTGGGCCTGAAAGTTTTCATTTTAGTAATTAATGCCTGTAAGGTGTTTGTGAGTATCTGGCATTATTGTAAGAACTGCTTATAAACTGCTTTACACACACACACAGAGTTTCTTTCTTTTTTATATATTTATTTAGATTTTTGGCATAGGTTGCTTGTGCTTACCAGAGAGACACAGAGGGAAAATGAGAAATCATCCCCCAGGAGGAATGACCACACTGCAATCCCTTCTCTTCCATTCTCCTTTTGAGACTCTGGACACACACACACACACACACACACACACACACACACGTACATGCATCCAGTATGAGGTTTATTTATTTATTTATTTATTTATTTATTTGGAGAGGTTTTTGCTATAGGATGCGTGCTCTTGCCAGACAGAGACAGAGAGATAGAAAGCGAGAAATCACCCCCCGGGGGGATGGCCACGCCGCAATCTCTTCTCCTCCATTCTCTTCTCAGGATCTTGGGCACACAAGCACACGTGCCCGGCATGAGTTTTAAGCCACCAGGTCCCGGATGCAAACTGTGGTCAACTACATGAGAGTCCAGTGACATAGCCATTATGTTAACTGCTGGTCCCTCCAGTGTGAGTTTTCAAGCCACCAGGTCCAAGACTTGACTCATGGCCAGCCAGGTGGGAGTCCAGCACTGTAACCACTCTGCTACCTGCTGACCTTCTCGATGTGATTTTCAAACCCCTAGATCTGGGATTCAAACTCTAGTTGTCTATGTGGGAGTTCAGCATCTTAACCACCAAACCACTTGCTGGCTTCACACACATTCTCTCTTTTTCAATGTTTGGAGGAATTTCAAGTCTGGAGCTTATAAAACCTATAAGCTTCCTGGAAATGTTAATGACAGAAACAATTTACCATTGGAGAAGAAAAGTCCCTTTTAATAATCCTAGTCCTAGATTTTGTTTATTTCATTAAATAGAGCATAGTGTTCTTTTTTCTCTATGCTTTTTCTTTATTATAAAGAGAGAAGTTTTTGTTTTGAGGAAGAAAATGTGTGATCACAAATTTTGGCTGGTTAAAAAAAAAACCTTCTAGGCAGTACAAGGTTTGTTAATGCCTTGAAAATACCTTAAGTGACTTTGTGAGCCAAAACAAAACAAACGAAAACTAACCAAACCAACAATAGCCTCACCACCTCCCTAGGTTCGAACTGTGCTGTAAGCCTGTCTTCAGCAGTCAATGCTGACTTTTACTGCTTTGAAACTTAGTAATGGATAAGAAACCTTTACCCATTTTCTTTTTTTTTGGAGAGTTTTGTTTGTTTTGTTTTGTTTTGTTTTTTGTTTTTTTTTGCTATAGGGTTCTTGCACTCGCCAGACAGACAGAGAGAGACAGAGAGACAGAAAGCGAGAAATCACCCCCCCGGGAGGGATGGCCACGCCGCAATCCCTTCTTGTCCATTCTCCTCTCGGGATCTTGGGCACACACGCACACGCATCCTGTGTGAGCTTAAACCACCGGGTCTGGGACTCCAACCGCGGTCGACTACGTGGGAGTCCAGCAACATAACCATTATGCTAACTGCTGGTCCCCTCATTTTCAAGCATCTGTCTGTCACTGACCATGCGTGCCTCTAGCCTCCCCACATCAGTGGTGTCACCCAGGGCCTAGTTTGATGTACGATCCCTCATTGAAAAGTCTACCTTCATTGTTAGTTTATTCTGGAAGACCTTCACCCCTTCTATAACTTTTTACTTCAGATAAACTTAGATTAAAGCTTTATGGTATGGTGGTTAAAGATCTAGACACTCCCACATGGTCAACCACGGTTCGAGTCCTAGGTCTAGTGGCTTGTTTTCTCACCTTCTCTCTCTCTCTGTGTGTGTGTGTGTGTGTGTGTGTGTGTGTGTGTGTGTGATTAAATTAAAAAATAAATAAATGAATGAATAAATGTAATTAAATCAATAATTCTCGTTTTAAAAAAATAGCTGTGTATTTTCTGTGGGGCACAGCAGGTGGCGTGGTGGTTAAGGAGCTGGACACTCCCACATGGCGGACCACAGGGCGAGTCCTGGACCTGGTGGCTTGTTTTCTCACTTTCTCTCTCTCTCTCTCTCTTTCTCTCTCTGCTCTGCCCCACCCCACCGTGTGTGTGTCTCTCTCTAGGCAAATTAAAATAAATGAATAAATACATGTAATTAAATAAAAAATTCTTTATTTAAAAAAAAAAAAAGACTGTGTATCTTCTGTAAATGTTCTGGACACAAATGGACAAATATCCATAAAGCTTTTTTATTTTTCAGTGTTTTAATGTGTTAATGTGTCTTTTATTCTCAGATGAAGTAAATGAAACAGCCCGCATGATTGCTTCTCCTTCTGTCTCTCACAACCTCTAGCACGCGTATCTACAAGGGAGTTTTATACTTCTTGTGCGTGAGCTTGCAGCTAGATCAATTATAAAAAAAAATTGTTGGAAAACTAGTTAAACCTCAGCGCAGTGCAATTGAAGGCATTATTCTACACTCATCACTTTCGTTGCGCTGGCCTTTGCATTTTTACTAAACAATCTGGAAGTTTACCTAGTATGCATTCTTAAAACATAAAAGCCCTCATTTTCATGGCCAGGTATATCTACTATTCACAAGGATAACTGGATTTTCTCCAAATAAAATAAAAACAAAAGAGAAAGTTGTTCTTTTTTTATGTTTCAACTATTAGTACATCTAGAAAATGTTTTAAATAAAGACTTTAAAAGTCATAAACTAATCAACTGGAAAATCTTAGAGGCAAGAAATGGACAAAATTGATGAAAAATTATCATATGGCTAATTAGAGTAAAACAAAAGTGCTCAATCTCAGGTCTGGGTTCTATGCTAAAAGCAACTGGTAAAAATAAATTCCTGCCTAGAGAGGAGTTAAGAGATGTTTAAAGTACACATTAAACATCTTCTGCTTCTGAGCTAGACCTAATATATAATATTCTGCCTCAGAATATTATATTTTATTCATCTTTATGATCAAGTTTTACCTCATTATAAATTCCCTTAAAAGCGTTTCAGTTTGGGATCAGCAGTTGGCGTAATGGCTATATCGCTGGATTCCCATGTAGTCGACAGTGGTTTGAGTCCTGGATCCAGTGGCTTAAACTCACGCCAGGCACGTGTGTGTGCTTGCCCAAGATCCCGAGAGGAGAATGGAGGAGAAGGGATTGCAGCGTGACCAACCCCCTGGGGGGTGATTTCTCGCATTCTGTCTCTCTGTCTCTCTCTGTCTGTCTGGCGAGCGCATGCGCCCTATAGCAAAAACCTCTCTAAAAAAAAAAAAACATTGAAGCTTTCTATTCATGCTGTTGAATATACAGATTGAACATACAAAGTCAATAAATATTTTATTAACAATTATAATAATTATTTGGGGGAAAACAATGTATTTGTTTGGAAAATATACTAATAAAATTTTTGTGAAATATTTACAAGGTACTTTATGAGACTAGGACAGGAATGTACTTATATTCTGTTTTCAAAACACTGGAGGAGAGGGACCAGCAGTTAGTGTAATGACTATGTCGCTGGGCTCCCATGTAGTCAACTGCGGTTCGAGACCCGGACCCAGTGGCTTAAACTCACGCTGGGTGCGTGTGCATGTGTGCCCAAGATCCCAAGAGGAGAAAGGAGGAGAAGGGATTGCGGCATGGCCACCTCCCTGGGGGGTGATTTCTCACTTTCTGTCTCTCTGTCTCTCTGCCTTTCTGGTGAGCACACATGCCCTATAGCAAAAACCTCTTAAAAAAAAAAAAAAAAAAAAAAAAACACTGGAGGAGAGAAAAGAGACTGAGAGAGAAGAAGAAAACATGCCAAGGAAAATTTGAGATGTAAGACTACTTAGAAAAATCATAGGTGGAGTTTCTTCTAGAGTGTATATTCAGAACCTTCAAAACCCAAGGATGCATGGTGCTGAATTTGAAGTAATTTGATTTTTTTTTTTTTTTGGTGAAATAGCATTTTATGACTTTTTTTAACTTTTTTTTCATTTTCTCTTGTACATTCCATCACATTATTTAGCTTACAAACAGAATATTTCAACATGTGAACATTTCTCCCTAGTCCAGTTGATAAAACCATAAAAGTATCTTCAACAGATAATACCGCATTTCTTTGTCCCATTAATGCTTTGCCTCTCTATTTTTCTTCTAAATGTGAAGCAATTTGATTTTCATTCAGATTAAATAGGAAGCAATTCAGGAGATTATCCCAAACAAATGTTCACTAAAGCCTACTATACTTAGAATCCTTTCCATGATTTAGTTTTGCTATTTTGTATTGTGAAAAAAAAAAAAAGAAAAAAACAATTTTGTGACATAAACAAAATAGATCGCTCTTACAGAGAAAGAATCAAAAAGAAAAGGGACTTTGGGTTTGCTTTGAACTCACAGGGAATGTAGCACTGGGTATTTGAGTTAATCATACCTAGCTATAAAGCAATAGGGCATTCCTATCTATAGAGATAGCCATAACTCTTACATTTTTAAAGTACTCTGATTTTCAAAGAGTTTTTTCATGTGTGGTAGCAAAAGAAATTCCTTCTCACTCTGAGCTTCCTAAAACCTACTGAGAACAGGCAGATCAATAAAAGAAAAGGCATACAAATGTATTTGATCATAGTGTTCCATGACACGGGAGCCTTCAAGGGGAAGACCTAGGGATCCAGGAGAGCGATTTGAGTTCCTACGTAGATTTGATGAAGCAGGATAGCTGTGTAGAAGTGTGATTGGACAAAAAGGGCATGAGCTCATCGAGGCAAACTGGGTGGGAAAGCCAGGGATGATGGCCACGCTGCAATCCCTTCCCTTCCATTCTCCTCTCAGGATCTTGGGCACATACACTCAAGTGCCCAGCGTGAGTTTAAGCAACCGGGTTCGGGACTCGAACCGCAGTCGACTACATGGAAGTCCAGCAACATAGCCATTATGCCAACTGTCAGTCCCAGGCATCTTAAGATCTAATAATAATGATAATAAAGAGGTCAGAGGGTATCTTTATGGCCAACTGTTACACAGAAAGAGGAGGCGGGAGTTAGAGCAATATTTTTAAGTTTAATGGCTGGCTTTAGGGAGAAAGTAGTTTGGGTTTCTATGACTCATCTTTAAAAGGACGGATTCTAATTTCCATGGCTTACATGGTTGGTGAGAGATAGGAGGGCAGAGGAAAATCAGAGCTATGTTTTCTGTACTTTTGGTACTTTGTCATGTAGGACCTTGCTCACCCGGGAGGAAGTCCCCCTACCAGAGTTAGCCAATGCCTAAAGATGATTAATGACAGGGCTGGCAGGTGGCATGGTGGTTAAGGGTGCTGGACTCCCACATGGCCGACAGCCATTTGAGTCCCAGACCTGGTGGCTTGCTCTCTCTCATTTTTCCTCCCTCTCTCTCTCTCTCTCTCTCTCACTCTCTAGTTAAATAAAAAAATTAAAAATGATAATGTTAAATAATTCTTAAAAAAAAAAAAGATGATCAACGACTAACTCAAGAGCACAATTTTTCTCTTTTTCTTTTTATTTTAGTGTTGTGTTTTTTTTATTTTGTTTTTTGTTTTTTTGTTTTTTTCTCCATAAGATACATGTGTTCTACAGAGAGAGTCAGAGATAGGGAACACGAGATATCACCTCCCCAGGGGAATGGCCACACCTCAATCTCTTCTCCTCGTAGGACCTTGGGCATGCACACATATGCACCCAGTGTGATTTTCAAGACACTGGGTCTGGGACTCGAATTGTGGTAGGCCATGTGGGAGTCCAACACCTTAACTATCACACCACCTGCTAGCACCCAGAGCAAATTTTTCTTTTTTTATTATTTTAGAGGGTTTTTTTGCCTTAGGGTGGGTACACTCACCAGAGAGAGAGAGCCAGACCCAGTGAGAGAGAAAATGAGAAATCGTTCCCCCCACACACAGGGGAGATGGCCATGCTACTTCTCCTCCATTCTCCAGAAATCTTGGGCACGCAAGCACATACATACAGTGTGAGTTTCAAGTCAACAGGTCCAGGACTTGAACCGCAGTCAGTCATGTGGGAGTCTAGTGTCGTAACTGCTACATCATCTGCTGGTTCCAAGAGCACACTTTTCAATGCAAGCCAATCAGTCCAAAATACCCACAGCCACCCTCTTTATCAGACACTACAGGACACCATCCACCTGTGCTAATCGCCCTGGATGTAGGTACAGACAACCAGGCGTAGTCTCTATGCCCCAGAGCCCTCTTAAATTACCCAAGTACATCCTAAACCTGTTTCCCTTCATTTGTCCCTGCCTTTCCATGAAACCATAGTAAAGTCTCTTGCCCTAGTTTTCCTCTTTTCTTCCAAATCCTGATCAATGTTGATGTTTCCGCATGTGCCCAAGCTCCATCCCAAAGCTGAGGCACGTCATGCTGTCTTCTGTGGGGATTAGTATAACACACTTGCTTTTCAATGAATGCCATCCCCTAAACTATAGGCCTTGTCTTACCTAAATAATAATAAAACCTGAAGTTTCTTTTATCTTGATGTAGTCTCAAAATTACACACAAACGTTGGGAGTTCTCCCTTTTCCTTGCCATTCAAGGGGAAACAACAGATCCATAGCTCGGAACTCACTCATCCTCACTAATGACTGAAAACTGAATAGAGTCATTGATGCCTCAGGTTTCTGCATAGACAAGTGACTAGATTAGACAAAAGGGCTGGCATATTGTGATCTTAAGCATAGAAATTGTGTTTTCTAGAGAGGATAAAAATGTACCTTCTTTTTGTTGTTGTTGTTTTTACAGTATACATTTCTTTCATACATTAAATCTCTATACATCATTTAGATTGTGAGGAGACTTTACTCAGCATGATTGACACCTCAGTCAAGCCCAGTCGAGACTATTTATTTTTCTTTTTTCTTTCATTTTCTTTTATACATTCAATCACATTATTTGGCTTACACAATGGCTATTTGAACAGGTGAAGATTTCTCCCTAGTCCAGTTGATAAAACTATAAATTATCTTCAGTAGATAATACCACATTTCTTTGTCCCATTAATGCTTTACCTCCCTATTTTTCTTCTAAATGTCCTTCCTCAGATCCTCCTCTTTCACACACAGTATATCTGGTGTTTACATCTACATATTGTGTCTATATCCTTTAGTCAATCAGTTTCAATCACAGAGTGTGAACACTCAGTATATATTAAGTGGGGACATACAATGCCTCTCCTTCATAGCCTGGCTTGCCTCACTCAGCAGCAACTCTTCCTCATCAACAGATAATAAACCTTATCTGTGTCCAAGTGTCTTACCTCTCCAAAAATGTACCTTTGTACCTTCTTTTTTTTTTTCTTTCTTTCTTATTTTTTTCTTTTTTTTGGAGAGGTTTTTGCTATAGGGCGTGTGCGCTCTCCAGAAAGACAGAGAGAGACAGAGAGACAGAAAGCAAGAAATCACCCCCCCAGGGGGGATGGCTATGTCGCAATCCCTTCTCCTCCATTCTTCTCTCGGGATCTTGGGCACGCACGCACACACACCTGGCATGAGTTTAAGCCACCAGGTCCAGGACTCGAACCACAGTTGACTACATGGGAGCCCAGAGACATAGCCATTATGCCAACTTCTGGTTCCCCAAAAATGTACCTTCTTAAAGGAAGAGTATAAAGGAGTGAGAGAAACAGTAGGGGTAGTTAGGAATCATCTCACCTCCTAGAAGATATTAGCAAGAAAAACTGGCTTATTTGTAAAATAAAGTCAAAAGATGAACAGCATTGTTCCTTTCCGGTAGAAGGGATCAGATTGGGATGGGCTTCACAGCACAGCAGCAATGCACTGATTCCATACGGCAACCATGGCTGAATTACCAGCCCGGACAGTCTGAAATATGTCAGGCATGTGCGTGAGTCCCTGAGATCCCATGGGCTGGAGGACAGAAAAGGACTATGCCATGATCAGACTCTACAGAAGGTGTGCGACTTCCTCTTGCCCTTTCTCATGTGCGTACATGTATTCTATCATAAATAAAGGGGGAAAAGGTTGAAGAGGCTAGAATGCCAAGGCAGATCTTACCCAGGACCAATTTCTCGCTTTCTGTCTATCTGTCTCTCTCTGTCTGTCTGGCGAGCGCACACGCCCTAAAGCAAAAACCTCTCCCCCCCCCAAAAAAAAAGAAACCACAAAATGTTACATATGCCTTGTAATATATAACCATAAATTGGGTCTGTAACTGTTTATTTTCCATCTAGAGAACCCTCAGTCTCTATTATGGTCTTAGTCCATTTGGGCTGCTATAACAAAAATACCATAGTCTGGGTAGCTTACAAACAACAGAAATTATTTCTTTTTTAAAAAATGTATTTATTATGGGAACCAGCAGTTAGCGTAATGGCTATGTCGCTGGACTTCCACGTAGTCGACCACGGTTCGCGTCCCGGACCCGGTGGCTTAAAACTTGCAGGGCACGTGTGCGTGCGTGCCCAAGATCCCGAGAGGAGAATGGAGGAGAAGGGATTGCAGCGTGACCATCCCCTCTGAGGGGTGATTTCTCGCTTTCTGTCTCTCTGTCTCTCTCTGTCTGGAGAGCGCACGTGCCCTATAGCAAAAAAAAAATCTAAAAAAAAATGTATTTATTATCATCATAATCTTGTTTATAGTACATTGAATCGCATATAACTTTACAGTGTATTACATTGCTTTTTCAAAAGGGAAGGCCATGCATGTCAGTCAATACAGAGACATTAAAATCCCCACTTCATTATACAATAGCTTTTTGGTTTTTTTTCCTATCATTATTATTATTATTCCAATTATTTTTTTTAACCAGTCAATCATTATTTCTCATTTTGCTTATAAAAAGACTTTATCCAGCATGAACAGGAATTATTTCTCATAGTTCCAGAGAATGGAAAATCCTAGATCGGTGTCGTATCTGGATTGGCCCCACATCCTCATTCACAGACGGCCATATTTTCACTTTTTCCTCGCATGATAAAAGGAATGAGGGGAGTTCTCAGAAGTGTCTTTTATAAAGGCACCAATCCCATTTATGTGGGCTCGGACCTCAGACCATTATCAAAGGCCTCACGTCCCCATATCTCTGCACTGAGAGTTAGAATTTCAAAACATGAATTTTAGAAAGGCACAA
Source organism: Tupaia belangeri chinensis (assembly GCF_000334495.1). NCBI lineage: Eukaryota > Metazoa > Chordata > Mammalia > Scandentia > Tupaiidae > Tupaia > Tupaia belangeri. The sequence goes on from NW_006208732.1 coordinate 806,307, forward strand.
ACATTCCGTTTATAGCAACCATATTCTGCTAAAGCTACCATTTAATTTTTTTGAAAGGCAACATTTCCAAGATTTTTGGCTTCCTAAAGATGTTGTTACCTGGGACCAGCAGATGGCTTAGTGGGTACATCGTTGGACTCCCATGTAGTTGACTGTGGTTCAAGTCCCGGACCCGGTAGCTTAAAACTCACACCAGGCACATGTGTATGTGTGCCCAAAATCCTGAGAAGAGAATGGAAGAGAAGGGATTGTGCCATGGCCATCCTCCAGAGTGTGACTTCTTTTTTCTTTTCTTTTTTTTTTTTTTTTTTTTGGGAGGTTTTTTCTATAGGGAGCGCGCG
>NW_006208732.1:806746-827721 GCF_000334495.1 Tupaia belangeri chinensis
TTTGAGAGGTTTTTGCTATAGGGTGCATGTGCTCGCCAGACAGACAGAGAGAGACATAGAGACAGAAAGTGAGAAATCACCCCCGCCAGAGGGGATGGTTACGCCGCAATCCCTTCTCCTCCATTCTCCTCTCGGGATCTTGGGCACGCATGCACACGCGCCCGGCGTGAGTTTTAAGCCACCGGGTCCGGGACGCGAACCGTGGTAGACTACGTGGGAGTCCAGCGACATAGCCATTATGCTAACTGCTGGTTCCCTTAGTTTTTTTTTTTTTTAAATGAGATGTTGCTACCCAAACGTACTGCCTGGAGCTAAAAGCGAGAGGAAACTGCAACTCTTCACATTGGAAACACACCAGGCAGTCCGATAAGCAGCAGACTAAGAAGTGACTCAAGCAGATGTTAATGGCAAAGCAAAGTACGTTTTGCAATAAATTGAAGCAGAGAGAATGTCTTCCCACACCAGGTACAAAAAGATAAGCGCGGCAGTTTACAGGAGACAGCATCCTCCCTGGAGGAGTGAGTTATGTGCTTTTTGAACTGAAGCCAAAAATTATAAATAAGAGTAGAATTCTGTATAAATGTCAGGTTGATTTTATTTATTAACCACTGTTGTTCATCCAAGTTAAAATTCCAGTAAAGAAGCTCATATTTCCTTTTTGCTGTTGATCTGCGAACACATTAAAATGTGGAAAAGGGGAAGGAAGGAAAGCTACTTATCCATCTTACAAAATCAATCCCCTTTTAAACCCAGGTCAGCAAAACTGTCAGGTAAACCCATCACTTGACACGTTGTTTTTATTAACACTATCTTAGTGACTAATAATGAACATACCTCATGCACAAAAAATACATGATAGCCATTGAAAAAATCCACACATGCAAAAGTAGCTACAGAGAGCTATGTTTCACAAAAACTATTATCGGAATTCATTGAACGTTTGGGACCAACAGTTAGCATAAGGGCTATATCACTAGACTCCTATGTAGTCGACCGCAGTTCGAGTCCCAGACCCGGTGACTCAAACTCACACCAGATGTGTGTGCGTGCGTGCCCAAGATCCTGAGAGGAGAATGGAGGAGAAAGGATTGCGGCGTGGCCATCCCCCCTGGAGTGTGACTTCTTGCTTTCTGTTTCTCTATCTCTCTCTGTCTTCCTGGCTAAAGCATGCACCCTAGAGCAAAAACCTCTCCAAAAAAAGAAAAGAATTCATTGAATGTTTAATTATTTTTGGAAAAGTATTTTCTGTCCAAGTCTACATCTTAATAGAATATTAGCTTCTTTTTTTTTTTTTTTTTTGAGAGGTTTTCACTATAGGGCGTGTGCGCTCGCCAGGCAGACAGAGAGAGACATAGAGACAGAAAGCGAGAAATCACCCCCCAGGGGGGATGGTCACACCGCAATCCCTTCTCCTCCATTCTCCTCTCGGGATCTTGGGCATGCACGCACACGCGCCCGGCGTGAGTTTTAAGCCACCGGGTCCAGGATGTGAACCGCGGTCGACTACGTGGGAGTCCAGCGACATAGCCATTACGCCAACTGCTGGTTCCCCGAATATTAGCTTCTTAGAGAGAGAGTTATATTCCTTCCAGTATATAAGCTGCCTTTTCCCTCTTTCTTGTGTCTTCTCTACCCCAAAATTTCCTTAGTGTACTTTATATTCTGGATTCTATCCTTTGGATTCTAACTCACCTTTTACATGGAAAAAAGAAATCTTTATATGAAACTGCTAATAATTATCAACAACAGAAGGGTCAATGCATTTCTACATGATTGCTAATTAGTCTATTGTCCTTCAATGTATTTGTTTTCTCTCAAAAACTTAGGCATCATTTTATAATCTTATAATCAATATCCATTTCTCTAAATAAATCACCAAATTTCTGTTGATTTGACCCCGAAATACATCTCAAATGTAGGAATTCTTTCTATCCACTCACCAGCAGACTCTGTTCATACCAATTACTTTTCCCTACCCTCGTCATTAGTTTGCTTCCTTGACTATGAGCCCTTAGGATTAATTCTACCCAAACTCTAATTTAGTACTCATATTCCTACCTAAGTTATCTAAATTTGTTTTTCAACTGTTTAAAGAGCCTTTCAATTCCTCATAATCCATAGGACAAGACATAAACTCCTTGGATAGGAAACCTTCATGCCTTATTTAACTCTGTAGCTTTATTGCCTACTTTCATATCTGGTACTAGAGAGTATTAAAGGTTAGTTTGATAGATAAAATAAATGGTCCAAGAATTAGAACAAATGGCTCTTGTTGAAAAGGTTAACAGTATTGTACTGCTGTTTTAGAAGCTATTATTTACAGAGAGTTAACTTGTATCCGAGCTAGCAGATTCCCAGGTTAAGTGAGAAGATCAAAGTAGCTCATTCGTTTTTTTAAATGTTATTTATTTATTTAATTTTTTAGTTTGCTACAGGGCTCATGCTCTCACCAGAGAGAGTCAGACAAGGACACAGAGAGACGGAAAGTAAGAAAGCAAACTGTCAGGTCCAGGACTCAAACCATAGCCAGCCTTGTGGGGAGTCCAGTGCCTTAACCACCACCTGCTGGCCCCAGGAAGTTCATTCTTATATGAAAAATTAGTATAGTACAGATGTCCAAAGGCATAGAAAAAAAATTCTTTTTGTCAAAAATGAAGTTAGGGAGGATTATAACTGTTTAACTGTCAATGTCTATAAAGATAACAGCCAAAAGGAATGACAGTGTTTTTATTACAAAAGATAAATAGGAGAGCAGAACATTTAAACACTCGCCCTTGGGACCAGCAGCTGGCGTAATGGCTATGTCGCTGGACTCCCATGTAGTCTACCGCGGTTCGAGTCCTGAACCCAGTGGCTTAAACTCACTCTGGGCGCATGTGCATGTGTGCATGCATGCCCAAGATCATGAGAGGCGAATGGAGGAGAAGGGATTGTGGCATGGCCATCTCCCCTGGGGATGATTTCTCGCTTTCTGTCTCTCTGTCTCTCTCTCTCTTTTCTGGTAAGCACACGTGCCCTATTGCAAAAAGCTCTCCAAAATAAATAAATAAATAAATAAATAAATAAATAAATAAATAAATAAGATAAAAACTTGCCCTTGGGGGCCAACTGGTAAAGCCGTGGTAATCTGGATCCCACATGACTGACTGCACAGTGTGAATCTCAGATCCTACAGCTTGAAAAACACACTGGGCACATGTGTGCGGGATCCCCAAATCCCGAAAGGCGGAAGAAAAATGGAGAACAAATTGCAGTATGAACATTTCACTTGGGTGGGGAGGGGGTTCTCACTTTCCCTCTGTCTGACTCTTTCCAGTGAGTGCACATAGCCTGTAGAATTTTTTTTTAAATCGTATTATAAAGCAAAAAATCTTACCCCTAGACCAGCCTACCAAGTTGAATGGATGGCAGAAACTTGGCCCAACTGACAATATATTTCTATAAACTCTTCATGTAGCACCTCCCTAATTTTGCCTTCTTCCCAATGGAAGACGTAGCTTCTGGCAATAAAAAATCAGCTCCCATGGACCAGTCACAAGCTGATGAGTTTTCCATGACTAAGTGAACAAGAGCAGATAGTATATTCTGAAGATTATGTATGAAATCGTTACTGCCGTCCATCACAGAAATATGCTTAATAAAATAAGACGTTGTGTTTGACATTTTAGTTCCTATGACATTTTTACCAATAGGAGTCACTCGGGTAATCTTCTGTTTCCAGTAAGTAGGAAATTAAGACTATAGAGATGTTTTATCATATTCTCCCCTGTTCTCACTCCTTCCATTAGATCATTTATGTACCTGTAATTTACCTTTTCATTGAAAATATCTCTTTTCCACATGAGCAGGGAATCAGTCTTATACAGAATTTGCGGCTCGCAGAGCTCCTCAAAGTGTTTTGTGATCATACACTAAGTACTAATTAATTTAATTCCTTGTGAGAAAATAAGAGAAGAAACACAGTAAGTGATACGTGATACAGGCCACTTCCCAATGACTTGGCCTTGGGTTTCTGTTACTGGATGGAGTTACCACCAAAACATGCTCTGATATTTAGATGTACAGCCTCTTTTTTTCTTTTTTTTGTGGGAGAAAGGTTTTTCCTATAGGACGCATGCTCTCGCCAGAAAGACAGAGAGAGACATTAGAGACAGAAAGCGAGAAATCACCACCCAGGCGGGATGGCCACGCCGCAATCCCTTCTCCTCCATTCTCCTCTCAGGATCTTCGGCACGCACGCACATGCACCCGGCATGAGTTTAAGTCGCCTGGTCCAGGACGCAAATGGAGGTCCACTACATGGGAGTCCAGCAACATAGCCATTATGCTATCTGCTGGTCCCGATATACAGTCTCTTAATAGGCCCTTAATATATGTGCATATAACCGGTTCATTAAGCTAAAATGTGATCCAAGAATGGCTTCAGTTGTATTTATTCCATGGCCAGTGCCTTATGGAAACTATTCTGGATGGAAGGATGCATCTCCGAATGAACAAGCAGCAAGTGAAGGGGTGTTTCAGGAATTTAGTCAAGAATTCAAGGAAACTAAAATCACATGGGCATTTGTCTCATCTCCCGAATAACAAATTGGAGTAGAAATATGAAGTCTCTCAATACCAGACATTGCCTTTTTACTATTACCATGATTTGAATGCCTGTGCCCCTGCGAAATTTACATTGAAATTTGATCCCCCATGCAACCAGGTTAAGAAGTGGGTACTTGCAATATACCTTGAAGTCAGAATTTGAGATACTTCCTACTTTATTTTTTTTGGACAGTATTGCTTTGGTGCTATAGAGCCTTGTATGGTTTCAGAAAAATTTTATGGTTGTTTTGTCTTATTTTTTGGAGAGGTTTTTGCTATAGGGTGCATGCATTCACCAGAAAAACAGAGAGAGACAGAAAGACAGAAAGAAAGAAATCACCCCCGCCCCACCCCCCCAGTTGGCCATGCCGCAATCCCTTCTACTCCATTCTGCTCTTGGGATCTTGGGCACACATGCACATGTGCCTGGCATGAGTTTAAGTCACCGGGTCTGGGAGTCGAACCGCAGCCAACTACATGGAAGTCCAGCAATGTAGCCATTATGCTATCTGCTGGTCCCTTACGGTTGTTTTGTCTATCTGTGCAAAAAATGCCTATGGTATTTTGATTGAAATTGCACTGAATGTGTAAATTCATTTAGGTAAAATTGACATTTTGATTATATTAATTCTTCAAATCCAGAGACATGGGATGTCTTTCTACTTTTGTGTATTATGCTTCATTACTTTTTTCAGTTTTTCATAATTTTCCTTGTAAAGAGAGTTCTCTTCTTTGATTAGGTTTATTTCTAGGGTTTGTTTTGTTCTGTGGCTATCATGAATGGATCGCTTTCTTCAACTCTACCTCAGTCTGTTGATTGTTGGCATGTAAAAATGCTATGAATTTTCATATATTGATTTTGTATCCTGACACTTTACTGAAAACATCTATCATTTCTAGTTGTTGTTGTTGTTTTAATATTATTATTCCTTTAAATTTTCTATGTAAATAATCATACCATCTGCAAATAGAGATAACATCACTTCTTTTCTTATTCAAATGTATTTTATTGTCCCTCTTGTCTGATTGCATTGGAGAGGTCTTCCAGATTATGTTGAAAAGGAGGAAAAATAGGCAGCCTTGTCTTCTTCCAGTTTTTAGTAGAAAAGCTACAATCTTCGGCTCAATATTAGTGCATTTGGGATAATGTTAATTATGGGTTTGTCATATATGAATTTCAATGTGTTGAGAAATGTCCCGTCTATACCAATTTTGCTGAGACTCTTAATCATAAAGGTAGGTTACATTTTATCAAATGCTTTTCCTGGGGACCAACAGTTAGCGTAATGGCTATGTCGCTGGACTCCCACATAGTCGACCGCAGTTCGCGTCCCAGACCTGGTAGCTTAAAACTCACGCCGAGCACGTGTGCATGCGTGCCCAAGATCCCAGGAGGAGAATGGAAGAGAAAGAGATTGCAGCGTGGCCATCCCTCCTGGGGTGATTTCTTGCTTTCTGTCTCTCTGTCTCTCTCTGTCTGGCGAGTGCACGTGCCCTATAGCGAAAACCTCTCCAAAAAAAAAATGCTTTTTCTGCATCAATTGATGCAATTATATGGTTTTCATCTTTCTTTCTGTTAAGGTGATGAATTACATTTGTTGATTTACATATGTTGATCCACCCTTTTGCATCCCTGGTATAAAACCTACCTGATCTTTGTGTATAGCATTTTTAATATTGTTGTTGGAAATTATTTACTAATACCTTGTTGAGAAATTTCTCATCTGTAGTCACCAGGGATATTGATCTGCAGTTTTCTTTTTTGTATATGTCCTTGTCTGCTTTTGATGGAGGTTCCATAGACTGAGTTTTGGAAGGTTTCTTCCTTTTGGAGGTTTTGTTGTCCTCTTTTTTTTTTTTTTTTTAGAATTATTTATTTAATTTTGGGGGCCAGCCAGTGGCATCATCGTTAAGGCACTGGATTCCTACAGGTTGAGTCCTGGACCCAACAGCTTGAAAACCACACCAAGTATGTGTGTGTGTGTGTGTGTGTGTGTGTGTCCAAAATCCTTAGAGGAGAAGGGAGGAGAAAGGATTGTGTTGTAGTTATCATCCTGGAGATTGATTTCTCACTTTCTCTCTCTCTGTCTCTTCAGGGAGCACACATACCTTATAACAAACATTTTTCAAAAAAAAAAAACAAACAAGCAAAAAAAGAATTATTCATTTAATTTTATGTATTATTATTATTCTAATTTGCTATAGGGCACATGCACTAACCAGAGGGAGATAGATAGAGAGAGTGGGAAAGTGAAAAAACAAACCTCCAGGTCTAGGACTCAAACTAATGTCGTTCATGCGAGAATGCAGAACCTTAACCACCATGCTATCTGCTGGCCCCTCTTGAAATTTTAGGAAAAGCTTGAGAAGAATTGGAGTTATTATAGCTCTTCTTTAAAAGTTTTGTAGAATGCAGGAGTAAAGGTATCAAGACGTGGGCTTCTCTTTGTTGGGAGGTGTATTACTGACTCGATCCTGTTATTGTTACTGGTATATTCAGACTTGCTATTTCTTCCTTGTTCAATCCAAGTAAATTATATGTATCCAAAAATTTGTCCATCTCAACTAAGTTATCTTATCTGCTGGTATATTGTCACTCACAGTATTCTCTCATAACCTTTTGTATCTGTTGTACCTGTTGTAATATTGACTATTTTATTGCTGACTTTATCTGGTTTCTTTCTCTGTTTTTCTTGATTGGCTACTAGTGTGTCAATTTTGTTTATTCTCTCAAAGAACCGGTTTTTGATTTTGTCTTATTTTTCTGTATAGTTCTTTTATTCTATATTTCATTTCTCTCTGCTCTGATCTTTATTATTTCTTTCCTTCTGGTATTTTTGTGTGTTTTGTTGTTTTTCTGGTTCTTTGAGATGTGTCATTAGGTTTTATCCCACTACCTGATCCCAAAATACATGACAAAGGAGTGATAACCAAAACAGCATGGCATAAAAACAGGTATGTACACCAATGGAAAGGAATAGTAAACCTAGATATACACCCCAAAATATATAATCAACTGATCTTTGACAAAGCATGTCAGATAATCCAGTACCATTTTAGCCAATGGCACTAGGAAAACAGGATATCCACCTGCAGAAAAATGAAACTGGACCTCCTATCGCTCACCATTAATTAGAAAAAACTCAAAAGTGGATCAAAGATCTAAACATAAAGCCTCAAATTATTAAACTACTAGAAAGCACAGGGTAAACTCTTAATCCTCCAAAATAGACAAATGGGACTATCTCAGGCTAAAAAGCTTCTGCACAGCAAAGGCAACAATAATTAGTCTGAAGAGACAATTCTCAATATAAGAGAAAGTATTTGCAAACTATGCTTCAGATAATGGACTGATAACCAGAGGAGAATGGGGAGAATGGATTTGTGGTGTGGCCATGCTCCCATGGGATAATTTCTAACTCTCTCTCTCTGTCTCTCTCCACTGAGTGTGCAAGCCCAATAGCAAAAACCTAAAACCAAAAATATGAACAAAGAAAAAAAATCCCTTATCATAAGGGAAATAAATTGAAACCACAATAAGATATCCTTAATTCTAGTCAATGGAGATGATTAAAAAATACACAAGGGGCCAGAAGGTGGTATAGTATTTGAGACACTGGACTCCCACATGGCTAATCAAGTCCCTGATCCAGTGGCTTGAAACTCATGCCAGATGCATATGTGTACATGCCCATAATCCCAAGAGAAGCATGGAGTGGGGTTGCTTGCAGTGTGGCCATCCCCCTAAGGAGTGATTTGTCACTTTCTCTCTCTCTGTCTCTGTCTCACACTAGCTAGCACATGGACACTATGCAAAATATAAATAAATAAATAAATAAATAAATAAATAAATAAATAAATAAAGTAAGGCTATAGTGAAAATGGAACCCTTCTACACTACTAATTGTGATAGCTACTGTAGGCACTGTGGAGAATAATACAGAGGTTTCTCAAAAACCTACAAATAAAACTACCATATAACACCATACTACTCCTGGCTTTTTATCCAAAGGATCAGAAAACCCTCATTTAGAAACACACATGCATGTCCATGATTGTTACAACACTATTCATAATCACTAAGATAAGAACTCAACCAAATGCCCAGGAATGAATGACTAGATTGAAAAAATGTGACACATATACACTATGGAATACTACTCAGCTATTAAAAAAAAAAACAGTGATACCCTGTCATTGGATACAAAGTGGATGAATATAGAAGATTTAATGTGAGCCAGACTATGAAAGACAAACATTGTATGTCCCAAATCAACATATACTTAATGTACAGATTTTGTACAGGCAAAAATTGAAATATTGGAAAATATAATAACAGCGCTGCGAAGTGTATATACCAGACTGTACAGGAGGGGGTGAAGAGAAGGGGTATGATGAAGGGACTCAGGAAAAAAACTTTAACAAACAGGAATGGAAAGTTATCTGTTGAGGATGATGTGTATGACAACATCTTTGACTTGATTGACATGCAATCAAGTGTGGGATATGTTCAAAAAACCATATCATATGTTATAAAGATGTAAAATGATCAAATGTAAAGGGGGAAGAAACAAATTGTATTTTCTGGTTTTTTCCTATGACTAATTTTGTTATCTTTGTAAGAATACTAGAAGGGAAAGTAAAAATATTAATGAAATTGAGGTATAATATGGTTTTATAAAAATATTTTAGTTCCAAATTATTTCCTTGTAAGTTTTCATTATTCTCAGTTTTGAGTTATAGTATGGTTAATTACTTAATTAAAAGAAATTAGCTTAAAAACTAAAGTGGTTCTTTAGGAGGTGATGAGGCTGAGAAGGTTACGCCCTGATGGATGGAATTAGCAACTTTATAAAATGATGTTGGTTTTATCACTTTTGTTCTTGTGGCCATGAGTCATGTAAGGATCCAGCATTCGGCACTCTGAAAGATGCATGCAGCAACGAGGTTTCATCGTGTGGGAGACCAGGCCTCACCAAATGCCAAATTGCCGGTACCCTGATCTTTCACTTTGCAGCCTTGAGCACTATGAGAAATTTTTTTCCATTGTTTCATTTGCTTGTTTTTCTTTTTTCAAGTTTATTTACTTACTTCTTCTATTAAGTGAGAGAGACAGAGAAACAGCAATCCCCACAGATTCTCGATATGATCAACCCCCAGGTTCACCCAACACTCGATCAAAGGCATACGCGTGCTTGGAGTAATCAGGGAGGTCTGTGGATGTGGACCTAGAACATTTTCATGTGGGTCAGTTTATTGTTTATAAATTACCCATTCTAAGACACATTATTATAGCAACATGAATGAACTATGACAGGTAAGTGACATCTTCGATATTTAATTATATAACGTGTAGATCCCTGAGAAATAGTTTGAAGGTAGGATACACGCAACTCAATGTTTGTTCCTTTCGAACATAAGACAAATCTGAACAACTGATAATGATTCTTGAAGTACTGAGACAAGAGTTATGAACTCTTCCCAAGTGTGGGTAAAAGAGTTCCACTGGGGAGGAGTGGAGGCACCTGTGCCCTAAACTTTCTAGTCCTAAAGCTTTTGCACAGTGGTCATGTCTCAAAGGCACTCCCTGTGACTATAAAGAAGACAACCGAAATAGGTATAGAAAGGCTTTTTATTACTTTTTTTTCTTTTAATTGCCTCAGGGCACATGCACTCACCAGAAGAACAGAGAGAGGAGAGGAGAAAACATCTTCCAACCAGACATAATCAAACCAAAAATTCCTCCTCCATTTCTCCGTGCTGGTGAGATTTGGGGCATGCACACAAATCCGGTATGTTTTTCAAGCTGTCAGGACCGGGATTTGACAGTGCAGTGGACCATGTAGGAAACAGATCCCTTAACCGCCAGGCCACTAGGCTGGCCTGGGCTGAAAATTTAAGACCATAATTTTGGAGAAAAAGAGGCTCTTAATTCATGTGTTTGTCTATAGTCTTGCTTATTATTACAATTTGAAATACATTAATTAATAACAAAAAGCACTCTGGGCATGAGAGCTTGAAGATCTCTGGGAATGCATTTAATCTTTCTTCTGTGTGGAAGCATTCCACTAGGGAGTGGCTCCTAATGACAAAAAGAAAGAGCCATCAAACCTGCCGTCATGGAGTCTGTACCCTTGCTGTCACCAGAAGGTGAATACAAACTTCAGGGAGTTGACGTACACACTGTTGTTTGGAGAAGAAACTTTCTCATGTTTTCTATTAAGCTTATGCATAGCTCTGTTTCTGTTCTGAAAAGGGAATGTTAGCAGTGAGGAAAGAGAGAAGACGTTTACTCTACATAATCCTCAGAGATTATTTTTTTATGTGGTTTATAAATTTGTCATTTTTAATCCTCTCCACCATAGTTCTGCAGTGTGGGTATTATTATCCTCATTTTTTTTTCTGATAAGGATTATTTAAAGTTACTTAGTTAATACATGGTACACACCAGTCCAGAAATCCAAATTATTGCAGTTAACAGTAAGTAAGGATATTTAGGGAGAAGGAACAGGGCACATCATTTGTATTGGTTAGCCAAGAATAAATTACAAATCAGTTTTTAGTGGATCTAAATACTTTACTAGTTGTTAGCTAACATTTGGCTAAATTCTTGTGCTTTCACGCCAACGAGACGTGAAAGCATCTACAATGCAATTCCCTGTCAATCTAACATGCACTCCGAATATCATGAGAGTTAATATTTTCATGTAAAGTATGTAAGTCTGGCTGAGATAAATTTTAAAAGCTAGTGTCTGTTAATAGAGCCTTGGTTTCTTTTTAAAATTACAGGCTGTATCAAACACTGGCCATAAAATTTTGTTGGAGAGATGCATTAAGTAAATTAAATCACTGCAAGTAAATTAGCAGGAAGATTAACCCTAACTTCAAGAGTCAACAAACTAAATTTAAAAGAAGTAGTCAAGAGTTTATAAATGTCCTCTTTAATTAGAAAAAGACATTCAGGGAAGTTCATATGTCTGTTGAGAAATGAACCACACTGCTGTGGTCTCTGTTTTACATCTGTAGAAACAGCAGGAAATAACACCATTAGCTTAAGAACAACCAAAATCTCTCATGCCAGAAGTGAAAAGATCTCAGAGCTGTGAGTTAACACACAGCTAATAAGCCGAAACAAATGTGGACAGATTTAATTTAATCATATGTAAAAAATTAGAGTCAAAGTAAGAAAATATGAAGGTCTCTTTGAAAATAGCAAAGATGTTTTGGTTTTTCAACTGTGTGGATTACGTCCAATGTATGTTTTGCTCATCTAAATAGTTCTAAGTCTATATACAAATGAATAAATAGTGGGAGAGTATTTTATATTCTCTTTATTTTAGCTAAAGACCCTAATGGGGTCTAGGTAACTGGATCATTGGGTCACATATAATATGCGAATGTCTACTTTGAAACAGTTTATCTTCTTTTTGTAACTTATTTTACATTAATTCACTGAATATCACCACAGCATATAAAATGTGATTTCTATCCAGAATATACTGCAGAGTAGCTTAATCATAAATGTTATTGTCTGTCGAAAAATAATTTTCTGTTTCTTGTTTCTTGTGTGTGTGTATATATATATATATATATATATACATATATATATATATATAATATTTTTTTTTTAAGAGATATTTTTGCTATTGGGCATGGGTGCTCACCAGAGAGACAGACAGAAAGCAAGAAATCACCACCCTAGGGGTGATGGCCACCCCGCAATCCCTTCTCGTTACCATGGTCATTAAATAGGTATTTCATATTTTTAACTTTCAAGAAAGGCAATTTTAGCTTTAATAAATCAAAATCAAAAAATGTTAAGAGAACTTTGCTGAATACTTAAAGCCTGGAAACATGTTAGGATTCTGTTCGAATATTAGGTACATGGACCTGTCCACAACTCAAGAAAAGACAAAAATCCTTAACACTGGAAAACAAAGCATAGAAGATCAGTAATGTTTTAGTCAAAAGTCATGAAATTCTATTTCACCAGTTCAAACTCAATCTTCTGTTGTAGTCTGATCTTTCCGTTTACATTTTGGAAGATAACGTTCACCTCTGAACTTATACCTACCATAAGCTGACCATTTTCCTAGTTGTTTTAGAACTCTTATTTTTGTGCGTCTGTCTTTAGTTTTCCTGGCATAACACTCCCTTCAGAACTTCTTGGAGAGCTGGCCAGGTCTCAATAAATTCTTTCAGGTTTTGTTTATCAGAGAATGTTCTTGTCTTCTCTTGCCATATGAAGGATAATCATGCTGGATATAGTATTCTTGATTGAAATTGTTTTTCACTCAATGCTTTGAATATATTTTCCCATTCTTTCCTCACTCGCATTGTTTCCGATGAGAGGTCTACTGTTAGCCTGATGGGATATCCTTTGTAGGTAACTTGACGTTTCTCTCTTGACGATCTTAGTATCTTGTCTTTTTCTGTTGTTTTGATCATTCTAGCTATAATGTGTCTTGGAGAAGATCTTATTAGGTTGATCCTATTTGGGATCCTTTGTATTTCTTGGGTCTAGGTCTTTGAATGCTTCTCTAAGCTTGGAAAGTTTTCATCCAGGATTTCATGAAATAGATTATCAATGCCCTTATGATTCTTTTCACCTTCTGGGATACTAATTATCTGGATGTTTGGATGTTTAATGGTATCTAGTATTTCTTGTATATTATTCTCATTTGGGGGGGGGCTATTTTCTCAGTCTTTGTGGTAGATTTTACTAGTCCAGCAATTCTGTCTGCTACATCTGAGATTTGATTTTCTGTATGATCCAGTCTGTGTTTAATTCTTTCAAAGGAGGTTTTGGTTTCCTATATTATATCCTTTATCTCCAACAGTTCCATTTTATTCTTTTTTATGATGTATATTTCCTCTTTCAGCTCTCATAAGAACTTCCTCACATCCTGGAACTCATCAGCTCTCTTCTTCTGGAGTTCATTGTGTCTCTTCTCTTCCATCTATGTTAGCTTTGTCACTATGAATACTCTAAATTCTTTATCAGACATTTCCATGAGTTCCATTGCATAGTCTGTGCTTGAAGAAGAGTTATTCTTTCCCTTGGGGAAGAGGTATTTTCTCGGTTTCTCATATTTCTTGTGCCTCTGTGGTGATTTCTAGTCATCTGATAGGTTATTCGTTTCTTCCTAATTTCTATAAATTCAATCTGAGCAATCAGAGGCATCCAGGAGGAGGTGGTCTGCAAACTCTTTGGCATTCTGTTATTCTCCATTTGTGTTGCAGATTCAGTGGAAATTGAGAAATATGAGGACCCTAATAGTGTTCGGATGCTTGGCTACTTTTCACTTAGACCTGTCTAGACACTTAGTGCATGGAGGCTGAGCAGCAAGGTAATGAAGTAAACGAAAAAGTATAAGAAAACAGAGAAAGAGAGGGAGGAAAAAAGAAAACAAAGGAAAAACCAACCAAGCAACCAACCAAACAAAAATTTATTCATTAATTTTTAAAAACAGAAAATGAAAACCGTGCGGTGCACTCACACATCACGTGAAGGCACTAGATCCCAAGTCTCAAGGCAGATTCAGTCTTCTTCTGGCCTACCCTTTTTGCCTTTCCTAGATGGAGTTGGGAAGGGGAGGGGATTATTATCAAGATAAAGGAGGATTTCAGAGCCAAGAAAATACATTACCTTAAAAAAATTTTTTAAAGAAAAATTAAAAAACGAAAAGACAGAGACAGAAAAGGACAGAGGGGGCTCTACCAGAATGACTTCTCAGTAGACCATTTTCATTGTTCTTATTCCTGAAAGCACTACATTACAGCTCTCATGGAAGATCCCTAGACAGTTCATCTTGAAAGAATATGACAGTGTGTGGGACCTGAACATTTCAGCTGATCTACATATAGATAGATAGATCTGACAGCAATCATCACACCAAATCTGGCACAGGATTTAGAAAACCTCAGCTACCAAATGGGAAAACTTGGTATTAATTTTTTATAAGAATGTCAAGGAGGTTTGGAAAATTAGGAAATAGACTTTTAAAAAAATTACTAGAACCAGCATCAAAAGAAGACTTGAATGCAAAAACAAAATAAGGATATAAATGACAATTTCACAATTAATTGAAGAAAAAAGAAAGTACAAGTTATCAAATATGATAAGCAGAGAAGAAGCAAACAAAAACATTGAGGACATAGCCATTGATTCATCTTGGCATCAGAAGTAACTATTTTAATTTCATTTTTGTTTATAATCCCATATTTTTGAATATCAGTTTAAGATATGGTTTGGAATTCAAATTCATTTACTAACTAAAGCAATACACAAATACATATGCATTTGAGTCATATTTATGTCCTTTAAAAAAGAAAATTTATCAACAAATTTTTTAATATAAAATACTGATTTTTAGATTAATATACTTAATCTATAAAGTGTTTTTCTATAGGCACCCATTGTGGAAAATTGTAGACTCTAAAAATTAACTCAAGGGACAGCAGTTGGCATAATGGCTATGTCACTGGACTCCCATATAGACAACCTTGGTTCGAGTCCGTGACCCGGTGGCTTAAACTCACTCCTGGCGCATGTGTGTGCGTGCCCAAGATCCCGCGAGGAGAATGGAGGAGAAGGGATTGCAGCATGGCCAGGTAATGAAGTAAACGAAAAAGTATAAGAAAACAGAGAAAGAGAGGGAGGAAAAAAGAAAACAAAGGAAAAACCAACCAAGCAACCAACCAAACAAAAATTTATTCATTAATTTTTAAAAACAGAAAATGAAAACCGTGCGGTGCACTCACACATCACGTGAAGGCACTAGATCCCAAGTCTCAAGGCAGATTCAGTCTTCTTCTGGCCTACCCTTTTTGCCTTTCCTAGATGGAGTTGGGAAGGGGAGGGGATTATTATCAAGATAAAGGAGGATTTCAGAGCCAAGAAAATACATTACCTTAAAAAAATTTTTTAAAGAAAAATTAAAAAACGAAAAGACAGAGACAGAAAAGGACAGAGGGGGCTCTACCAGAATGACTTCTCAGTAGACCATTTTCATTGTTCTTATTCCTGAAAGCACTACATTACAGCTCTCATGGAAGATCCCTAGACAGTTCATCTTGAAAGAATATGACAGTGTGTGGGACCTGAACATTTCAGCTGATCTACATATAGATAGATAGATCTGACAGCAATCATCACACCAAATCTGGCACAGGATTTAGAAAACCTCAGCTACCAAATGGGAAAACTTGGTATTAATTTTTTATAAGAATGTCAAGGAGGTTTGGAAAATTAGGAAATAGACTTTTAAAAAAATTACTAGAACCAGCATCAAAAGAAGACTTGAATGCAAAAACAAAATAAGGATATAAATGACAATTTCACAATTAATTGAAGAAAAAAGAAAGTACAAGTTATCAAATATGATAAGCAGAGAAGAAGCAAACAAAAACATTGAGGACATAGCCATTGATTCATCTTGGCATCAGAAGTAACTATTTTAATTTCATTTTTGTTTATAATCCCATATTTTTGAATATCAGTTTAAGATATGGTTTGGAATTCAAATTCATTTACTAACTAAAGAAATACACAAATACATATGCATTTGAGTCATATTTATGTCCTTTAAAAAAGAAAATTTATCAACAAATTTTTTAATATAAAATACTGATTTTTAGATTAATATACTTAATCTATAAAGTGTTTTTCTATAGGCACCCATTGTGGAAAATTGTAGACTCTAAAAATTAACTCAAGGGACAGCAGTTGGCATAATGGCTATGTCACTGGACTCCCATATAGACAACCTTGGTTCGAGTCCGTGACCCGGTGGCTTAAACTCACTCCTGGCGCATGTGTGTGCGTGCCCAAGATCCCGCGAGGAGAATGGAGGAGAAGGGATTGCAGCATGGCCATCCCCCCTGTGTGTGTGTGTGGGGGGGAATTCTCTTCTCGCTTTCTCTCTCTCTGTCTCTCTCTCTCTTTCTGGAGGGTGCACGTACCCTATAGCAAAAACCACTCAAAAAAAAAAAAAAAAAAGAAAGAAAAAAATTAACTCAATAAAAAATAAAATTAACTCTGCGCCTTATAGTAATTGTAATTTCTGAAACACAGTTTCTTTCTTCTTTTAGGTTTTTGCGATAAGGTGCATGCATACGTTTGCCAAAAAGAGGCAGAAAAAGACGGTGAGAGGGAAAGTGAGATATCACACCCCAGGGGTAGGGCCATCCAGCAATCGCTTCTCCTACATTTTTTAGGGGAGGCAAGGTCCACACATAAACATGCCTGGGATGATTTCCAATCCACCATATCCTGCACTTGAAATACAGACAGCCATGTGGGAATATAGTGCCTTAACCACCACGCCACCTGCTAGGCCCATTTCTTAATCACTGGATCACCAAGATGTAGAGATAATTTTGTCTCAAATCTTTAGTGTCATAAAAAAAGAATATGCAAAAATGAAGACTGAGTCATAGACAGAACCCTCTTTTCTGCTCAGGTTTAGAACCAAAGAAGAGTTCAGGATCCATCTTGTATTTCCATATTAAAAGCACAGAAGTTAAACCTTTTTTAAAATTAGTGTTTAAAAAAATCAATTTGATTAGATTTTCATCTCATGCCTAATTTCATTGGATTTGTTTTTTGGTTTTGTTTTGTTTTTTTTTTTTTTTTGGAGAAGTTTTTCGCTACAGGGTGTGTGTGCTAGCCAGAGAGACAGAGAGAAAGAGAGACAGAAAGCGAGAAATCACCCCTCGAGGGTGGGGATGGCCATGCCGCAATCCCTTCTCTTCCATTCTTCTCTCAGGATCTTGGCACACATGCACACGCACCCAGCATGAGTCTAAGCCACCGGGTCCAGAAATCAAACTGTGGTTGACTACATGGGAGTCCAGTGACATAGCCATTACACTAACTGCTGGTCCCTCATTGGATTTAAATAGAGAAAATACTGATCTCTTCTCCTTGACTCCTCTGCCTCCAACAATCTTTAAGCATAAATAATAGAAATAACTTATACATATGTACGCAAGAACATATACACACCTTGCTCTTTCATAATATTATGAAGACTTTTTCTGATCTCTCATATGAAATAGGTGTTTATTAAGATTTGTCCTTGACTTTTTTCTTTAGCAGTACTCTCAGATTTTTTTTTCTAATCTCAATGTTCCAAACACATCCTGTCAGCAATCTCTTACTCTGAATCTCTTCTTCTGAAAGCTATACTTAATTCTATGTCAACATTGTCAATGGAAAGTTGCTCCCTATCGACATCTCCCAGTCGTCACTAGCTATCTGTGGCTACTGAGCACTTACAACCTGGTTAGGGCAACTGAGAAACCCAAGTTTACACCTTGCTGCAAGTGGCTGGTGGGTACAGTATTAGCCAGCACAGGCCTAGATTTTAGCATGAAATACTTACTAGATTTCCTATGAATATCACATAACAATGTCAATCTTAACACTTCTAATTCTAAATGTTCATTTTGTGATCAACATATCTAACAGTGCATCACTGAAAACGATTCACATATTTATTACTTTTTTTTTCATTTTTCTCTCTCTCTTTTCTTTCATAGAGATATATACATACACACACATAATGACAAAACTTTTTTTAGGTCCCATACCTTAAGTGGGTGCTTATTTTTTTAAATTATTTATTATTATTATTATTATTATTATTATTATTATTATTATTATTTGCTGTAGGGCACGTGTGCTCACCAAAGAAAGAGAAAGGAGAGAGAGAAAGCAAGCCATCAGGTCCTGGAATTGAACCATCGTCAGCGGTGTGGGAGTCCAGCACCTTAGCCACCATGCCATCTGCTGATCCCTTAAATAGTTTCTTTTACATCCTGGTTACCGCCCACGTTCCACAGCTGGGATAATGCCAGTGGTTCCCTACTTCTTGGACAGCTTCAATAATGCCATTTCTCAGGTACTCTGTCATCATACATCTCCCCCAGTGATGTTTTTCTCAACCTTTCATATCTGAGGCAATCTTTTAATCCTGTTTCGTGACCAATTTTTGATTCTTATTCAGATATCATCCCCTCTACTTAGTGTATTGAAGAATTAATTGTTTTGGAAGTTTAATATATATATATATAATCTGTTATTTTTTGTCTTCCAGAAATTTATCCTTGGGGTCAACAAATGGCGTGGCAGTTGAGGTGCTGGACTCCCACATGGCCAACAACAGTTCAAGTCCCAGACTTGGCATTCTTTCTTATTTTCCCTCTTTCTCTTTTTCTCTTTCTCTGGTGAGCATACAAGTCCTATAGCAAAATAAAATAATAATTATTATAATGAATAACATTCATTAAACAATTCTTTTAAAATATCCTCTATAGGGTGTCTATCATATTGTTCTTTTAACCTAATATGAATTAAAAGAGGATAAATATTGTTTTTCTTTTATCATTATCACAATGACATTATTATTTTTTCAGAGAGGCTTTTGCTATAGGGCGCATATGCTCGCCAGAAAGAGAGAGAGAAACAGAGAGACAGAAAGCGAGAAATCACCCCCCAGGGGGGATGGTCACACCGCAGTCCCTTCTCCTCCATTCTCCTCTCAGGATCTTGGGCACATACGCACACATGCCCAGCATGAGTTTAAACCACCAGGTCCAGGACTTGAACCGCAGTCGACTACATGGGAGTCTAGCGACATAGCCATTATGCTAACTGCTGGCCCCAGTTCTTATTTTTCTTCTTAAATTATTTGATATCAGAAAAGATAACCATGATAACAGATTTAAAAATTGGGGGACAATTTTTTTTTTTTGCGGGGGGGGGAGAGGTTTTTGCTATAGGACGCATGCGCTTGCCAGACAGACAGAGAGAGACAGAGAGACAGAAAGCGAGAAATCACCCCCCAGGGGGGATGGTCACGCCACAATCCCTTCTCCTCCATTCTCCTCTCGGGATCTTGGGCACACATGCACACGCGCCCGGCGTCAGTTCTAAGCCACCAGGTCCGGGACGCGAACCGCGGTTGACTACGTGGGAGTCCAGCGACATAGCCATTACGCTAACTGCTGGTTCCCAGGGGGACAATTTTAATACAATCACCCAAAGCATATAACTAACTGAGTATTAAAATGTAATAGTTAATAAAAGAAAATGTTCCAAGGGCTTGGTGGTTATGATGAAATGTGACAGAAAGTGCCTAATAGGATTTCCAAGAGAACACAGATTGGAATAAGGGAATGACTGAGAGTTTTCAAGGACTGAAAAAGAGTAAGTTATTCCGGGAACAGCAGATGGCATAATGCTTATGTCACTGGACACCCACGTAGTCAACTGTGGTCCTGGACCTGGCAACTTAAAACTCCCACTGGAGGGACTGGCAGGTATCATGGTGGTTATGAACTACTAGACTTCACATGGCTGACAGTGGTTCGAGTCCCAGACCTAGTGGCTTGCTTTCTCGCGTTCCCTCTCTCTTTCTCTCCCTCACTCTGTTCCTGTCTGGTCAAATTAAAATGAATAAATAAATAAGATTAAATTAATTCTTTTTTTTTTTTTTTCCAGAGAGATTTTTGCTATAGGTCACTTGGCACTCACCGGAGAGACAAAGAGAGACAGAAAACGAGAAATCACCCCCCATGGGGGAAGTCACCCCCCATGGGGGATGATCACAATGCAATCCCTTCTCCTCCACTCTCCTCTTGGGATTTTAGACACTCAGGCACATGCACCCCATGTGTTTTAAGCCACCAGGTCTGGGACGCAAACCATGGTCGACTATGTGGGAATCCAGCAACATAACCATTATGCCATCTGCTTATCCCTAAATAAAATAATTCTAAAAAAAAGAAAGAAAGCAAAAGAAAGAAAGAAAGAAGGAAGAAAGAAAGAAAGAGAAAGAAAGAAAGAAAGAAAGAAAGAAAGAAAGAAAGAGAGAGAGAGAGAAAGAAAGAAAGAAAGAAAAGAAAGAAAGAGAAAGAAAAGAAATAAACAAAACCCCACATTGGTGCGTATATGTGCATGCCCAAAATTCCATGAGAAGAATGGAGGAGCAAGAACTACAGCATTGCTATCACCCTGGGGAGAGAGTGATTTCCCACTTTCTATTTCTCTATCTCTGTCTCTCTGATGAGTGCACACTATAGCAAAAATCTCTCTAAAAAATTTAGTAAGTTATTCCAATCCTAAAGCAGAATAAAAAAAATATCTAAAATGAGAACATTTCATTAAAATTGCAAAGCATTAAATATAAAGAAAATAAAATAAAAAAGAGATTCCCAATCTAGACATGTCAATTAGACAAACAGCAGCTTCTACAAAGGTCAGGAAACAATAGATGAATATAATAGGAAGGTAACGAATTTTCTATCTGGAATTCTACTGCCAGGTAAATTCCAACCAGATAAATTCTTTTTTTTTTTTTTTTTTTTTAGAGATTTTCACT
>NW_006208732.1:828774-848919 GCF_000334495.1 Tupaia belangeri chinensis
ATGCCGCAATCCCTTCTCCTCCATTCTCCTCTCGGGATCTTGGGCACGCACGCACACGCACCCAGCGTGAGTTTTAAGCCACCGGGTCCGGGACACGAACCGCGGTCGACTACGTGGGAGTCCAGCGACATAGCCATTACGCTAACTGCTGGTTCCCCAACCAGATAAATTCTGTGACTAGCTAAGAGTGGGGGGAGAATCACTGGCTTTTTAAAACAAATCTAGTTCGATACTTACAGACTTCCAGAATCTGAGGAGTTGTGGGTTTTTGGTTAGCTGGCCTCTAATTCACTACTTTAGAATACAGTTTTGAGGCCTTGGTCTTCCTGATTATTTTCTGTGACCACAGATGCTCAGAAGTGATTGAAACTACTCAATATGGTTCTATCATGTGCCCAATGGCTTGATCAATACTGTCTACTTTTAATAGAGTTTCTAACATTTATCTGTGATTGTTTTGCAACAGATTCTCCACATCCTTCCCAATGCCTATTTGATCATCCTGTAATTGTCCCTATCTCGGTAAAGGCAGTTCAATTTTTCCTGTGGCTGAGCCCGATGTCCCCCTCTTCTCTGCATGTAATGTCCTAATCTATCAGCAAATTCTTCCTGCTCTGTTTTAAAATATATCCAAAATCAACCTCTTTTCCACTACCTCCATTACAAGTGACCTAGTCACGTCATTTTTCACCTAGACCTTTGTAATAGGCAATAACTGGTCTCCCTATGTTCATAATTTATCTCGCATATGGCTGTGGGGAGGATTCTTTTCATCTGGGGCTTCATGGTTGTAATCAGTTTGGAAAAAACCTTCCCAGAGCCATTGTCTCTCAATAGCGCTTCTGCTCCTTAATTCTGTGACCCCAGGCACATACATTTTAGGATTTTTTTTCCATGTGTAAGAGATTTCTCATAGTCTTTGAAATATTTTCTTTCTTAAGTCTTCAGACTTTTGTGTGGACATTTTATCTTTTTCACAATTATTCATTAACCTGCTCTTTCTGTGCCCAATTTTCTGGGATCTAAGATCTTAATTTTAATTATGACCTTTGTTGTTGCTGTAGAATTTTCCTTTACTATTTGCTAGCAGATGGCATAATGGTTACATTGTTGGACTCCCACATGGGCCGACCATGGTTTAAGTCCCAGATATGGTGACTTGAAACTCACACCCAGCACTTTTGCATGCATACCCAGAATTCTGAGAGGAGATTGGAGAAGAGGGGATTGCAGCATGGCCATTCCCTCCAGAGGAGTGATTTCTCACTTTCTGTCTCTCCGTATCTCAGTGAGCACACACACCCTACAGAAAAAAAACTCTAAGTAGGGACCAGCAGTTAGTGTAATGGCTATGTCACTGGACCAGCAGTTCGTGTAATTGCTATGTCCCAGGTAGTCGACCGCAGTTTGAGTCCCGGACCCGGTGGCTTAAACTCAAGCCAGGCGCGTGTGCGTGCGTGCCCAAGATCCCAAGAGGAGAATGGAGGAGAAGGGATTGCGGCGTGGCCATCCCCTCTGGGGGGTGATTTCTTGCTTTCTGTATCTCTGTCTCTCTCTGTTTTTCTGGTGAGCACACGCACCCAATAAGAAAAAACCTCTCAAAAAAAAAAAAAAGAAATCTCTAAGTAAAAAAAAAAAGTTTCTTTTTTTCTAAATTGTGAACTCTATCTTCTAATGTACTTAACTGAACATAAAAGTCACTGCCACTGTTTTTATTTGGTTTAGAAGACAGGGTCTTGCTACATCGCAATCCTCCTGCCTCAGGCTCCTCAGTAGCTGGGACTACATGTCCACAACCATGCCTGGCTTTAGGGTGAACCAGGAATCTAGCCCAGGCCTCCCATGTATCTTGGCCTAAGGAGCTCCAATGCCCAGCATGCTTCCATGGCAGGTCATAGTTCTATAGTTCTTTTTCACTTCATTTAAGTCTAATAATTATGTTCTCTGAGATTCTTTTTCTTTGTATTTTTTTTTCTTGGTTGCTTTTTCTGAATGTACATGCTTTTCAATTCTTGATTGAACACCTATTGTTGTGTAAAAGATTTTTCCAGAATCTGGGTGATATCTTCTTCCAGGGGTATTTTGCCAGTCATTTTATAGGCATTTTGTAAGAGTTTCAACATCTGGTTCACCTAAATCTAGGAGTTCCAATAGAACTTACAATGTTTCATAAAATCCTTCTTTCTTTTTATTTATTTGTTTGTTTGTTTTAATTTGACCAGAGCGGGACAGAGAGTGGGAGAGAGAGAGAAAGTGAGAAAACAAGGCACCAGGTCTGGAACTTGAACCACGGTTAGCCATGTGGGAGTCCAGTACCCTTAACTACCGTACCACCTGCCGGCCCCAGAACCCTTCTTTCTTAAGCAGATTCCCGGGTTCATTTTAGTGCCATCAGACAGTGAAATATTCTGTTTTGCTATTTAGTAGTATTTTCTTTTGCTTCTTAGCCTCAGGCTCTACAGATGAAACATTGGTCAAATACCTCAAGTGAGAAATGGCAGAAGGTCACTTTGACTCTATAAAGTGTCTTTCTCTTGATATTGTAATGGTGTTCTTTTTTTAACTGACAACTGACTCTTCTAGTTCTTAGTGTATATCTTTGCTACAAGGATTTCCATCTGAATTAAAGGTGGAAGTTTATTCCATGTGCTCTTCTTAAATGTATCTAATAATGTCATTCTTTTTTGTTTATTTTTCATGAGTCATGAGATAGACAGACAGGAAAACAGAGAGAAACAGAGAGATGGCACCGCAGGCCGGGTGCCACCACTGCGATCTGTCAGCCCTTCCTACAGACACATGCATGCCTGGCATACCCAGGAAGAGCTCCAGTGAACTGGTGACCTTCCATGTGAGTCTTCCCTGCAGAGCATCACGCTTTATTGCTATGTCACTAAGCAGTCCCCATAGCGCCATTCTTTTGCTTAGCATCCTTCAGTGACTTCCAGTTTCTGTCAGTCAAGCCAAACTACTGGGCATGTCTGACAAGCAAATAAATAAGTCCCCCATCCCGGATACATTTTGACCTCATCTCTTGTTCCTTTAGCTCTCTGCTGCAACCACTTTAGCTTTCTGAAAAGTGCAGCCACTTTTAGTTTCTGAAAACACTCGACACACATCCACATCAAATTCTTTATACTCCTTCTCATTTCTTTACTCGGATTTCATGGTATCAGTGGTCTTCCCTGATCAACTCCAATAAGGTAGCAGCATGTGTTAATCAGGGTGGATTCAGGAAATCACACACTCTCACAGATTTTTACATCCTGTAACAACATGCTATAGGAATTGGAGCTTGCATGATTGTGGGACCTGGTTAAACCGTTTATGGGAGGCTTTTACTTCTGCTTAAGAGGCTGGATTTGGAAGTTAGAAGAGATAGATGTGAAATACAGGAAACAAGAACCGAATGGAGAAAGCGCCCTGGCCAGGCCACCTCTGACTGCGTTGGCCCTCTGGGTGCAGCTTTCATGGGTGTGAGGTGCCCCCAGGCAGGGACTCCACTTCCAGACCCCAGTGCTAGCCAGGTGGGCAAGTTTCACTGTCCCTCTTGTTCTTCTCTGTCCCTTCTAACTTTCTTTTTTTTTCTCTCTTTTTTAAAAAATAAAATAAAATAAAATAAAATAAAAACAGCTTTTCCGCCCCATGTGTGCCTTTCTTTGGTTAATTTGTCTCCTCTCTTCTCAACTAGGAGAGAGAGCATCTAGGCCAGTCCGTTTCTGACTGTGTTGGTCTTTCCTGTGGGGCTTGCACACCACGCGGTTTGCTATTTTTAACGCAAGTTCATTATCTACCATGTGATTTCTGGCTTTTTTTCCTCCTCTTTTTGTTCTAGTACTTTCCTGCCCTTTTCTTTGCTTTTTCATTCTATATCTATTTCCTACATACTTCTTCTCTTTCTTTACTTTCCTGTGTTATGCTCAGCCCTCACCCGCTTCCTAGAGAGGACTAGGTGCATAGTAGCTAAACACCTGAGCATTGTGAGCTCTAGAAATTCTTTGCACCTCACTGTCGTTGTTGTCAGAAGAGTGACATTCCCCTTCATAAATCTGTTTGCAAAACTTATCCTGTGATTCCCACACTGGAAGACACAATAGAAGGGAGAAAATAGCAACAAACTATTTCACAGTAGGGAAAATACACGAGCTCACAGTCGCAGAACCCCTCTACAACAAATTAGCCAAAAGATAACACATTACCAAATGACTATGAATTGGAGAAGAGTCTCAAGGATGAGAGAATCAAGTAGACATCTCCAGAAAGAGAGCACTCTGACTCCTCTCCAAATAGAGAAAATTTAGAGGATGTTACCAAAAGGTCAGAAAAAGGATCTAGAATATTTATGGTAACAAAATTCAGTGAGACCCAAGAGAAAAGAGACATTGAGCTCCAAGAGATGAGGAAGTCCCTCCATGATATGAAAGAAGAATTTGCCAGCATAAAAAAGAATCAAACGGGACTATTAGCTATGAAGGCTGTAATACAGGAAATCAAAACCTCCCTCAAAACTATTAAAAGCAGGGACCAGCAGTTAGCATAATGGCTATGTCACTGGACACACATGTAGTCAACCGTGATTCGAGTCCTGGACCTGGTGGCTTAAACTCACGCTGGGCACGTGTGCATGCATGCCCAAGATCCTGAGAGGAGAAAGGAGGAGGAGAAGGGATTTTGGCGTGGCCATCCCCCCTGGGGGGTGATTTCTCGCTTTCTGTCTCTCTGTCTCTCTCTGTCTTTCCAGTGAGTACACACGCCCTATAGCAAAAACCTCTCCAAAAAAAAAAAAAAAGTATTAAAAGCAGAGTAGACCACACAGAAGATCAAATCTCAGGAGTGGAAGACAAAACTTCTGAGCTAGAAAAAATAATCAAAAATACTGAAAAACAGCCAAGAAACTGAGGATACTATACAAGAAATACTAGATACCGTGAAATGCCCAAAAAGCCAAATAATTGGTATCCCAGAAGGTGAAGAAACCAATAAGGGCATTGATAATCTATTCCATGAAATTCTGAAAGAAAACTAACCAAGTCTCAAGAGACACTTAAACATCCAGATCCACAAAATACAAAGAACCCCAAGTAGAATCAATCCAAGAAGATCCTCTCCACAGCACATCATAGCGAGATTGGCCAAAACTACAGACAAAGACAAGATACTAAAATTGGCAAGAGAAAAACATCAAATCACTTACAAAGGATATGACAAAAAAAAAAGGAAACTACAGACCTATACCTCTAATAAATATAAATGCAAAAATTCTCAACAAGATACTTGCTAACCTTATTCAACAGCATACAAAAAAGGTTGTTCATTGTAACCAGGTAGGCTTTATTCTAGGAATGCAAGTGTGGTTCAACAAATGCAAAACCATAAATGTACAAAAAAGGTTGTTCATTGTAACCAGGTAGGCTTTATTCTAGGAATGCAAGTGTGGTTCAACAAATGCAAAACCATAAATGTAATATACCATATTAACAGAATGAAAGATAAGAACTATATGATCATTTCAATTGATGCAGAAAAAGCATTTGACAAAATACAACATTCCTTTATGATTAAGACGCTCAGGAAAATTGGCATCGAAGGATCATTTCTCAGCATAATAAAAGTCATCTATGAAAAAGCTATAGCTAGTATTACAATGAATGGGGAAAAGCTAAAAGCCTTTCCACTACAAACTGGTACAAGACAAGGCTGCCCGCTTTCTCCCCTCCTATTCAATACAGTGTTGGAAGTCCTAGACATTGCAATCAGACAAAAGAGAAAAAAAGGCATTCCAATAGGGAAGGAAGAGCTAAAATTATCTCTGTTTGCAGATGACATAATTGTATACATAGAAAACCCGGTAGTATCCACAAAACAACTCATCAAAGTAGTACATGCATATAGTAAAGTGGCAGGATACGAAATTAATCTACAAAAATCTGTAGCATTTCTATATACAAACACAAGCAGAGACAGAACTGAAGAAAGTAACCCCATTTACCATAGCCATAAGAAGTATAAGATACCTAGGAATAAAACTTACCAAGGAAGTCAATGACCTCTATGAGGTAAACTACGGAAACTGGAAATAGAAAAGGACACAGAAGAGTGGAAGGACATCCCATGTTTCTGGACTGGCAGAGTTAATATAATCAAAATAGCAATCCTACCCAAATTAATCTACATGTTTAATGCAATCCTTATAAAATTATAAGATGTATTCTTTACAGATCTAGATAAGACAATCATAGAATTTGTCTAGAATCCTAAAAGACCACATATTGCCAAAGCCATCCTGCACAAGAAGAGTGGAGTGGGTGGCATCTCATTCTCTGACCCCAAAATATATTACAAAGCTTTGATAACCAAAACAGCATGGTATTGGCACAAAAACAGACAGGTGGACCAATGGAACAGAGTAGAAACCCCAGAAATAACCCCCAAAATATACAGCCAACTGATCTTTGACAAAGGGTACCAATCTAGTGGGAAAAGGAAAACTTCTTTAGCAAATGGTGCTGGAAAAACTGGATATCTACCTGCAGAAAGATTAATCTGAATCCCTATCTGTTACCATTAACAAAAAACATCTCAAAGTGAATCAAAGATCTAAATCTAAGACCTCAAACTATAAAACTACTGATGGAAAACACTGGGGGAGACTCTGGGAGACATCAGGGTAAGCAAAGACTTCTTAAATAAGACCCTCAATGCAGAGGCAATGATCTTAAAACTAAACTAGTGGGATTACATCAGATTAAGAAGTTTCAGCACAGCAAAAGACACAGTAATGAGTGTGAATTGACAACCCTGGGAATGGGAGAATTTTTGTAAACTATGCCTCAGATAAGGGACTGATAACCAGAATACACAGAGAACTCAAGCAGCTTACCTGAAAAAAAATGACTTATCCAATTAAAAGATGGCAAAAGGAGCTGAATAAATAACTCTCTAAGGAAGACATACGAACAGAAAAAAGCACATGAAAAAAATGCTCAACATCTCTCATCATAAGGGAGATGCAGATTAAAACCACAATGAGATACAACCTAACCCCAGTCAGAATGGTGGCTGGAGAGGATGTGAAAGGGGAACACTCCTACACTGTTGGTGGGAATGTAAATTGGTCCAGCCACTTTGGAGAATGATATGGAGGTTCCTCAAAGACCTTCAAATAGAACTACCATATGATCCAGCAATTACACTCCTGGGTATCTACTCAAAGGACAGGAAAATGCTCAGCCAGAAAAGCATTTGCACAACTATATTTATCGCAGCATTATTCACAATTGCTAAGACATGAAACCAACCCGAATGTACACAAACAGATGAATGGGATAAAAAAGTGTGACACATATACTACATGGAATACTATTCAGCCATAAAAATAAACCAAGATTCTGGGATTTGATACAAAGTGAACAAATATGGAAGATCTCTTGCTGAGTGAAACAAGTCAGGCTATGAAAGAGAGACATTTGTCTCCATTTAACATATACTGACTCTCTGCACTCTATGGTAGAGACTGAAATTCTGGAGAACATAAAAGCACTAAAAATTGCCATGGACACTAGATAAAAAGTGGAAGGTAAGTGTGGGAGGGGAAGAGCAAAGGAAAAGAGAATTGGGCGAAAAATAGAGAGGTAAGACATTTGTGGGACACAGATATGGTTTATTATTTGTTGATGAGGATGTTGAGTATTCTCTGCTGGACTGGACTGAGGTGTATATCATGCTGGGTAAAGTCTCTTTAAAAGCTAGATGATGTATAGTGATTGAATGTATAAATAATAATAATAAAGAAAAAAAGAAACAAAAAACAAATGGAACCTATAAAATCAAGCAGGAAACCAAAAGATGAAGTAAAATTCATGACAACAAATTGCAGCCTACTTTACTATTCCAAGCTTTCCCCCCCTTTTTTTTTTTTTGTTTTTTTTTTTGAGACATTTTTTGCTATAGGGTACATGCACTCACCAAAGAGACAGCAACAAAGAGACAGCAAGTGAGAAATCACCCCTGGGGTATTGGCCATACCACAATCCTTTCTTCTCCATTCCCTTCTTGGGATTTTGGGCACACACACAGATTGCCCATCGTGAGTTTTAAAGCTACCAGGTAAGAGACTTGAACCACGGTTGACTATGTGGGAGTGCAGGAACATAACCATTACACAATCTGATGGTCCCCAAAGTTTGCAGCTTTGAAAATGTCGGTGTTTAGCAGGAAATGCTTCAGCTTTCATCACCTAGTTAAGCACACACTTCTGTAAGGAATTGAAGGGGGCAATCTAGACTGATCTGAAGTCTCTCCCCAGACTGCATGTATTCCCACACCAATGGGAAGGGCAGGTAATGACAACATTACATGAACTTCAACAACTCTTGCGTCTGCACTGACTCTGTTATGTAGTAAGATGACTGCTGCTGCCCTTCTGCCTTCTTAATCTTACGTTTCTTGTGGCCCATGCTAACAGCAAGCAGTGCAGGGAAGTGATTTGGGAAAATAAGAGTTATAGTCTAGCAAATTTAACACAATACATATCTACTGCATCCCACTCTTTACCAGTTTGAATATGTGCACTTCTCTTTTGCCAATACTTAATACTCAAGTAAAGACAATAGCTTCATGTCACTGTATTTCTACTCTCTATCTCTATGAGATTGACTGTTTTTAAATCTGCATGTAAGTGAACTCATACAGTATTTGTTTTAGTGTATGTGGCTAATTTCACCTAGCATGTCCTCCAGTTCTTTCATATTGTCATGAGTGACATAATTTCCTTCTGTTTTTAAGACTGAGAGCAGGCTTCATGGCCTGATGGTTAAGGCAGGTGGATCCCACATGGTCGAACATGGAGTTCAAGTCCCAGACCCACTGGCTTGAGAAACACACCAGATGCAAAACACACAAGTTTTCTCCTCTCCTTCTCTCTCTGGAGAACACACATACCCTAAAGCAAAAACAAATATTTTTAAATAAAAATGACTGAATTGTATACTGTTTATACATTGTCAACAGATATAACCAACTCTTCAGAAATAATAATAATGTGGTTTATTTCTAAACACAAATATGTGTGATCAGACCTGGAGAAGAGGCAAGCATGCCTTTTCTTGGAGCGATCAGACACAGGGGTTCTTTTTATTTGTTTTTGAGAGTGAAAAACAAGATTTGGAATTTAGAATAAAACAGAATATATATCATATATGTGATATATAATATATACAACAGAATATATATTATATTTACATATTTTATATATATATATTGTATATTTTAGAATTGATAAATAAGTAGATATTTAATTTTTTTCACATAGAAAAATGGTGGGTTGGTGGGGATACTGATATGTTGATTGACTTGATTGACTCTTTCCACCATGTGTACATAAACACTATATTGTACATCATAAATATACACGATTATAATTTTTCAATTAAATAAATATTTTAATGAAACATTTATATTTTGGTGGAACATCTCAAAGCAGAGGCTTATAGGCCATAGGAGAGTGAGTTTTTTTTTACAATTCTTAGGTTGGTGATTAGAAAGGAAGGTCTGTTTTTATGGAAGGCCTCAGCAAAGAAGTGTAGCAAAAGCATACTTCTGGTTATGTAACTTGTGTAACTGAAAACGTGCCAGCTATCCTCTCTCAGAATAACATAGCATCTCTTTATTTGCTTTTGGTTGATGTTCATTCTTTATTTAGTTGAGACATAATTGGTCTTTGAAATTTTCTAACTTTAATGTTGGGAACTAAGAATAACTATTACAAACACATCTTATCTTAGATGGTAGGGGAACATAACAAGGGGATGAGGACAAAACTGGTTAAAAAAAATATACAAAGATATTCCAATGAAAATAAATACACATTTGTAACTATCATGGTTCATCTTTGTGCAACCAGTTCTACAGTCATAGCTGATATTTATAGTTGCCTTCTTC
Source organism: Tupaia belangeri chinensis (assembly GCF_000334495.1). NCBI lineage: Eukaryota > Metazoa > Chordata > Mammalia > Scandentia > Tupaiidae > Tupaia > Tupaia belangeri. Next base: position 838,714 of record NW_006208732.1, read on the forward strand.
TACTATCTTCCCACACTCTTTTTGCTTTCCTTGGTTATCTTGGTTTTTTTGCCTGAAAAGGAGTAATCCAAACCTACTTTCCTGAAGCATATGAGACATTATCAGACCTGCATATATCGGTTACTGCAGGTTTCCCTTCATTTTAATCGTGGACATTGAATATTAAGAAACACACCGGGGGCGGGGGACAAGTAGTTAGCATAATGGCTACGTCGCTGAACTCCCACGTAGTCGACCGCAGTTCAAGCCCCAGATCCAGTGGCTTAAACTCATGCCGTGCGTGTGTGCATGCATGCCCAAGATCCCAAGAGGAGGATGGAGAAGAAGGGATTGTGGTGTGGCCATCCCCTCTGGTGGGGGATTTCTCGCTTTGTGTCTCTCTGTCTCTTTCTGTCTTTCCGGTGGGTGCATGTGCCCTATAGCAAAAACCTCTCAAAAAAAAGAAAAAGAAAAGAAAAGAAACACACCAGGGGATCTTTGCATTACAGACTTTTTTTCCCTATCATTTTTGTGTAGAAGAAACAAATTCTTCCTGTCATAATAAAGATCAATTACCACTGTTGGTGTTTATTGCTTCTTTATTCACTGGCATAAAGAATCCGAAGTAGCTCAATGACAGTATCCAATCCCAGTTTAATGAATATATGTTCCCTCTGATGGAAATATTCATCCATAGGCATGTAGAACCTGAAGTTGCAGGATAAAAAAGTCAACATTTTTCAAGTGCCTCAAAAGAGATAATAGCGAAAGAAACTACTCCTTTCTGTCCCTCTATTTTATAACTTGTGAATACTAGCCACATGAAAAAGAGTACCATATTGTTTGTCAGTATGCCAGAGGACATTATTCAAGCCTTGCAAGGTGTTGCTACCAGCTGGTACGTGATTGGATCTTCAGAAAGACTATGTCAAACTGCCTCAAAATTTAGGTTCATTTATTTTTAAGAGAGGATCAATAATTCATAGCTTCCAACTTCCATCCTCCCCTCAGGATCTTGGGCATGCATGCACACGTGCCCGACACTTGGATTCTCTATAGCAGTGAAGAATTCGTCACTCCATGCCCTCTCCCTACCACAGAAAAGTTTCGTGTATGAGCAGCTACTATTACCATGCATTCAGGTAATAACTATTTTTAAGTATTATATTTGTGCTGACAGTGATCAAAAAAATAAAATAAACTTTAATTCTTGTTGTAGGATGTACTCAAAGTAATCTTTATTGCAATAGGAGTTATAAAATACCTCATCAATTAGCTTCCCTGGAAAAGAGTTTAAAACCACATAATAAAACTACTTGGGCTATTATTGTCTTCGAAATTCTCTTTTGTGAAGAAGAAATTGTATAATGGAGTTGGTCCTTAAATTGGTATTTTGGTGCATCCAAGAAAATGAAAGCACTCACAGTTCTCCATGTTTCATCTCTGGGAATGGACTATCAGAAGAAAACTCATCAATAACAGCCACTGATTATCTTCTATGTTCAATACTACCTTTATTCTTCCTGGAGGGCTTTTATGCTATGACTATACAAAGTACATCATATAGATTTTTCCATACTTCAGACACTTACGAGCTTTCTAAAAACGGTTTCTTTCTAGTCCTGCCATCTCCCGAAAGTGTAGCAGGAAGACTGTTCCTTTGCCTTTCCAAATAATATAAACTCATTCAGTAATAAAAATATTTTACTAAAGATCTACTTTGAGCCAGATATAGTTTTCTTTTTTATTTTTTTATAGAGGTTTTTGTTATAGGGTACATGCGCTTGCCAGAAAGACAGAGAGAGAGAAAGCGAGAAATCACCCCCCAGAGGGGATGGCTATGCCGCAATCCCTTCTCCTCCATTCTCCTCTCAGAATCTTGGGCACGCACACACACGCGCCCAGCGTGAGTTTAAGTCACCCGGCCCGGGAATCAAATTGCAGTCGACAATGTGGGAGTCCAGTGACATAGCCATTAGGCCAACTGCTGGTCCCAAGCCAGATATAGTTTTCAATTGAGGGGACACAATAGTCACTAAAATTGTGAAAAATTGCTACCTCCATGGAACTTATATCATGAAAAGAGATATTTATTGAAGTTATAGGTAGAAAAGGGACTAAAACTCCAAATTTATCCAACAGATGGATGAAAAGGCTGATTGTGGATATCCAATCAGAAAAAGGACATTACCCAAAAATTAGTCATGAGATCAGATGAGTAAAACCCTTCTGAGTCTGCCCCTTCCCCATGCTACTCCTTTTCTCTTTTACATGGGGAGCCCTGAAGACATTAACATAGAGACCATTTGCAAACCGGCCTTCCTTTTCTCCTTTATTGCCTGATTTAGAACATTCTTATTTTCACCTTTCCATTGCTCTGTTAGAAACCAGTCTCTGTGAGGAACCAGTACGTGGCAAAATGATTATGTCACTGAACTCCTACATAGTTGACTGCAGTTCGAGTCTTAGATCCGGTGTTTTAAAACACACTGGACGCATGTGCGTGCATGCCCAAAATCCCCAGAGGATAATGGAAGAGAAGGGAGTGTGGCATGGCCATCTCTCCTGGGAGGTGATTTCTCATTTTCTGTCTTACTATGTCTTTCTGTCTCTCTAGTGAGTACATGTGCCCTATAGCAAAAATCTCTATTAAAAAAAAAAAAAAGAAAAAGAAACCAGCTTCTGTAATTTTTAAATAAGAAGATAGAATTGTTTTAATCATTTCATTCATAATCTTATAAGCTCTAATGAACACATATTTATGTGAATCAAGTTTAGATCATGGCCTTGACAAAGTCCCATGATGGGGTAGACTTAAATAAATAAATAAATAAAACTAATGATGACAATAAAAACCTTCAGATTATTGAAATTATGATCATCTTTAAATGACCTCAAAATTCTCCTTTACTCTATAAGAACTACAAAAATAGTGAATGTTGGGAACCAGCAGTTAGCATAATGGCTATGTCACTGGACTCCCACGTAGTTGACCATGGTTCGAGTCCTGGACCCGGTGGCTTAAACTCACGCCAGGCGCATGTGCGTGCGTGCCCAAGATCCCAAGAGGAGAATGGAGGAAGGGATTGCGGTGTGGCCATCCCCCCTGGGGGTGATTTCTCACTTTCTGTCTCTCTATCTCTCTCTGTCTGTCTGGAGAGCGCACGCACCCTATAGCGAAAACCTCTCAAAAAAAAAAAATATATATATATAGTGAATGTATCCTGGTAGTTTTAACAGTGATCCTTTGAATGACCTATATTTGCTGTTTTTATGAAAAGATCCACTCTTTGTTCTAAGCTCTCTTCTTTTGCACTTGACAGTTAATAGATTATTTTTAAACACTCAATTTAAATATTATTTAACAGATTGTGTACACCTACAGGTAACAAAGAAAGTGTATCGGTTTTTATTAGGCAATGGGTCAGCTTTCTGGAAACTGTAGTGTTTCTTTTTCAATGAGGGCCTCTAAAGGACAAATTTCTTAAAACTTGGCCTGGAAAAGAATTACTTGGGTGAGAATATTAAACCTCCTTCTAGAAACAAAAAATAATCTTCCTGATAAAATGCATAATTTCTCATGAATGACGAGGCTGAATCTTGTTCTGAGAAAGTGGAAACCACACATACCCAGGACTGTCAGTCAAGCATCTCTTGACCTTAAGCCAGACGTTCCTTTATGTATTTTAACAATAAATACAATTATTTTCTTAATATGCTTTTCCATAATATCTCTTTCAAGAGATAACCGCTTGAATTTCAGTCTGTTAGTAGCTTTTGAACTTGGTAGAAAGATTTTAATAACACTTTGATGTGTGCTTATTAGCAAGTAAATAAAAACTTTTTTAAAAAAATTACATAAGCCTAATCCATCCACCACCAAGCAAAAACTTTTTTTAAAAAATTACATAAGCCTAATCCATCCACCACTGTGAAGACTAATTAACATCCTTCAGACCTCACTAAAATTGCTTTCGCCTAAAGAGAGCTCAAAGAGCAATCAACAATATAGTTTAACCATATAATAGAAGAAAATTTGATCTCTTTTCATAATTAAGGAAACATAGCCAACGTTTGCAACTCATTAAATGATTGGGCCTGAAATTCTTTCACTCCTATCTGAAAAGTTAGTCAGCTAGTAAAAAACAAGCCTTTAAGGCATTGGCACGTTTTCATTCACAGTGAGATTTACTGAATGAGAAAAGGAAGGAGGTATTTGCTAAGTAAACAGAGCACAGTTTTTCCCATCACGGTCTCTTGTTCTAGTTATTTCCAATTTACCTGTTAAGCCTGGTTCTTTTAACCACAAATCACATACTTCTGACATCTCATGTCTTAATGGATCCAAAGTCTTGTAAGCCGAGTATTCCAGCCCCTCTGCACACAGATTCAGAAGTGCAGTCCTCCTGTTCCTTCTTCCATTTTAATTTGAGCTTCATCCCTGTAATAAACACCTTTCTATAACACAACATTTTTCCCCCTAGGTTTTCTCCTTCTACCCATTGAGTCATGTGTATTCTCCCAATAGAATCGACAAAGCTAGATAATTTTTTTTTTTTGATACAAGTACATAGAAACTCAGCAACTTCATTATTAGAGATGTTGAGCTACATTCACTGGCAGAAATGAAAAGGGTTGGTTTTCCAGGGAAGAGAGCAGAGTAAGGAACACACTGAGAGAGGGACCAGCAGTTAGCATAATGGCTATGTCGCTGGACTCCCATGTAGTCAACTGCAGTTCGAGTCCTGGACCCGGTGGCTTAAACTCACGCCGGGCGTGTGTGCATGTGTGCCCAAGATCCCGAGAGGAGAATGGAGGAGAAGGGACTGTGGCATGACCATCCCCTCTGGTGGATGATTTCTCGCTTTCTGTCTCTCTGTCTCTCTGTCTCTCTCTGTCTTTCTGGCGAGCACATGTGCCCTATAGCAAAAACCTCTCCAGAAAAAGAAAGAAAAAAAAAAAAAAAAGGAACAAACTGAGACGCCGGCCATGCATCCACCGGCAGAACGAGAAATTTGGTTACCGATACAAAGCTCCATTTCTTTTTCCAAGTTTCTTAGAATGACTTGTACTTCTTTTTCCCTTTAGGTAATAATAAAAATCGCTTATTTATTGCTAAAAATGATAGTAATAACTGATTCTAACTAGTACTTCCTGAGAATTTGCTATGAAACAAGTTGTGTTCTAAGATCCCCCAGTATGCTAACTGATTCAGTCTTTATATTAACTTAGTGAAGCAGTTACCATTATCACCCTAATTTTACACAATGGATAAGTGAGTCATACAGATTCAGGAAAGCTCTCTTAACATTACATTGACAGGGATTTAAAACCAGAAGCCCAGTTTGAGTTCTGTCGTATGCTTACAGTTTTTAATGGGTTCCTTCTGTGCATTTTTATCATTTAAGACTCAAAGAGATTTCTGCATGTGGATAAAAGCTAAAACTGAAGGAAACGTTATGATTATTAAGCAAACATTATAAAACAATTTTTGCTGGCTTTGTTTTGTTTAGAGAAGTTTTTGTTATAGGGTTCATACAATCACCAGAAAGACAAAGAGACAGAGAAACAAAACAGGAAAAATTACCCCCCATGAGGAATGGCCATACCCTGATCCCTTCTCCTCCATTCTCCTCTTGGGATTTTGGGCATGCACGCACACGCACCCAGTGTTTTATGCCACAGAGTCCGTGACTGAAACCATGGTTGACTGCATAGTTGTCCAGAGACATAAACTTTATGCCATCTACTGGTCCCTATAAAACAGTTTTTATAACTGCATTGTGACTGAAACCATGGTTGACTACATAGTTGTCCAGCGACGTAATCTTTATGCCATCTATTGGTCCCTATAAAACAGTTTTTATAACTGCATTCCACACACTCAAAAACAGACTATCAGTGAGTGGTGAGTCAACCTCAAATAGCCTAATTCACATACAGAGGGAGTCCCCCATAAAGAAGAGATGAAATACCAGTTGATCTGATATCTGCAGGTTTGAAAACATGCTAGGTGCTTGCCCAAAGGCATATCCAAAGTCCCTACACAGTAGAGAAAATGTGAAAGAATCAGTTGAAATATTTGCTACTGGGGCCAGCAGGTGGCATGGTGGTTAAGGTTCTGGACTCCCACATGACCGATCACAGTTCAAATCTTAGACCTGGCGGCTTGCTCTCTCTTATCAAATTAAATAATAATAATAACAAGTATAAATAAATAAATAAATAAATTTTAAAAAGATATATTTGCTGCCAAATTTTATAAACCTGATGACTATGTTAGCAAAGCCAAGAAGGTCAACAGGAAACAGACAACATGAAAAGAAGAAGTAACACCCAATGGCACTTCTAAATCAAAGTTCTTGAAACCAATGGAAAAAAATAGAAAGATCATAAATTGCATACAGAATAACAAAGAAAATAATGACCCAAAATTTCTCAACAATAACAATGCAGGTCAGAAAATAGAGAAATGTCTCTAAAGTATTTTAAAAACAAGTAAATAAGCAGAAAGTTAAATAATAAATCTATGCCCAGAGAAAATATCCTACAAATATGTGAAGCAGGCATGACTCCATCTTGGAGGAGCCGGTCCATTATAAACTGTTAGATTTCCATGACTGGAGAGTTGCCTTCATGGTGCCTAAGAGCAAACAGAGTGAATTAACACTCCTCTTGTCTTTAAACCCCATTTCTCCTAGTTCTTGTAAGATAAGATCCAGTCACCAGGACCTTGCCCGGAGCCATAAAGACTATTAAAATTCCAGTGTATTGGGAGCAGCAGTTGGCATAATGGCTATGTCACTGGACTTCCATGTAGCCAACCGCGGTTTGAGTCCTGGAGCCGGTGGCTTAAACTCATGCTATGGCCATGGGGGGTGGGGGTGACTTCTTGCTTTCTGTCTCTCTGTTTTTCTGGCAAGTGCATGTTCCCTATAGCAAAAACCTCTCCAAAAAGTAAAACAAAACAAAAAAAATTTTTAAAAAGATTCCAATGTATTTAAGTAGAGATAGGACATACTCTTAGGGATGAGTAACCTGTTTTTTTCTGCTTCTGTGATTGCACTTTTGCTGGCTTTGTTTTTATAGTTGTAAAACTCTATCCTTTACTCTTTTCCCCCATTCAAGCCCACTGCACCTTACCCTCATGAATCATCGTCTCAATCCCAGACACGATCGTGTATTTTTCACCTTTATAAGCACCCCTCACTTTGCACTCGGGGCTGTGGGGTTTTGAGAGACATGAGTCCCCCTCTATGCCGCCGACTTAATCAATAAACTCCAAAGCTTGGCTAGGTCTGGATGTCCTCTTATCTCTCACTGAGTAGACTATAACATATGAAGGTAAAATAAAAACTCTTCATACAAGAGTTGAAAGAATTCATCTACAGAAGATATGCAGTATAAGAAATATACAGTGAAATTTTTAAGGTGGAGGAAAATAAGATACCAGGCAAAAGTTTGGAACTACACAAATCATAAAGAACTCCTGAAATTAAGAATGTTAGTAAATATGTATGGCTTTTCATTCTTTGTTAAAGCTCTTTAAGAAAAAAATTGGGGGTGGGGGGCAGCAGATGGTGTAGCAGTTAAGTCACTGGACTCCCACATGGCCGGTAACGATTTGAGTCCTGGACCCAGTGGCTTGAAATTCACACTGGGCGCATGTGCATGTGTGCCCAAGATCCCGGGGAGGAGAATGAAGCAGAAGAGATGGCCGTGTGGCCATCCTTCCTGGGAGGTGATTTCTCACTTTCCCTCTCTCACTACCTCTGTTTTTCTCTCTCTCCCTCTCCAGAGAGCACATGCACCCTAAGGCAAAGACCTCTACCAAAAAAAAAAGTATTATTTAAAAACAGATCATAATAATGCAGTTTGGGGTTTATAACATATGCAAAAGCAATGTCTTGCAGGAAGTAAAGAAATAAAAGTATACAATTTAAAATTCTTATATGCTAGTCTGGTATACACAGAAAAGAGTCCCATAACCTATTTTACGTTAAAGGTCTATATTCCAAACCTTTAGGAACTACTAAAATTCAACAAGAAAATAAAAAAAAAAAGCTAAGACAGTTATAGTTAATAAGCTAACAAAAGAGATAAAATGGAAGCATAAAAAATTTAGAGGAGGTCAACCCTGTAGTCTAGTAGGGGAGCCTGGACTCCCATAGTCTACTGCAGTTCTAGTCCAGGCTTCTGCAGGTTGGAAAACATGCTAAGTACAAGTCCAGCCGTGCCCAAAGTCCCTACGCAGGGGAAAAATGGAGGAAAGGGATTATGGCATGACCACACCTTATCAAAGGGTGCTTTCCCCCTCTCTGTGTCTCGCTGTCTTTCCCTGGTGAAAGCATGTGCCCTCTGACAAAATAATAAAATAAGAAGCACCAGCAGTTAGCGTAATGGCTATGTTGTTGAACTCCCATGTAGTCAACTGCGGTTCAAGTCCCGAACCTGGTGACTTAAACTCATGCCGGGTGCGTGTGCGTGCGTGCCCAAGATCCTGAGAGGAGAATGGAGGAGAAGGGATTGCCGTGTGGCCTTCCTCCCTGGGGAGTGATTTCTCGCTTTCTATCTCTCTGTCTATCTCTGTTTTTCTGGCAAGCACACACGCCCTATAGCAAAAAACTCTCAAAAAAATAAAATAAAATAAAATAAAATTCCAGAAGAAAGATGAAAGAGAAAAAATATGGAACAATGAACAGATGAGACAAATAGGAAACAAATATCAAGATGATAATCCCAAGTTTAAAAAATGTTAATAATCATATTAAAAATAAGTGTAAAAATATGTCTTGCTAGAACTTATATAAAAACTGAGTCTCAAATAGGCTAAGAGAAAGAAGGTACACAAAAAATTGTCAATATAAAAAGTGAATGAGAGGGACCAGCAAGTGACATACTGGTTAAGCCACTGGACTCCCACATGGCTGATGGTGATTCAAGTTCTGGACTTGGCTGTGGCTGTTTGCTTTCTCACTTTCTCTCTCTCTCTGTCTCTCTCTCTCTCTCTCTGGTGAGTCCACATGTCCTATAGCAAATTTTAAAATAATAAAAATAAGTAAATAATGTTTTTTTAGTGAGAAGACATTACCACAGATCCAATGAACATCAAAAGAATAATAAAAGAATACTATGGCCACAAATTTGCTTACCCAAAATTCAGACCAAAAAAATTGATAAGCAGAATTGGCCTATATCTATTAAAGAAATTGAATCAATAATGAATTGCCCTGTAAACAGAAGTTGACAGATTGCTTTGCCGGTAAATTAGCATGCATTAAAGGAAGAAATTATACCATTTCTGAACAATCTTTTTTAGAAAATACAAGCAGAAGGGGAACCAGCAGTTAGCGTAATGGCTATGTCGCTGGATTCCCACGTAGTCGACCGTGGTTCGTGTCCCGGACCCGGTGGCTTAAAATTCACGCCGGGCGCGTGTGCGTGCGTGCCCAAGATCCCGAGAGGAGAATGGAGGAGAAGGGATTGCGGTGTGACCATCCCCCCTGGGGGGTGATTTCTCGCTTTCTGTCTCTATGTCTCTCTAACAATCTTTTTTAGAAAATACAAGCAGAAGTAATCCTTCCCCTCTCAGTCTATGAGACAAGCATTGCCCTAATACCAAAAACCAGACAAGGACATTATAAGAAAAAATGAGACCAACATCTATCATGAGAACAGATGCAAGGCAAATTGAATTTAACAATGTATATACACTACTTACAAGTGCATTTATCCCAGAAATGCAAAGCTGGTTCAACATTCAAAATTCAATTAACATAATTTACCACAGCAAAAAGCAAAATATTAAAAAAAACACCACAAATATCAATAAATGCAGAAAAGGCATTTAACAAAAATCTAACATTCACTCGTGCTAAAAACGCTCAAGGGAACGGTCTTTATTCACAGAAGACATGATCATCTATGTAGGAAATCTAACGAATTGACCAAAAAAAAAAAAAAAAAAAACTCCTAGAACTAATAAATGATTTTTTTCAGGGTTGCAGACACAGGTTAATACATAAAAATAAAATACTTTCTAATACCAAGAATGAGGTAGAATTTGAATTTAAAAACACAACGCCATTTACATTAACATCCACAAAAATGCAAGATTTGGATATACGTAGTCACTTTAGGTTACTTCTTTTTTATCGTTAATATTTATTTCAATTCTGTTAGTTTCTATATTTCACCGTTTTGAATTCTTCTCTTGCTTCTCTTCCT
>NW_006208732.1:848950-868866 GCF_000334495.1 Tupaia belangeri chinensis
ACATTGTTTAAGTTTCCTTGTAATGCCAAAGTATCTCGCACGGAGGCCATGATGTCTCTGTTTCCCATCATGCCCTGGCACTCTGTTCTGTTGTGTGCCCTCTCTGCATGCTCCATCTGTCTCCTCATTGAAAACTGGCTGCTCAGGATGAATATGCATGTCCTCCACGTGCAATTTATTTTCCAAGCCTGCCTTCCAATACTTAATAGCATTATCCCTTTATTTCAGCCAGATTGCTTTTCTCATTGTTCAGTGAGCTTTCTTGAATCTTACCTTTAAGCCTAAATTCATACCATTCCCCCACTCCGACACATTGGCACATACTTTAGTTTACATCACTCATGCAGTTGCATTCACTTTCCAGTTTCAATCACAGCAACATACACTATTTAGAAAGTAGTATTAAAATGAAATTCAAGGAACCAGTGGGACGGCATAATGGCTACATCGCTGGACTCCCACATAGTCAACCAGATCCAGTTCGAGTCCCAGACCCAGTGGCTTAAAACTGATACTGGGCGTGCATGCATGCCCAAGAGCCTGAGAGGAGAATGGAGGAGAAGGGATTGTAGCAAGGCCTTCCCCCTGGGGAAGAGAGGGTGATTTCACATTTTCTGTCTCTCTCTGTCTCTCTGGTGACACGCTCCCTATAGCAAAAACCAGTCTCTTAAAAAAATTAATTTAAAATCATAATCAAATAGTCCTTCTTATTTGATGATTTAAAATAAAATAATAAAAATTAACTTTTTTTTAGTCCCCAAAGGGACGTTTTAAACAGCCAAAGACAGTTTATGCTTTTTAATAGTAATAAAATCCACATTGCAATTCCCTCTTAATAGTTTCATAGCTAATATAATTTTGTAGAAAAATTGAAAATTCAAATGATATTAAATTAAAACATATGTTATGATGTGCTTGTCCGAGTAGAATATGGGATGCTCTGAAAACAACTATAGAAGAACTAAAGACAGTTGAATATTAGAACATATCCTTTTCATTGAAATCTTCTTTGTGGATAATATTCAATCCAGTATTTCAGTGTGAGAAAAAGTTTACATCTTGGGAAGTGATTATTAATATAAAAATTTCTTCTCTTCATTTTCTATTCACTCACAACTGAAAAACAATTCCTTGTAGGTAACATTTCGTTGAATGACACACATTCCTAAAATCCTGCAGTACATTGGGGGGATTATCCTCAGGATACACTCCATTGGATCTATTAGATCATATCCTTTGTATATTCCTATTGGAAAACTGAGGACTTTAAAAACAAAAGCCCCCCTCCCCATGGGATCAGCAGTTAGCATAATGGCTATTTCGCTGGACTCCCACATAGTCAACTGTGGTTTGAGGTCCGGACCTGGTGGCTTAAACTCACGCCGGGCACATGTGCATGCGTGCCCAAATCCCGAGAGGAGAATAGAGGAGAAGGGATTGCGGCATGGCCATCCCCCTGGGGGGTGATTTCTCGCTTTCTGTCTCTCTGTCTCTCTCTGTCTGGCGAGTGCACGTGCCTTGTAGCAAAAAAAAAAAAGCCCCTCCACAATAATCAAAGTAAACTTTTTCCTGTCAATTTTAATATTTTCAGTTTCTATTTAGGAAGGAATGAGACATGAAGGATCTCTGGGCAGATTCCTCAAAGTGTGTATTGATTAGACAAGGTTCTAACTAACATTAGACTTGGTATCAAGGTTGATTCTGTGTGCATTGAATGAAGACAGATAGAAAATGAAGAACCTTTAATAATAAAGTGAAATTGGTATTATTTCTCACAATAGTTCCTACCTGGAGGAGAATTACAGTTTTCTTTGTCATTCACTCAGGCTTGACTGTGTGACCTGAGGAGAGAAGATGTTACATCTTTTCTTGTTAAACTGGAGTGCCCATTTGACATACACTAGCTATTAAATATTGCTAAGTAATGCATGTCACTTTTACAACGGTCTTAAGAGCTTATGATTCAACATCTCACTCTTTTCCCTCTGAAATACTCTCCAAATAGAAACAATTTCATCAACATTGACCTGGGATGTAGACTATAAAGGAAAAAACCAAAGCAAACCCTTAAAGAATTTATAAAATGAGGAGGAAAAAATACCCTTGTTTTGTGAGACACAGATTTTGGAGTTAAATGTTCCTGCAATATAACCTAACCTATATTTGAAGAAAACAGTTACTCTTTGAATACTTTTTTAAAGAGTGATTTATTGGGAACCAACAATTAGCGTAATGGCTACGTCGCCGGACTCCCAAGTAGTCGACCGTAGTTCATGTCCCGGAACCAGTGGCTTGAAACTCACGCCGGGCGCGTGTGCGTGCGTGCCCAAGATCCCGAGAGGAGAATGGAGGAGAAGGGATTGCGGCGTGACCATCCCCCCTGGGGGGGTGATTTCTCGCTTTCTGTCTCTATGTCTCTCTCTGTCTGTCTGGCAAGCATATGCGCCCTATAGCGAAAAACCTCTCCAAAAAAAAAAGAGTGATTTATTCTATTCTACTCGATTTATTTATTTATTTATTTATTTATTTATTTATTTATTTATTTTAATTTGATGAGCAAGAGAGAGACCCTTGACAAGATAGACTGTGAAATATTTTAATTTGATGAGCAAGAGAGAGAAAGCAAGCCACCAGGTCCAGGACTCGAACTGTAGTCATCCCTGTGAGGGTCCGGTGCCCTCAACCACCATGCCACCTGCCAACCCCTATTTTTTTTTGGAATACTCTTTATGAAAAGTGAAAATGTAATATTTAACTAGCAAGAGTTGTGTCCATTTATATTCTGTGCAGATTCAAAAGTTTAATAATTGCACCTTTCCAATTTTACTGGAATAATATTTGAAATGAGCTCTATTCATTTGATTTTGTAATAGGTTAAGTATCCATAAATTTTAAATGGTAGACGGGGAAACGTCACCCTCCCTTCCTGTTTGCTCTTCTCTCTGTTCCTTTCTACTCTCCAAAAAAATTATGGTTATTAGATTCTTATGCACCTTTTTTAGTTTCTGTATGTGTATCCGAGTAAACATAGACACTAATTCTTTTTTTTTTTTCCTCTCTTTAGTTTTACACAGAGGTTGCTTATTATCCATATTGTTCAGAATGTAATTTTTTACTTACAATAAAGCTTGGGGGGTTTACCATATAGCTTTTCATGATTTTATTAACCCATGTATTATCCAGTATTGGCATTTCATCATAAGCCCTCTTGTTTTGGTGGACATTTCGGTGACTTTGATCTCTGGCTCTTACAAACAACACTGCAAGAAATAAGCTTCTGCTTCTGTTATTCTGTGTAGGTACAATCCCATGCATAGATTAAATCCCACCAGCAGAAGTGCCTGACCATAAGCACAAGTGTTTGAAATTTTAAAAGATATTACTACATTTCTGATCACAAGAATTGTAGCAATGTATACTCTCAAAAGCAATGTGTTGAGGTATCTAACTCTCTATTTTGACAATAGAGTATGTTACAAAATAGAGTTTTTTTTTTTTTAATCTCTAAGGTGACTAGTGGCATTTTGGTATAGCTTCAATTTGCATCTCTCTTACTATGAGAGATTTCACATAGACTTCTCAAGAATGTAATCAATCCTCTTTATTTGCTGATACCCTGAACAACTACTTAAGCAGTCAGGCCTAAACCTGGTTCTGCTCCATTTCATTTCTCTTTTCTTCATTAGTCTTGTAATTCTAAAGACCACTCTCTGGCTCTATTTCTAATTTCTATTTCTACAGGTTTTTTTGTTTGTTTGTTTGTTTGTTTTTTCCTATTGGCTCAGTGCTTTGCTGACTAGCTAGAATATAAATCTCTACTTTGGGCCAGGGAATACTTTATAACAAATTCATTTTTCACAAAATAAAGCAAATAAATACATTAGTTTACTTTCTTCTTTTTAAAAATTATTTAACTTATTTTTTTGTTTATTTATTTATTTATTTTAATTTGACCAGAAAATGATAGAGTGAGAGAGAGAAAGTGTGAAAACAAACCACCAGGCCCAGGACTCAAACCACAGTTGCATGTGGGAGTCCAGCACCCTTAACCACAACACCACCTGCCAGCCCCAATTTTTTTTTTTTGAGAGGTTTTTGCTATAGCGAGTGTGCACTTGCCAGACAGACAGAGAGAGACAGAGAGACAGAAAGCAAGAAATCACCCCCCAGGGAGGATGGTCACGCCGCAATCCCTTCTCCTCCATTCTCCTCTCAGGATTGTGGGCACGCACGCACACGCGCCCAGTGTGAGTTTTAAGCCACCGGCTCCGGGACTCGAACTGCAGTCGACTACATTAGAGTCCAGCGACATAGCCCTTACGCTAACTGTTGGTCCCCCACCCCCAATTTTCTAATGAGGTTTCTAAACATGAAAAGTCAGGGATATCAGGTTTGTACCTGGAGACAAGATGAAAAACAGAGCATAGAAAAGATGCTTGAAAGCACCAAGAGAAATCGCTATCCTAGGAAGATTATTAGGAGGGCTGGCTCTGATTTATATTTAACTGACTTTATATTTAGATATCTCAACCTAAAATTTCTTACTCTTCTCTCTTGCTTTTTTTATCTTTCTGCTCTAACTCATAACACTTATCCCTGACACAAAATTCTAGAAAACATACAGACTATTGATTGAGCAGCCTAGTTGAGTGTAGATTTCCCTAGGGCTGCATATTTAGTAAAAGAACTGGAAAAAATAAAACAGCAATTAATATCATCAACAGGTGTGCAACTTTTTATTTTTTTTCTTCTCGCAAATCATACCATGGTTATTATCATGTGCTCAACGATCCTGGTTTCTTGTTTCTTTATCAATAATTCCTGACTGAGAGTATCATGCTATGTCACAAACTTGTTCTTTCTATTCTGACAAATAGTTATTCACCAAATTGAATTATGAACAAACAGAATTTTCTCTGAAGAAAATCGGTCTTGTATTTTCTGCAAAGCTGTTGCACAGTCAATATTTAGGTAATTGAAATCTCCCACGAGCAGTATTCTGACGTTTTCAGAATCTATACAAATGTTTCACAACTTGATTTCACTAATAGGTTTCCAGATCAATAGGAAATCAGAAGTTTCTTATTCCCTTTTTCGATGTTAAATTCTACCCAGATAGTAAACTATTCTGCCATAGCACAGTTATTGTGATGACTAAATGAAAATGAAAACATAAAGCACTAGACACTAAGGTGTTTTCAATATGATTGCATTTTGTATTTTCTCATAGTTCCTGAAGTTAGCATACCCCAGGAAAAAGAGGGGGTATATCACACGAATAAACCACACAAAACAAAAACCGTTTGTTTTAAAACTTTTTTTTTTTTAATTTTTTGAAAACCCCCTCTTTCTTAAAAGCTTTTTATTTATTTTTTTTACATTTTTTAATTAATTTATTTTTTCCATTTCATTTTCTTCCATACATTCAATCACATTATTATTTGTATTACAAAATGGATATTTCAACATGTGAACATTTCTCCCTAGTACTCTTGATAAAACTACGAAGTATCTTCAACAGATATCCTAATCTAAATGAAAAAAAATTTTTTTTTGGAGAGGTTTTTTTTGCTACAGGGCATGTGTGCTCCCCATACAGACAGAGAGACAGAAAGCAAGAAATCACCACCCCCAAGGGAGTTGGCCACACCGCAATCCCTTCTCTTCCATTATCCTCTCGGGATCTCGGGCACACACGCACACGTGCCCAGCACGAGTTTAAGCCACCGGATCTGCGACTCGAGTCGCATTTGGCTACATGGGAGTCCAGCGACATAGCCATTATGCCACCTGCTGGTCCCTTTAAATAAAAATTTTAAAAGTATTCTATAATAAAAGCTTTTCCTCAGTTTAATTTACACTTAATTGAACATATATCACTGCACTGTCTATTTTGTAGGGTGTGATGAGCTGCTGCTTAGTTGCCAACTGAATTTGAGCGAGCTAAATTATAGTCAAAAATGACAAAATGTATACTTCGATCCAGTCCAGTAATATTTCTACTCCAGTCCCCTTGTAATCTTTTTTCATTTTAAATTGCCAGAGGAGGTATGTACTCACCAGAGAGGTGTATACTTACTTAATGGGTATGGTCGTACAATGATACTTTTTCTTCTACCTTTCTATCTCGTAAGAATTTGGGACACACATGCATATGCACCCATCATGTTTTTCAAGCCACTGGAACTGGGATTCAAAACACAGTCAGCCATGTGGGATCCAGCTCCCAAGGCACCGTGCTTAACCACTGAGCTATGACACCATTTCCTATCTGTCTTCTTAATTCTGTTATTATGGAAGTTATTCAGATTTTACTGATCTATTAACACTCATATTTTGGAAATTAATTTACAGTAAATATTGGCAATTTCATGTTATAGTATTTTGGCTGATAATAGAGGATTTCAAGGGCGTCAATTTGTGTGAAGTTTGCGATTTTGGTATCTCTAATGTAATTAATTTCATAAGGTCTCTGATCAAGGAGCGGGAACTAGAATCGCAGATCTCATTGTAATATGTCAGCCCCACCCTGGTGCAATCTTTTATAACTGCTGTCCTTCCAGATCCTGTTTCTTTTTGATCACAGTATGAGAAAATTCTTTATTAGACCTTGTTTTTCCACAACAACTGTGCTTTCTTCTCTTGATTTATTTTTTAATTACTCATTACCCTCAAGGACCTAAGGCATTTTATTTAATAGAAAATCAAGAAAAAGGATCCATGAAAAAGAAATATATGAGTCAAAAAATATATCCCTAAAAAGATATGGAAGTTAAGGCAGCCAGATCCCGCATGGTTGACTGTGTGGTTCAAGTCCTGGGTCCGGCTTGAAAATCACGTCAGGTACATGTGCATGAGTGCCCAAAAAATCCTGAGAGGATAATGGAAGAGAAGGAATATTCTCTCTCTCTCTCTCTCTCTCTCTCTCTCTCTCTCTCTCTCTCTAGCAAACACAGGCACCTTATAGCCAAAAGAAAGAAAGAAAGAAGAAAGAAAGAAAGAAAGAGAAAGTAAGAAAGAAAGAGAGAGAGAAAGAAAGAAAGAAAGAAATTCATACCCTTCTTAAATTTATTGTTTTGTTTTTTGTTTTTTACATACATACCCTTCATAAATTTATTGTTTTGTTTTTTGTTTTTTACTTTAGTCACTCTACTCTAGAACCTGATCTCAGACATCTCTTTTTTTTTTGGAGAGGTTTTTGCTATAGGGCGCGTACACTCGCCAGACAGACAGAGAGAGACAGAGAGACAGAAAGTGAGAAATCACCCCCCAGGGGGGATGGCCATGCCGCAATCCCTTCTCCTCCATTCTCCTCTCGGGATCTTGGGCATGCACATACACACGCCCGGCATGAGTTTTAGCCACCGGGTCCGGAACTTGAACCGCGGTTGACTACGTGGGAGTCCAGCGATATAGTCATTATGCTAACTGCTGGTCCCAATTTCAGACATCTCTCTTACATTGAAAGCGTGTTTCCTATATATAGAGGATTCTTTCTGTTCTGTCTGTGCTTTTTTTTAATTGGCCTGCTCAGTATATTTATATATATTAGGGCTCAGTAAATGATATTCCAGTGTGAAGGCTTCAGAAGCACCATTTCTCTCTGACTTTCTCCTGTCTTCCTGTATCCTGCTCTTCTTTCCTTAGCAGTAACAGTAGAATCTCTTTTCCCCAGACACAGATATTAAAGCTAGGGGCGAGCAGATGGTATGGTGGGTGGGGTACTGGACTCCCACATGTCTGGTTTGAGTCCCAGATGTGGAGGCTTGTTTTCTCTCTCTTTGACTCTCTCTGGTGAATGCCTGTATCAAATTAAAAAATAATGATAAATAAAAGTAAATAATTAAAAAAAAAAAAAAACTAACTAAAAGTAGTGCTCTTTCTCCTGCCTTTAAGACTGTTGACCTTGTCTGGTATTTGGTCAATTTTTTTTTTTTTTTTTTTTTTTTTCTTAATATGAAAGTTAGACAGCAGTTCAAGAGCATGCTGTCAGGAATGATCCAAAAGCATAAGGAACATTAAAGATACAGAAGAGAAGTGGGAATTATGAAAGCACAATCCTTGAGTAGGAGGAGATGGAATTCAGTGCCAAAGGGAGCATTAGCCATGATAGGCAGCTCAGGGAAGGAAGATGCAGGATGTCTGGGAGATTTGGAAGATGTAGCCATTACGCTAACTGCTGGTCCCCCTCTGGTATTTGGTCCTAAGACTCTCATTCCAGAGTGGGATTGTGCATTTCTGGGAGGGAGGAATGGTACCCAGAGAGGCCAGGACAGATCTGAACAGATAAGCCGTACTGGGTTCCCCACTCATCGTATTTCCAGGAACTCATACCCTGTGTCCAACCATAGCTACACACAGATGTCCTTGCCTCATCCGATCTAAGCGTAGCACGCATTGGACAGTTTCCCCTATGTCTTTGGATCTTCAATCTGAAAGCTTCCGTTCCACATAAAACTATTAAATAAATCAGTAAGACCTTCTCTCTTATTAATTGGCCTATTGTCAGTGATTTTCAGGAGCCCCATTGATAGGTGTGGTCTACCACACTGTCTTCTTTGTCTGTAGTATTTTTGTTTTCTTCTTTTGATTTCTCTTTCTTGCCAAGAACAGAACATAGTAGAGAGTTGGCATGCAAGTCCTTTTCATTCTCATTTTGAGATAATTCCCGATCGCTTCAAAAATAACTGTTAAAATAACTTTTACCATTGTAAACGAGGGTCCATCATTACGTTGTCGTTGTTGTTTCATTTCCAGTTCATGCCTGATTTTAGTAGACATTTCCAGCACCCATTTTTGCCTGAATGTGCCATATGGCAAGCAACATAATCTCCATAAAATGTCCATTGGAATGTGTCAGCTTTCTATGTATCATTTAATTACTTTTACAGTATCAATTTTGGAATATTGGAATTACTTAGATGCAGCTCAAAGCTCATCTTCTTCCTATAATCTCCCTTTATCTTATGCGATAAGTATACTGAAATGATGTTCTCATAACACATCATGGTATTTCTCAGCTTTGAAGTTGTAAACACCTTCCTTTTGTTTGTATGCAAAAAGAAAAAGGAAAAAAAAAAAAGAAAACTCTATGCAACCTTTCCCCAATCCACTTCCAAAACATAGATAATCTCTTTCTTTCTTCCAAACCCTTTCTTTCCACAGGCATCTGTTTTAACATTCCATGTTAAATTTTAATGGTTTCTCTGTTTTCTTTTTCTTTAATCTCTCTCTTTTAAAAAACATAATGGTTTGTCTGTCTTCTTTTTCTTTAATCTCTCTCTTTTAAAAAAGTTAAAATAAAAATTGCTAGAAGGTGTGTGTACTTGCAGGAGAGAAACAGAGGAAGAGAGAGAATAGAGGGGCAAGTTAAAAAAATCACCCCCAAGGGAGGGATGGCCATGCCTCAAGTCCCTCTCCTCCATTCGTATCTTGAGATTTTGATCACACATGTGCATGCATTTTGGCATGTTTCTCAAGCCAGTCACAAGGTGCAGGACTTAAACCATGCATTTGGCCATGTGGGATCCAGCCACCTTAACCACCACACTACTGGTTGGCTGTCCCTCTTCTAAGCAACAAAACTGTTCATGGCTTGGAAACGAATTTTATATATGAAACACTTGAAGTATTATGTAAATGTTTGTTGCTGTTGTTATTTCCTATTCATAACAAAAGCAGGGTACCTAGCAGACATGTTAAATGAAAGGTTAACATGTCAAATTAAAAAAATGTTAAATAAAAGTTTCTAAGCATGTTCAAATCGGTAACTGTGTAAATGAATGAGTTAAAATACAAAAGTATATGCTACAAAAGAAAATTATACCAGCAGATAAATATTTCACTCCATTTGTTGGAATCAAAAGTTTACATCAGGGCCCAGTAGTTAGCATAATGGCTATGTCGCTGGACTCCCACGTAGTTGACCGCGGTTTGAGTCTCGGACTCGGTGGCTTAAACTCATGCTGGGCACATGTGCATGCATGCCCAAGATCCCAAAAGGAGAATGGAGGAGAAGGGATTGCAGTGTGGCCATCCCCCTGGGGGATGATTTCTCACTCTCTCTCTCTCTCTCTCTCTCTCTGTTTCTGGCGAGCACAAACGCTCTGTAGTCAAAACCTCTAAAAAAAAAAAGGCTACATCAATGTCAGTATGTACTCTTATGATTCTTTCTAACTTTTCATAGTTCATGTTGAAGAAGTCTTTCCTTTTCCCGGTACCTACAGCTGAAAGGCACAGAGCTCATGATGAATGTGGGGAAGCTGTGCTGACACAGCACTGGAGGCTTATGGAGAACAGATGCCAGTCGAATATAAAAAAGAAATACACTTGACTCAGGTAAGTATGTTAAAGAAATGTTTTATTAAGAAAAATAGAAAAAATAAGAATATTCACTTTATATGCTTTTAGTACTTACATACATAGAGTTCCCTGATACAGTTATTAGACTTCTTTGTTGATTGGATTGACTTAGTTTTGATCTTTTTTTGTGGGGGGAGGAGAGGTTTTTTTTTTTTTTTTGCTATAGGGCGCGTGCGCTCGCCAGACAGACAGAGAGAGACAGAGAGACAGAAAGCAAGAAATCACCCCCCAGGGGGGATGGCCATGCCACAGTCCCTTCTCCTCCATTCTCCTCTCAGGATCTTGGGCATGCACGCACACGCGCCCGGCGTAAGTTTTAAGCCACCAGGTCCAGGACACGAACCGCGGTCGACTCCGTGGGAGTCCAGCGACATAGCTATTATGCCAACTGCTGGTTCCTGGTTTTGATCTTTTCAAATCCACAAACAGATTAAGTGACATACTGTGGTTTAGAACTCACTTATTGAAAGTGAGCGCAACTGGGGGTCTGCAGGCCGCAGTGTGGTGGTTGAGGTGCTGGAATACCACATGGCTGACTGCTGTTTGAGTCCCTGACCTGCCAGCTTGTTTTTGTTTTTTTTCTTTTCTATTTTTTTTTTTGAGAGCGTTTTGCTATATTGCATATGTGTGTGACAGAAAGAGAGAGACAGAGAGACAGAAAGGAAGAAATCACCACCACCCCCCACAGAAGGGATGGCCACGTCACAATCCCTTCTCCTCTTGGGATCCTGGGCATGCACGCACACGCGCCCTCTGTGACTTTAAGCCACCAGGTCTGGGACTCGAACTGCAGTCGACTACATGGGAGTCCAGCAACATAGCCATTTCACTAACTGCTGGTCCCTGCAGCTTGTTTTTCACTCCACCCCCCTTCCCTGTCTCTTTCTGGTGAGTGCATGTGCCCTACAGCAAATTTTAAAAATAATAATAATAATAAATATAATTAAATAAGTAATTCTTTTTTTTTTTTTAGAGGTTTTTTGCTATAGGGGGTATGCACTCACCAGACAGAGAGAGAGAAAGAGAGATAGAAAGCGAGAAATCACCCCCCAGGGTGGATGGCCACACCGCAATCCCTTCTCCTCCATTCTCCTCTCAGGATCTTGGGCACGCATGCACATGCGCCCAGTGTGAGTTTTAAGCCACCAGGTATGGGACGTGAACCGCGGTCGACTATGTGGGAGTCCAGCAACATAGCCATTACGCTAGCTGCTGGTCCCAGTAATTCATTTTAAAGAAAAGAAAGTGTGCACAGTTTTCAATTTGTAAACTACAGCAGCAAACCTCTTTTTTTTTTTTTTTTTTTTTTTTTTTTTTTGGTGGGTTTCTGCTTAAGACAGGTGCGCGGAGAGAGAAAGCGAGAAATCACCCCCAAGGGGGGATGACCATGCCGCAATCCCTTCTCCTCCATTCTCTTCTTGGGATCTTGGGCACGCACGCACACGCACCTGGTATGAGTTTAAGCCACCGGGTCCAGGACTTGAACCACGGTCAACTACAGGGGAGTCCAGCGACATAGCCATTATGCTAACTGCTGGTCCCACAAACCTCTTTTTATGGTATCACCATTTTTTATTTTTGCCAAATAAAGTAATTTGTCACTACCATGACTACATAGGTCTGCCTTTTCCACAGTAATCAGGCTTAGGTTTATGATTTTTCAGTGTGAACTAATATGTGTCTAAACACAACTCAGTTTTCTCATTCTTATCCTTAATCATTTAATTTATCTAGCATTAATCTGATTAGTAGTTTCCTGTTTTCCTGGGCAAAATAATCATCAAAATTCAAAGTTGTAGGTACATTTATTTATTACTTCTTTTCATCTATTTTTTTTGAAAGACTTTTGCTCTAGGATATGTGTGCTCACCACAGAGACAGAGAGAGACAGAGAGATAGAAAGGGAGAAATTATCCCTCGGGGGCAATGGCCATGCCAATATCTCTTGTCTTCCACTCTCCTCTTGAGATTTTAGGCATGCACACATGTGCACCCAGAGTGAGTTTCAAGGCTCTGGACCCAGGACTCAAGCTGTGGTTTACCATGTGGGAGTAGAAGGATGTAACCATTAAACCACCTGCTGGTCCCCATTTATGACTTCTTACGTTTCAATGAAATCATATTTTTCTAATCCAGGATAAAAATAAATTATAAAGAAAATAAGCTGATACTGAAATCGAATCCTCAAGTGAAAAATAAGTAAGTAAATAATTAAAAACTTAAAAGAACTAAATTCTAAATCTCCCCCAAATATTTTAAACACTACTTCTGAATCTGTGCCACTCAATAGAATATCTTTTTTTGTTTTTGCAAAGTATTTATTTTGTTTTATTTATCATTACTATTTTTTTCTTCTTTATAAAATTTGCAACAGGGCATGCACACTCACCAGAGAGAAACACAGAGAGAAAATGAAAAAGCAAGCTGCCAGGACCAGGACTCCAACCATGGTTGGCCATGTAGGAGTCCAGCACCTTCACCACACCACCTGCTGGCCCCTCAATAGCAATATTACATAGGGATAATTATAACATTCCTCTGAGTCCTGGCTTCCTACCTTTGAAAGTCAAACTTGTGAGATTATATATTTTATCATGGACAACTGTGACTAGTTGTCTAGAACCTCCATAAGAATTGAAATGATTGGGGCCGGCAGGTAGCCTGGTGGTTAAAGGTGTTGGACTCCCACGTGGCCGACAACGGTTCGAGTCGCAAATCTGGCAGTTTGCTTTCACTCTTTCTCTCTCTACTCTCTCTCTCCTTCACTCTCTCTCACACACACAGACACACATGTATCCACTCTGTCTTTCTCTGGTCAAACTAAACTAAATAAATAAAGTTAAATAAAATAATTCAAAAAAAAATATTGGGACCAGCAGTTAGCGTAATGGCTATGTCACTGAACTTTCATGTAGTCAACCACGGTTCGAGTCCTGGACCCGGTGGCTTAAACTCATGACAAGTGCATGTGCGTGCATGCCCAAGATCCCGAGAGGAGAATGGAGGAGAAGGGATTGCAGTGTGGCCATCCCCCCTGGCGGGGGTGATTTCTCGCTTTCTGTCTCTCTGTCTCTCTCTGTCTTTCTGGCGAGCACACGCGGCCCTATAGCGAAAACCTCTCCAAATACATATATATATATATGTATATATATATATATATACTTAAAAGAGTACAAATGATATCCCTCTCATTCACTGTTTCACTGTTGAGTCCAACACTCAGTGCATAACTAGCAATCAATAAATACTTATTTGACAAGCAATAAATTTGGAGAGTTGAAGGAAGATTGGTGTCTAAGGTAACTGGAATACTCGATATTAGTATGCATTTTCATCTTAAACTGAATTGGCCTTCTAGGGGAGAAAAAAAGCAATGTTTTCTCACCCATAATTAGGTTCATAGCTGAAATCCCTCTAACAAAAGACAGATTACTGGCCATACAAGTTTATTTAATAGAAGTTTTACATGTCATGGGAGTCTTCAGAAGTGAAGACCCGAGTGTGAACTGTTTAACTAGACAGAGTTATTCCTGAGGCTTAGAAAGTGCTTCAACTGTTTTTCCAACAATCCACAAACCCAGCTGGGGAGCTATGAAATTTCCTGGGGAAACGCCAGACAGGGGAATGATCAGATTAAGGATATGCTAACCCAGGTGGCAGCTTACCATCTGAAGAAACAGCAGAAGTAGGAAAGACATTCTCACCTGCCTCTTGCCTTTTTACTAACCAGAAAAGAAGGATTCTCACACGCCCGTCATGAGTTTTAAGTCACTGGGTCCGAGACTCGAACCATGAATCACAATGAGAGTCCAGCAATGTAACCATTGTGCCACCTGTTGGTCCCTAGAGAGTTTCTTCCTACATCCAGATGAATGGGAACTCAAAGAGAGATGCCAAGAATAATTTGAACTGAGAGTCCTCACTAAGATTCCCCATTTATTGTCTTTAGATCTTACCTTTCTGTCTTCCAATCATATTATAGTTCTATACGACTGTCCACAAAAATACACTCAGCATCCCCTTATTTCTTTGGGTCTTTGTTTCTGTGGGCTTTTGTGTCACATAAAACATGTATGAAATGCATTCCTATTTTTTCTCTTGTTAGTCTTTTGTTAGAGGAATCTGAGCTGTGAATCTAGTGATGGGTGAGAAAACATAACTTTTGCACCCCTACAAACCCTTCATGTTTTTCGCTTTTGTCATTTTGTTACAAACGATTTATTTTGTTGAGGGTGGTGTCTTACCAAAACTGCTCCTGTTTTTGACTACTACTGACCATTTGAACGGATAGGCCCATTACGTTTATTTCCTATTTGGCATTTATTTTAAAGTTGTCGATGATCGCTAGAGCTTAAATACATAAGTCACTGGGCGAAGCTTTACAATGCATTAACAACAGAAGATTTCCACGGCTCGTCTGTAAAATGACTGGGTAGTGGCCGACGTGAAGCTGCTTTGATCATCCTCTGTTTCTGCAGCTCCTGGGAAGATTATGCGTCTCCAGGCAGATCATGGCTCCGTGTAAACGAAGAGAAGAAAATTAAAAACTCCGAGAGTCGCCCCATGAGCAGCTCTGTTTAAAGAAAAAATAAATGGTTTTCCTTACTTGCATGTCACCGAGGAGCAGTTTTAAATCACTAGAGCTGTATAATGTCAGACATGTTTAGAAATTCAGCAAAGCATAAGAAGAAAAAAGCCCTCGGTGCTAAGTGGCAGCGTGTGATTGACACAGTTGTCCTCTTAAAGCGTCTAAATGCTTCATTTACCTGACAGTGTAATTCAGATCACTTGAAAATTCCAAAGGGGGAAAAAAAAAAGAAAAGAAAAGAGTTTGCTTTGACATCAATCCAGAAGAATTACTTTTAGGTTTAGTTCCTTTGTTAAACATGGTTATTTGCCCTCATTCTTGATTTCTGTGTCTTCAAAGATGTACCTTATTTAAATTCGAAGGGACTAGACTTACATCATACTATTCCAGGGTAAAAATGGATTAAAAACGGTTATTAAACCCCAATCTCCAACAGATTTTCTGAAAGATTTTTTCACAATAATAGCTACATAGAATTTAGTGCTTGTTAGACTACCCTTTCCATCATTAGACATTCACTTTTTTGAAGAATGATCACACTTCTGTTGAATTGAAATTTGACTTCCTTTAATGGGCCCTTCTACCAAATTCTCCTACATGTAGCCATGCAGAACGAGTTGAATGCTTTCTCTGTATTACATAAGCATACTCATTTCACAATGCAAAAATCAAGTCATAGTAGCCATTCAGAATGAGCTGAACGCTTTCTCTGTATTACACAGGTATACTCATTTCACAATGCAAAAATCAAGTCATAGCTTGATTTTTAGCCTAAATTCTTTTGCCCATTTTTTTTTGCAGCTGATCTCAATCAATAAGAGAAATATTACCCTCTAGGATTCACTGTAGTGCACAGCTAAGCATGAGTAACAGAGACAGTATGTATAATGAATGTCCCCCAATTAACTAGTATATCTTCAATAGACAGTGGCTAGATTAATTTAACTTTCCAATTTATATTACTTTGTGACGAATGGAGGCAAGCACGTCTTGATCATTTTCAAGCAATGTTAAAATACCAACGTATGCCAGACACTTTTCTAATCAGTTTATGAACATGAATTTCCTTAATTCCTGAACCTACCCAAAAGGATACTGTAATACCCATTTTATGAGAGAAAAGGCTGGAATTTTGAGAATAATGTGTCCAAGGTTATACTGCCAATAAATGAAAGAGGTGGGATTTTGACGTAGGTGGACTGCCTCCAGATCACTTTCTCTTAACCAAGCAATCTTTTTTTTGAGAGATTTTTGCTATAGGGCACATGTGCTCACCAGAAAGACAGAGAGAGACAGAGAGACAGAAAGCAAGAAATCACCCCCCAGGGGAGATGGCCACACCGCAATTCCTTCTCCTCCATTCTCCTCTTGGGATCTTGGGCACACACACACACTCACCCAGCGTGAGTTTAAGCCACCGGGTCCGGGACACGAACTGCGATCAATTGCATGGGAGTCCAGCGACACAGCCATTACGCCATCTGCTCATCTCACAAGCAATCATAATGTGGATTTTACTAGGCTCATTTTAGATTTACTGAAATAGAGGGCCAGCCAGGTGATGTGGTGGTTAAGGCAACTGGATTTCACACGGCTACCGTGCAGTGTGAGTCTTGGACCCAGCAGCTTGCAAAAACCATGCCAGGTACATGGATGTTCCTGCCCAAAGTCCTGAAAGGAAGGAGAAATGGAGAAGCTATTTTGGCATGATCATCCCCCATGGGAGGTGCTTTCTCACTTTCTCTCTCTCTCTCCAGTGAACGATCTAGCAAAACTGAAAAAAAAAAGCTGAAGTAGAGAAATAAAAAATAATTTTCTCATGATTACACATAGATAAGTACCACTCTAGGCTACAAACACACAAAAGGAAACTTACAATGCAAATGAGTCAAGTTAAACACAAATCAAAACTAAGCAAAGTCTAAGTCTTGACGAACTCATTAAATTGATCTGTTAAATTCTGTCTGATGAAATGAAGATGGTAGTTAAGGCTATGTAACAGTTGGTACCTAAATCCACTAACTCCATAGCGTTCCTCTTCCACATAACAAAATTTAAGCTCATTTTTTGTTAATTGCTAAAATTCAGTGGGACCTATTAAAACACATAATTCACATTAGTGACATTGGTTGTGTTTCACATCTGTTTCAACGGCTGCTCGTAACACCCATCTCGACTGCTGGCAGATGCTGCTTTTCTCAGTTCTTTAACCCACCAATCTACTGGGCCCCCAATGCCCTTGCTCAGTCATGCGCATGATGGCCACGGCGTGTCCTGATTTTGATTTCACCCAGGCGTGTCTTTCTCCTGTGCTTCACCAGGTGCAGCTATGTCTATAGATGCGTCTGAGTCACAAACTATTGGAAGTAGGGAGGGACCAGCAGTTAGCGTAATGGCTATGTCGCTGAACTCCCATGTAGTCGATCGCGGTTCGAGTCCCGAACCCGGTGGCTTAAACTCACGCTGGGCGCGTGTGCATGCATGCCCAAGATCCCGAGAGGAGAATGGAAGAGAAGGGATTGCGGCGCGGCTATGCCCCGTGGGGGGGGCGGTGATTTCTCGCTTTCTGTCTCTCTGTCTCTCTCTGTCTGTCTGGCGAACGCATGCGCCCTATAGAAAAAAACCTCTCCAAATAAATAATAAATAAATAAATAAATAAATCATAAAAAAAGAAACTATTGGAAGGAGGAAAGTGCCCATTCCATCTTCGGTGGTGTTTGTAACAGTAGCTGGGTCCTGTGCAGACAACCAAAGTTGGCCTTGCAGCGGCCTCTTAGACCTCTTCTAAACTTCAGTTTTCTTGGGGTGAAACATTATTCTCTCCCCTCTCAGGTCATTATCGTTCCAACGAAGCTGTTACCACACCCAATACAAGATCTGAGAACACGACTTTTATGGACGTTAATATTGCCAATGTGCTTAGGTATGTGATGGAAATATGTCTCCATCAGGATAATGAAATTAAAAAAAAAAAAAAGATCCTGTCAGGACATTCTGTGAATAGGCAGCTTAATTTTGCCCTGAGAACTAGAGTTCTAAAACCAGATAAACACTATCATCTTGTTGTCACATGAAACTCAAAACTAAAGACAAGATATTGCAAAACAGAAGCAAGAATGGATTGGAAATCATGTGCTGATGATAATGTTTGAGCTCTGAATGGAGTCATTTTCATACCACCAGGTATTTCTGCTTTGTGCATTCTGCAACTGGCAAAAGTAACAAAAGCGCTCGATCTGAGCCTGTGATTCTCAGAGAGTCAGCTCTGAAGCAATTGCTTTCTTTTTTTGGAGAGTTTTGTTTTTGTTTTTGTTTTTTCTGTTTGTTTGTTTTTTGCTGTAGGGCACGTGCGCTCGCCAGACAGAGAGAGACAGAGAGACAGAAAGCGAGAAATCACCCCCAGGGGGGATGGCCATGCCGCAATCCCTTCTCCTCCATTCTCCTCTCGGGATCTTGGGCACGCACGCACACGTGCCCGGCATGAGTTTAAGCCACCGGGTCCGGGACATGAACCACGGTTGACTACATGGGAGTCCAGCGACATAACCATTATGCTAACTGCTGGTCCCTGAAGCAACTGCTTTCTTTGCTAGGACTTCATTGGGAGCACTATTCAAGGAAGCAGAAATAAGAATCAAAGAAAATGACAGAGACAGAGACAGAGAGCCAATTAGAGGCCATGAGGGGGGTGACTGATCTTAACCACTGGGATCTTCTTCTGAAAAATCAAGATGTCATAGAAACTTAAACACAGTGATGAGTGTGTGGAAAAAAATAAGATGGTAAATATATCCATCAGCTGCTATTTTGCATCATTTGAAGTTTAAGTCCCAAGAGGATGATTCTCCCCATATTTCTGAATTGAAAAGCATGGGTGTTTTGCGGTATTCCAAACCTTTACAGTGGCAAAGACCTCCTCACCCAAGCCTTAGTCACATTCTTCCAAGCCCTTGTTCAAGTAGTCCCTCTCCTTGAGCTTTATCAAGAGCAAAACTCCTGCCCAGTCACTTTAGTGGGAATCCCCACGTTGCTATCTGCTCACCCTTGATGTATTATAGAGTTTCTTATCCGCCACCATCCCTAGGGAACATCTGATCACCCTGGCTGGCCTTCAGCAGTTCTTTGATGGTTCCACTTGGGCATTTATCCATTGACCTTCCCCTGCTGCTTGTTATAAATTCCCACTTGTCATGCTGTTTTCAAAACTGAGCCCAGATCGGCACTGAGGTTCTTTTCTCCTACCGCAATTAAAAAAAAATAAAAATAAATCTCTTTTCACCACTTTAAGTATTGTCAGGCTTTGAGTTTTCTCTAATAACATCAGTCTGGAGTGGGAAGTGGGATGTTTTAGGGGCAGGATGGTGGGGGGCACCTTAGTGACTCTGATCCGTAACCCATGCTAGGCAGACTATGGTCATAGTGTCTGGAAGATTCTGAAGGAATTTGCAGCACATTTCTAATACACTGATGCACTCTGCTGATTTAGTTTTTAACTTTGTTTTATTTTGTGTACATGAGAGAGAGAGGGAAAAAAAAAACAGGAAGAAGAGAAAGAGGTACATGTTTGACAAGGTCTCGTAGCATTAGAATCCTCTCATCTCAGCCTCTGGTTAGCTCTGACCACAAGCGCATGCCACCTTCCAACTTGTCTGGGCCGTACAGGGAGCCAAACGCTAGCCTCCCATGCAGCTTCAGGTATTGTGCCATCGCGCCTTCCTGCTTGTGTCCCTGGGACCGGAGTATTTCTTACCATTTTAACACATATCAGAAAGATCCCACCAACTAATTTCCTGGGCCTCTAAAATCACACTTCATGTCATTTTACTCCATAACCATCTTCTTCGTGGGCCATGTCAAAATGTTTCTTAATAGGGAACCAGCAGTTAGCGTAATGGCTATGTCGCTGGACTCCCACGTAGTCGACCGCGGTTCGTGTCCCGGACCCAGTGGCTTAAAACCCACACCG